>NW_020897991.1:69418-75206 GCF_003984885.1 Neopelma chrysocephalum | reverse complement strand
TGCTGCGAGCTGTGTGGGCTGTACTTTGAGAACCGCAAGGCCCTGGCCAGCCACGCCCGCGCCCACCTGCGGCAGTTCGGGGTGACGGAGTGGTGCGTGAACGGTTCCCCCATCGAGACCCTGCGCGAGTGGATCCGGCACCGCCCGCACAAGGCCGGCGCCTACCGCAGCTACATCCAGGGGGGGAGGCCCTTCTCCAAGAAATTCCGCAACTCCGCCCACGCCCGGGAGCCCCGGGGCGGCCCCCTGGCCCTGCAGCCCCCCGGGGTGGCCTTCCTGGGCAAGGGGCTGCCCGGGGAGCTGCCCCACGGCGACGGGAAGGGGCTGGACGGGCACGGGGAGAGGCCCCTGGTCACGTCCCCGCTGTCCCTGGTCAAGGTGGAGGAGCACCAGCGCTCCAACATCAGCAGTGAGTGTGGGATCAGGCGGGAATTCTAGAGGGGGGGGGCGTGGGGGGCTTGGAAAAGGGGTGGGAGAATCCCTGCGGGAAGGGCACTGGGGTGTGGGAGAATCCCTGTGGGAGAGGGAATGGGGTCTGGGAGAATTCCTGGAGGAAGGGAACTGGGGTGTGGGAGAATTCCTGGAGGAGAGGGCACTGGGGTGTGGGAGAATTCCTGGAGGAGAGGGCACTGGGGGCTGGGAGAATTCCTGGAGGAGAGGAAACAGGGGGCTGGGAGAATTCCTGTGGGAGAGGGAATAGGGGTCTGGGAGAATCCCTGCGGGAAGGGCACTGGTGTCCGGGAGAATCCCTGGAGGAGAGGGAGCAGGAGTTTGGGAGAATCCCTGCAGGAGGGGGCACTGGGGTCTGAGAGAAGGGCACTGGGATCTGGGAGAACCCTGGAGAAAAAAAGTCCCTGCAGGAGAGGGAACAGGGGTCTGGGAGAATCCCTGGAGGAGGGGGAACAGGAGTCTGGGAGAATCCCTGGAGGAGAGGGAACAGGGGTGTGGGAGAATCCCTGTGGGAAGGGCACTGAGGTGTGGGAGAATCCCTGCAGGAGAGAGAAAAGGAGTCTGGGAGAATCCCTGCAGGAGAGGGCACTGGGGTCTGGGAGAATCCTGCCGGGAAGGGCACTGGGATGTTGGAAAAGGATTGGGAGAATCCCTTCAGGAGAGGGAACAGGGGTCTGGGAGAATCCCTGCAGGAGAAGGAACAGGAGTCTGGGAGAATCCTGCCGGGAAGGGCACTGGGATGTCGGGAAAGGATTGGGAGAATCCCTGCAGGAGACGAAACTCCCCTGCAGGAGAGGGCGCAGAGGTCTGGGATAATCCAACCCCCCCAATCCCGATTTTTCCCGTGTGTCCCAGAGTTCGAGCGGAGGCAGGCCCGGCCCCTGGACGCCGCCCTGCACCGGGGGGAGGAGGAAGGGGCAGAATTCCAGCAGAAGTTGGAGGAGCCGCGGCCGCCGCCGCCGAGGGTGCGCCCGGTGCCCTCCCTGGTGCCGCGCCCGCCCCAGACCTCCCTCGTCAAGTTCGTGGGGAACATCTACACCCTCAAGTGCAGGTGGGAGCATTCCCGATCCATAGGGAGACACAGGGACCAACAGGGAGGCACAGGGAGGCACAGGGTACACAGGGAGCCACAGGGAGACACAGGGAGCCAAAGGGATACACAGGGATACACAGGGATACACAGGGAGCCACAGGATACACAGGGAGCCACAGGGATACACAGGGAGACACAGGGATACACAGGATACACAGGAAGCTACAGGGATACACAGGGAGCCACAGGGAGCCACGGGGAGACACAGGGATACACAGGGAGACACAGGGAAACACAGGGAGACACAGGAGTACACGGGGATACACAGGGATACACAAGGATACACAGGGTACACAGGAAGCTACAGGGATACACAGGGAGCCACAGGGATCCACAGGGAGACACAGGGAGCCAAAGGGATACACAGGGAGACACAGGATACACAGGGAGCCACAGGGATACACAGGGAGTCACAGGGAGCCAAAGGGATACACAGGGAGACACAGGGATACACAGGATACACAGGAAGCTACAGGGATACACAGGGAGCCACAGGGATACACAGGGACACACAGGGATCCACAGGGATGCACAGGGAGACACAGGGAGCTACAGGGATACACAGGGAGACACAGGGAGCCAAAGGGATACACAGGGAGACACAGGGATACACAGGAATACACAGGGATCCACAGGGATGCACAGGGAGACACAGGGAGCTGCAGGGATACACAGGGAGACACAGGGATACACAGGAAGCCCGACTACCCCAGCCCTCTTTTTGGGGCGCTTGGAGGCTCTGGGTGTCCCTGTCCCCCCCATATCCCAACCCTAATTCCCGTTATCCCTCAGCTTCAGAGGTTCTGGGTGTCCCTGTGTCCCTAATCCTGGATCCCAGCCCTCATACCCATTATCCCTCAGCCTCTGAGGCTCTGGGTGTCCCTGTATCCCAACCCTAATTCCTGTTCTTCCTCATCTCTGGCTATCCCTGTATCCCTAATTCCCATTCTTCCTCAACTCTGAGTATCCCCGTGTGCCAACCCTAATTCCCGTTCTCCCTCAACTCTGACTATCCCTGTATCCCATCCCTAATTCCCAATATTCCCCCTCATCTCTGGCTATCCCTGTATCCCTAACTCCCATTCCCCCTCAGCTTCAGAGGGTCTGGGTGTCCCTAATCCTGGATCCCATCCTTAATTCCCATTCCTCCTCAGCCTCCCAGGCTCTGGATGTCCCTGTATCCTAACCCTAATTCCCAACATTCTCCCGGCCGCCTCCTCCCCGTTTTCCGGGAGTCTCTTTCCCACCGGCGCCGCGGCGTTGTGTCGGCAGGTTCTGCGAGGTGGAATTCCAGGGCCCGCTGTCGATCCAGGAGGAGTGGGTCCGGCATCTCCAGCGGCACATCCTGGACATGAATTTCTCCAAGGCGGATTCGCTGCGGAGCGAGGCCCCGGCGCCCCCCGAGCCCCCCTCGGCCCTGGCCGAGGCCCAGTAGCGCCGATTCCGGACCCGGCACGGGGACATCCTCCATCCTCACCCCCCCCCCTTCCCGCTCCCACCGTCTCCCGGAGTTTTTGGGAAAAGGGGGCGGGGGAGGGGCCCGATCGCTGCCTTCGCCCCTCCGGAGCGTCCCCCCCTCCGATCCCGGGGGGGGGCCACAATCCCGGCCACAATTCCCGGCCACAAGCACTACATGGATCGCGGGGCGGAGCCTCGGGAATCCCCCGGGATCCGCCGCCGCATCGGGGCGGGAACGACTCGACGCCGGGACGGGGGGGAGCGGGGGGAGGCTGAACTTCTCCCCCCCCCTCCTTCCTCGCTTCCCGAAATCCGTGTTTTTTTAACCCAAAGAACAAACGGTGTCGCCTTTCCCGGTGGCGATCGGGGCCGGAGCCGGGGGCCGGAGGGAATTCCGGGCGCGTTCCCGGAAAACGCTGTGGATTTTGTACATGACCCTTCGAGTTCCTGTATATTCGAGTTTTTTCCATAGGCGCCGGTCGGATTTAGTGGCGCGTAGATGTCGGAATCCCTCGGTTCCGGGGTTGCATGTTCCCAAAATCCCCCCTTTTTCCCGCACCAAAACGCCGCCGCCTCCCTCCCGCCCTTCCCACCGGATTCGCCGCCCTCCTCCCGCCGCCCATTCCCGGGGATTTCCCCGCGGGGGAGCGGCGGGCGAGACCCACCAGTGGGAACTGGGAAATCCCTGGGGAATTCCGGCATTCCCACCCGGAACCGGCCGTGGCGGCGCCGGGAGGATTCGGCTCAGTTTTCCCCCTTTTCCCGTTTTTTTTCCCGGTTCCACCGTTGCTTTGTTGTTTTTTCCCGGTTTTTTCCTCGTCCCAGCTCCATAGACCCGACTTTTTTAAACTCTAGACTTGTGTAGAAATAAGGAATATTCATTTTTATTTGGGAATCCCGAAACTTCCGAATTTCGGAGGGAATTTTAACGGATAAATATTTTTTTTTTCATCTTTTTTTTCTTTTTTTTTCTTTTTTTTTCTTTTTTTTTTTTTTTTTTATTTCCACTTTTTCGGGACGTTTCTGGTGATTCCTGTACCCGGGAGTGTGGGACGATGGATTAAATTGTTCTGGAAATGAAGCCTTGGGGGGAGAACGGAGTCTCTGGATACCCGGAATGTCGGGATGGGGCGTGGGGATGGGGGTCTGGGGGGGTCAGTGTGGGTTTAGGGCTGGGATGTGGGGACACGGATTGGGATGAGGCCACATCTCAGGGATGTTGGGATCTGGATGTGGCCGTGTTGTGGGATGTGGGGAATGTTGGGATTGGGATGTGGCCGTGACCCCGGGAAAAAATGGACACTGGGATCAGGGTGTGGCCTTGATCCCGGGAAAAAATGGACACTGGGATCAGGGTGTGACCGTGACCCTGGGAAAAAGTGGACACTGGGATCAGGGTGTGACCGTGACCCCGGGAAAAAATGGACACTGGGATCAGGGTGTGGCCTTGACCCCAGGGAAGAGGACGCTGAGGTCGGGATGTGACCTCGTCACCTGGATTGAGGGGACACGGATTAGGATGAGGCCACGTCTCATGGAGGTTGGGACCTGGATGTGACCTGGGACACGGGGACATGGATCAGGACAGAGCCGTGTCCCCAGGGAAGGGGGGCAGGAGGCTGGGACACATCCCTGTCCCCTGGGAATGGTGACATTGGGATGTCGGGATTTGTCCGTGTCCCATGGGAATGGTGACATCGGGATGTCGGGATCTGTCCGTGTTCCCTAGGAATGGTGACATTGGGATGTCGGGATCCGTCCGTGACCCCTGGGAATGGTGACATCGGGATGTCGGGATCTGTCCGTGACCCCTGGGAATGGTGACATCGGGATGTCGGGATCTGTCCCTGATCCTTGGGACAGGGGGACACGAGGGGTGGGGCCCCTCAAGACACACCCCATGATGGCCACGCCCACGGGTGACACACGTGGGGGGGTCCCTCGTGTGTCCCCCACCAAACGTGACACACACGTGACACGGGTGACACACACGTGACACACACGTGACACAGGTGGGTGACCCCGCCCTCCCCCGGGCGTCCACGTGGGGGCGACCCGCACGCTCCGCCCACGGGGCGTGGCCACCGCACCGCCAGCCAATGGGAACCGGCGCCGCTGCCGGAGGGGGCGTGGCCAGCGCAGAAGGCGCGCCTCCCGCGCTATTGGTCCTAAGCCGGCTCAGCCCGCCCCCACACCGACCAATCACAAGAGCGGAGCCACGGCGGCCACGCCCACCTGTCAGCTGACATCCGCGTCCGCCAATCGCCGAGCGGGGAGGGCGGTGAGCGACAGCCGCCGCCCGCCAATGGGAGGCGCGATTCGCGCGGCGCGGGCCGCGGGCCAATGAGCGCGGGGGAGGCGGGGCGGCGCGGCCAATGGGAGCGCGGGGGCGGGGCCCGCGCGACGCCGTTACCGCCCGGGAAGGAGGAGGCGGCGCCGCCATCATGAGCTACGGTGAGGGGGGGGGGGACACCGGGGGGGCCGTGAGGGACCGGGGGGGGCACCGGGACATGGCGGGGGCTCTGAGGGGCCGGGGGGGGGGGGGGGGCCGGGGGGTTGGGGGGTGTCCGTGAGCGGGGGGACCGTGAGGGACACGGCGGGGCCGGGGATGGACCCGAACCCGCGCCACGGCCCGGGAGGAGCCTCCGAGCACCGTCCGGGCCCTCCCAGTTTTGACCCGGACTGGGACAGGAGGGACAGATCCAGCTCTTGATGGGAATGGAACAGGGACAGACCCAGATCCTGATGGGACAGACCCAATTCCTGATGGAATGGGAACAGGACAGA
>NW_020897991.1:68036-69408 GCF_003984885.1 Neopelma chrysocephalum | reverse complement strand
GATGGGACAGACCCAATTCCTGATGGAATGGGAACAGGACAGACCCAATTCCTGATGGGAATGGGACAGGGACAGACTTAATTCCTTATGGGACAGACCCAATTCCTGATGGGACAGGGACAGAAATAGATCCAATTCCTGAGGAGACCTGGGACAGGGACAGACCCAATTCCTGATGGGACCAGGGACAGGGATAGATCCAATTCCTGAGGAGACCTGGGATGGGGACAGGTCCAATTCCTGATGGGACCAGGACAGACCCAATTCCCGATGGGACTGGGACCAGACCCAATTCCTCCCAGATACTGGATTTATTTCCCAATCCAGTTCCACTTAACCCCCCCAGTTCCACCCACCCCCCACCGTCCCTCCCCTCTGTGCCCATTTTGTGTCATTTGGCCTTTTTTTCCCCCTTTTTTCGCCATTTTTATTCCCTTTCTGGCTCCTGGAGCGGCCTCTCTTCACCTGGGGCAGGGATTCACCTCTGTATTCCATGGGAATGTTTGGCTGAGGCTGGAAAGAGGAAAAGAGAGGGAAAATTCATTAATCAGTTCATTTTTGTGATGAGGGGCCGCTAATTAAGGATCAAATCCCACCAGGAACCCCCAGGTAACGTCACAGGACGAGGAGAGCCAGGACAGGGCACCGGAATGTCCGTCCTGGGATGGCAGGAATGGGATAAAACATTCCCAAAGCGTCCTGATCCCCCCATTTCAGGCAGGAATTGGGCTTTTCCCCATCGTTTCCCCCTCATTTCCAAAATCCTCAGCCCTGGAAACTCTTCCCAAGGCTTCGAATTCAAACCCGGGGAGGTTTTTGTTGCCCCAAAGGTGCTTTTGTGGGGCCGGGGCGACATCCCAGGGCTGATTCCTGCTGGATTTGGGTGGAAAACCGGTGGATTTGGGGCTCTGGGACCGTCCCTGATTGCTTCCTGCTCTTTTCTAGGTTATGGAGACTGGAATTCGGGCACGAGCAGAGGCAAGTGCAGGATGTTCCTCCCTCCCCCTCCGGAGCCGCTCCCGGGATGCTCCGGGTCGGTGCCGTGGCCCCGACCCCCCACGGCCTCTCCCAATGACCATTCCCCCCTTTTTTTCCCCCCGAATTCCCGCGGGAGCCGACGGAAAATGGCGTCGCCGGAACGGGAAAACTGTTCTGGGCAAAATATTTGGGGGGTTTTGGGGGGTTTTTCCCCTCAAAACAAATGTTGGGGAGGCAGCGGATCCCAAACTCCCTCTGGGCACAAAATCAAAGGGCTGAGGGGAGAAAAGCCCCAATTTTAAGGTATTTAAACTAAAAAAAAAGGTGGGAACGTGTCTTGGATATTTTGTGTTGGGCCCATGGTTGTTCCCATCCCAGTTATTCCCATCCCAGT
>NW_020897991.1:65935-68026 GCF_003984885.1 Neopelma chrysocephalum | reverse complement strand
CCCAGTTATTCCCATCCCAGTTATTCCCATCCCAGTTATTCCCATCCGTGGTTATTCCCATCCCAGTTATTCCCATCCGTGGTTTTCCCATCCCAGTTATTCCCATCCCAATTATTCCCATCCATGGTTATTCCCATCCCAGTTATTCCCATCCGGAGCTGTCGGATGGAGGCTGTTCCTGGGGGTTTTTTTGGGATTCGCACGAGGAAATTGTTCCCTAAAACCTTTGGGAGCTCAGAGGTTGAAAATTCCGGGTGAATTAAAGAGAAAATTGGGTTTGTTTTGTTTTTAATAATTTTGGCTTCGAAGGGAAACGGCGGCCGGGAATGATCCTGACTCCCGGGAACGATCCCGACTCCCGGGAACGATCCCGACTCCCGGGAACGATCCTGAATCCCGGGAACGATCCCAACTCCCGGGAACGATCCCAACTCCCGGGAACGATCCCGACTTCCGGGAACGATCCCGACTCCCGGGAACGATCCTGACTCCCGGGAACGATCCCAACTCCCAGGAACAATCCTGACTCCCGGGAACGATCCCGACTCCTGGGAACGATCCTGACTCCCGGGAACGATCCCAACTCCTGGGAACGATCCCGACTTCAGGAACGATCCCAACTCCTGGGACCAATCCCAACTCCTGGGAACGATCCCGACTTCCGGGAACGATCCCGACTCCTGGGAACGATCCCGACTCCCGGGAATGATCCCGACTTCCAGGAACGATCCCGACTCCTGGGAACGATCCCGACTCCCAGGAATGATCCCGACTCCCGGGAACAATCCCGACTCCCGGGAACAATCCTGACTCCCGGGAATGATCCCAACTCCTGGGAACGATCCCAACTCCTGGGAACGATCCCGACTCCTGGGAATGATCCCGACTCCCGGGAATGATCCCAACTCCTGGGAACGATCCCGACTCCCGGGAATGATCCCGACTCCCAGGAACAATCCTGACTCCCGGGAACAATCCCGACTCCTGGGAACGATCCCGACTCCCGGGAACGATCCCGACTCCTGGGAACGATCCCAACTTCCAGGAATGATCCCAACTCCCAGGAACGATCCCGACTCCTGGGAACGATCCCGACTTCCAGGAACAATCCCGACTCCTGGGAACGACCCCAACTCCCGGGAACGATCCCAACTCCTGGGAACAATCCCTACTCCTGGGAACGATCCCGACTCCCGGGAACGATCCCGACTCCCAGAAACGATCCCAACTTCCAGGAACGATCCCAACTCCCGGGAATGATCCCAACTCCCAGGAATGATCCCGACTCCCGAGAACGATCCCAACTTCCAGGAACGATCCCGACTCCCAGGAACGATCCTGACTTCTGGGAACAATCCCGACTCCCGGGAACGATCCCGACTTCCAGGAACGATCCTGACTCCTGGGAACAATCCCGACTCCCGGGACCGATCCCGACTCCCGGCTTTTCCCGCTTCTCCAGGTTACGAGGGCTACAATTACGGCTATGGATACGGGCAGGATAACCCGGGGGGGTACGGATACGGAGCAGCTGCCGGCAATTCCTGGGAAATGGGAAACTCCGACGCCGACGCGGCGCCCGACAGCGGCGACGGCCTCGGGAAGATGAACCAGCGGCTGGACGTGGGAGCCCACCCAGATTCTGAGGGGATGCCGGGGGGACGCTACGGAGCCGTCGGGGACAGGTGAGTCCAGCCCCCCCTTCCCGCCTTTCCCAGCTGGAAAACTGAATTTTACACCAATTTTTCATCCCTATCTCACCAAAAAAAACCCAAACAACCCCCATCCTGAATTCGGGACTCGCGGCATTCCCGGCGTGGGTTGGAATCAGGGGGTGTTTGGTGGGATAATAATCCATGAAAGTTCTCAAATCAGGGTGTTTTCCCCCAAAATTCCTTATTTATGTGAGTTTTGAGCCAGAACTTGGTGTTTCTGGGGGGGTTTTAAAGGAGTGGAAAAAAAAACATGGGACGGAGCAAAGTTGAGGAGTAAATGTTAATAAACGGGATGGGACTGGGTTTTATCCTGGAGGATCTTGGAGGTTCCTCCAACCCAAACCATTCCACGATCCCGTGGAATCTCACCTGAGGA
>NW_020897991.1:64761-65925 GCF_003984885.1 Neopelma chrysocephalum | reverse complement strand
CCTCCAACCCAAACCATTCCACGATCCCGTGGAATCTCACCTGAGGACACGGCTCAGGGGTGACCACGGTGGTGGGTGGATGGTTGGAGATCCTTCAAATCTGAACCATTCCATGATCCCGTGGAATCTCACCCGGGGCCACGGCTCAGGGGTGACCACGGTGGTGGGTGGATGGTTGGACTGGATGATCTTGGAGATCCCTCCAACCCAAACCATTCCACGATCCCATGGGATCTCACCTGGGGCCACGGCTCAGGGGTGGACATGGCAGTGGGTTGATGGTTGGAGATCCTTCCAACCCAAACCATTCCATGATCCCGTGGGATCTCACCTGAGGACACAGCTCAGGGGTGACCACGGTGGTGGGTTGACGGTTGGAGATCCCTCCAACCCCAACCATTCCGCGATCCCGTGGGCTCTCAGGGCTGTTTCTCTCGCAGGTACGACCCCTACGAGTCCTACGACTCCAGGTCCTCCCTGAACGAGCGCGACCTGTATCGGCCGTCGGGCTACGACTACAACGACTACAACGACTACAACGATTACAACGACTACAACGACTACAATGACTACAATGACTACAATGACTACAATGACTACAATGATTACAATGATTATAACGATTATAACGATTACAACGACTACAACGACTACAACGACTACCACGAGTACACAGAGTCGGAGCAGGACAACGACGGCGCCTACGAGGGCCCCTTCGATCCCTTTCCCGGGGCGCGGCGGGATCCGTTCCCGGGCCGGGCGCGGGACGGCTTCGGGCAGCGCGGGCAGGGCTGGGGCCGGGACGGGCGGCCCTCGGGGCCCTTCCCCGGGCGCGGGGCCTGGCACGAGCCCCGCGGGCCCAAACGCCTGCCCTCCCTCTTCTCCCACAACATCCTGCCCCCCGAGCCCGGAGCCTTCCCCGGGAACGGAGCCAGGGGGTTCCCCGGGAACGGCCGCTACGGAGGAGGGATGGTCAGGCAGAGGGTGAAGAGGAACTGGAAAATGTGGGATTGGGATTTTAAGGTGAGTCGGCCCCGGCTCGGCTCGTGGGGAGGGGCTTCAGAATTCCCTATAAATCCATAATTCCGGGTGCTACGGAGGGGGGATGATGAGGCAGAGGATGAAGAGGAACTGGAAAATGTGGGATTGGGATTTTAAGGTGAG
>NW_020897991.1:62210-64751 GCF_003984885.1 Neopelma chrysocephalum | reverse complement strand
AGGATGAAGAGGAACTGGAAAATGTGGGATTGGGATTTTAAGGTGAGGGGGGGTTTATATGGGGGTGTGGGCCCAGCTCATTCCCAGTGGGGAAGGGCTTGAGAATTCTCTCCAAATCCATAATTCCGGGTGTTATGGAGGCAGGAGGATGATGAGGAACTGGAAAATGTGGGATTGGGATTTTGAGGTGAGCAGTGTTTTGTAGGGGGGTGTCCAGCACGTCCTCAGCACACCCCTGTGGGGAAGGGCTTCAGAATTTCCTATAAATTCATAATTCTGGGTGCTACAGAGGGAGGAGGATGAGGAGGAACTGGAAAATGTGGGATTGGGATTTTAAGGTGAGTCGGCCCCGGCTCAGCTCGGCCCCAGTGGGGAGAGGCTTCAGAATTCCCTACAAATCCATAATTCTGGGTGCTACGGAGGGGGGAGGATGAGGAACTGGAAAATGTGGGATTGGGATTTTGAGGTGAGCAGGAATTTAGAGGAGGGGTGTGGGCCCAGCTCGGCTCATCCCCTGTGGGGAGGGGCTTCAGATTTTGGAGCTCAGGGAGTGTTTGGACGAGGCTCTCAGGCACTTGGTGGGATTTTGGGGTGTCCTGGGCAGGGATTGGACTGGATGATCCCTGTGGGTCTCTTCCAAATCAGGATATCCCAAGATTTTGGAGCTCAGGGAGCATTTGGACGAGGCTCTCAGGCACTTGGTGGGATTTTAGGCAGGGATTGGACTGGATGATCCTCATGGATTCCTTCCAGCCGGGGACATTCCCAGATTCCCTGATCCCCTGTTCCCTCTCCCAGCTGCAGAGGAAGAAGCTCCGGCGGGATCCGATGGGCAGGAAGCGGAAGCAGCCGAGCAGCTCCGAGGAACCCGACGGAAAAGCCGCCAAGACCGACGGATCCGACAATTCCGACTCGGACAACGGTGAGGGCGGAGGGGGGGACACGGACATGGCCCCTCCTGGATGTGGGGACACGGACACGGCACTTCCTGGGATGTGGGGACACACACACGGCCCCACTGCCTGGATTTGGGGTCACTGGGATGTGGGGACACGGACATGACCCCACTGCCTGGGTTTGGGGTCACCTGGGATGTTTTGGGGTCACCTGGGATTTGGGGACACACACACGGCCCCACATCCTGGATTTGGGGTCACCTGGGATGTGGGGATGTGGACACGGCCCCACTGCTCGGGTTTGGGGTCACCTGGAATTTGGGGACACACACAGGGCCCCACTGCCTGGGATTGGGGTCACCTGGGATGTGGGGACACACACAGGGCCCCACTGCCTGGGTTTGGGATGTGGGGACACACACATGGCCCCACTGCTTGGGTTTGGGGTCACCTGGGATGTGGGGACACACACACGGCCCCCCCGACTGGGTTTGGGGTCACCTGGGATTTGGGGACACACACACGGCCCCCCTGCCTGGGTTTGGGGTCCCCTGGGATGTGGGGACACGTTTTTCGGGATGGATCCGGGTCGGGAAGGGCGTCTCCGTGCTCAGGGTGTTGTTCCTTCCAGAGGAGGGCACGGAAGGAGAGTCGGGAGACAAGGAGGAGAAGGAGGGATCCAGAGGGGTAAGGAAACATTCCAGATGGATTTGGTGTGGGAAAGGAGGGATCCAGAGGGGGAAGGAAAGATCCCAAATGCTTTGGTGTGGGAAAGGAGGGATCCCGAGGGGTAAGGAAACATTCCAAATGCTTTGGTGTGGGAAAGGAGGGATCCCGAGGGGTAAGGAAATATTCCAAAGGACTTTTTTGTGGGTCAAAGCTCTGCTTGGTGAGGGCACATCCCGGGGTTATTCCCAAAGGGAGCTGGGATGAGCTCCATGGAGGGAAATGCTCCACGGAGGGAAATGTGGAAATTCTGGGGGATTCCCGACCTCCCCCCCCACCCTTTCCTTGAAAGATTTAAAAAAAAAATGGGAAAACCCCTTGGAAACATCCCATAAACTAAAGGAGCTCCGTGGAGGGAAATGTGGGAATTCCGGGGGATTCCCGACCTCCCCCCCCACCCTTTCCTTGAAAGATTAAAAAAAAAATGGGAAAACCCCTTGGAAACATCCCATGAAGTCTTGGAGACTTCCCAAAGTTCCTCAGCGGGACGCGGGAGCGGCTCCGGCGGGAAGGGAGGAGCCGGGTGGGAATGTTTTGGTGGGAATGTTTTGGTGGGAATGTTTTGGATGGAATTCCCCTTCCCGGCAGGATCCACAGCCTCCAAACACGGGGAAATTCCCGTCCCCCGGAGCCTTAATGAAGGAAAATCCCAAAAAATCAGCTCCCTGATGTGTGGGGGGAGGAGTCTCCCCCCGGGGCCATCCCGGATTTCCCGGAGCTCCGGGGTCGGGAGAGGCCAAATCCAGGGAAATGGTGCCCTGAGGGAAAGGTCTGGAGCAGCTCCCAGACTTTTCCAGGTGGGATTAACTTCCCAATGTTGTGTTTTCAGGAAGGGGAGGATGAGGAAGGAAGAGACTCCGAGAAAGGTGAGTTGGGGGTCGGGCTCCAAAGCTCTTCCCACATTCCAGGGGAGATATCC
>NW_020897991.1:60518-62200 GCF_003984885.1 Neopelma chrysocephalum | reverse complement strand
CAGGGAATGCTGGGAATCCCTGCTGGGGAAGAGCAGGATCCCAAGGCTCTTGGGATGGTGGAATCAGCTCAGAGCTCCCACCAGGACGTGGATTTGAGGTTTTTTGGGGCTGGAAAAGCTGGAATTTCCCATCTCGGAGAGACGGGACTGGTGGGAGAAGCACCACAATTCCCAAAGAAAAAGCAGGAAGGACTGGGAATAAACCTGCTGGGGGGATCCAGGACAGGAGTCCTTGGTGCAGGAATCTGATCCTGGGGTGCTCCAGCAGCTTCTCCATCCCCAAAATCCACCCCAGCAGCTTCTTCATCCCAAAAATCCACCCCAGCAGCTTCTCCATCCCAAAAATCCACCCCAGCAGCTTTTCCATCCCAAAAATCCACCCCAACAGCTTCTTCATCCCAAAAATCCACCCCAGCAGCTTCTCCATCCCCAAAATCCACCCCAGCAGCTTCTCCATCCCAAAAATCCACGTCGGGAATGGGTTTTTCCCGGATCCCGGGTTTTTCCCGGATCCTGGGATTCTCCTCTTGTCCGTGTCCACTTGGAGGCTGAAAAATCCAAGCGGGTGGTGCTTGAAACCAGCAAATGTGTCACTAATTAGTCCTTAAACCATCAAATGTGTCACTAATTAGTCCTTAAACCATCAAATGTGTCACTAATTAGCCCTTAAACCATCAAATGTGTCACTAATTAGGCCTTAAACCATCGAATGTGTCACTAATTAGCCCTTAAACCATCAAATGTGTCACTAATTAGTCCTTAAAACCTGCAAATCCGGCACTAATTAATCCTTAAAAGCTCCTGAAAGGAGGAAGGGCCGGGAATCCCCTTTGGAATCCCCTTCGGATCCGGGATTTTCCCTCCTGTCCCCCCCCCCCCCCCCAAACCTTGTCCCGGGGCAGCTTTTTTTTTGGGAAAAGCCCCTTTGGAATGTCCCCTTTTCCCACCCTCCCCCAGGAGCTCTGAGCATCCAGGAGGAAATCAGCCAAATCAGGCAGAAACTCCAGGCCGGGAAAAAAAACCAGGATCGGCAAAAGAAACGGCACCGGGATCGGATGGTGGAGAGGTAACGGAGCCCAGCCCCCATTTCTAGGGAATATTTCCTTTTTTTAGGGATTATTTGTTTTTCTTAGGGGTTATTTCCTTTTTCTTAGGGATTATTTCCTTTTTTTTAGGGATTATTTCCTTTTTTATTTCCTTTTTTTAGGGATTATTTTCTCTTTTTAGGGTTTATTTCTTTTTTTTAGGGGTTATTTCCTTTTTCTAGGGGTTATTTCCTTTTTTAGGGAATATTTCCTTTTTTTAGGGGTTATTTTCTTTTTTAGGGATTGTTTCCTTTTTTTAAGGGATTATTTCCTTTTTTATTTCCTTTTTTATTTCCTTGGAAATCCCTTGGAAACATCCCATAAAGGCTTGGAGACCTTGGGTTCTCCTGCCACCCTTCCTTGGAAGATTAAAAAAACTGGGAAAACCCCTTGGGAACATCCCATAAATGCTTGGAGACTTCCCAAAGTTCCTTTGGGGGGACGAGGGAGCGACTCTGGCGGGAAGGGAGGAGCTGGGTGGGAATGTTTTGGTGGGAATGTTTTGGTGGGAATGTTCTGGTGGGAATGTTCTGGTTGGAATGTTTTGGTGGAAATGTTTTGGTTGGGAATGTTTTGGTTGGAATGTTTTGGTTGGAA
>NW_020897991.1:60117-60508 GCF_003984885.1 Neopelma chrysocephalum | reverse complement strand
GGAATGTTTAGGTGGGAATGTTTTGGTTGGGATGTTTTGGTGGGAATATTTTGGTGGGAATGTTTTGGCTGGAATTCCCTTCCCTGCAGGATCCAGTTCGTGTGTTCCCTGTGCAAGTACCGGACGTTCTACGAGGACGAGATGAGCTCCCACCTGGAGAGCAAATTCCACAGGGAACATTTCAAGTTTGTGGGAACGAAGCTGCCCCAGCAGACGGCAGAATTCCTGCAGGTCAGTCTGGCCTGGCATCCCAAATTCCCGCCTTTCCTTCCCTTCCCCTTCCTTTTTTTCTTTTCCCTTCTTTCTTTCCCTTTTTCTTCTTTTCTTTCCATTCCCTTCTTTCTCTTTCCCTTCTTTCCTTCCCTTTCCCTTCTTTCCTTCCCTTTCCCTT
>NW_020897991.1:59685-60107 GCF_003984885.1 Neopelma chrysocephalum | reverse complement strand
CTTTCCCTTCTTTCCTTCCCTTTCCCTTCTTTCCTTCCCTTTCCCTTCTTTTCTTTCTATTCCTTTCTTTCTCTTTCCCTTCTTCCCTTCCTTTTCCCTTCTTTTCTTTCCCTTTCCCTTTCTCTTCTTTCCTTCTTTTCCATTTTTTCCCTTTCCCTTCTTTCTTTCCCTTTCCCTTCTTTCCTTCCCTTTCCCTTCTTTCCTTCCCTTTCCCTTTCCCCTTCTCTTTTTCCCTTTCCCTTCTTTCCTTCCCTTTCCTTCTTTCCTTTCTTTTGCCTTCTTTTCTTTCCATTCCCTTCTTCCCTTTCCCTTCTTTCCTTCCCTTTCCTTTCTTTCCTTCTCTTTCCTTTCTTTCCTTCCCTTTCCCTTCTTTCCTTCCTTTTCCTTTTCCTTTTCCTTTTCCTTTTCCTTTTCCTTTTCCT
>NW_020897991.1:59585-59675 GCF_003984885.1 Neopelma chrysocephalum | reverse complement strand
TCCTTTTCCTTTTCCTTTTCCTTTTCCTTTTCCTTTTCCTTTTCCTTCCCTTTCCTTCCCTTCCCTTCCCTTCCCTTCCCTTCCCTTCCC
>NW_020897991.1:58866-59575 GCF_003984885.1 Neopelma chrysocephalum | reverse complement strand
GAGGTTGGAGGGATCCCAAGGCAGGAGGTTGGAGGGATCCCAGGGAAGGAATGTGGAAGGATCCCAAGGAATGATTTTGCAGGGATCCCAGGGAATGATTTTGGAGGGATCCCAGGGCAGGAGGTTGGAGTGGCCCTGAGCGAGTTTAGGACCCAAATCCCAGGACATTCCCAGTTAATCCCGGGCTGTTCCCAGTCAATCCCGGGCTGTTCCCAGTCAATCCCGGGCTGTTCCCGGTCAATCCCGGGCTGTTCCCAGTTAATCCCAGGCCATTCCCAGTTAATCCCGGTGTGCTCCCGTTGCAGAGGTGGGCATGGAGCACTTCCTGAAGAAGGTGGAGGCCGCTCACTGCGCCGCCTGCGACCTGTTCCTGCCCATGCAGTTCGGAACCATCCAGAAACACCTCAAATCCCTGGATCACAACCACAACCGCAGGGTGAGACCAGCCAGCCATTCCCAAAGCCCGGGAGAGGGAGCCAGGGCATTCCCAAATCCCAGGGGGCTGATCCAGGGGCTTCCCAAATCCCAGGAGAGGGATCCCTGCCCCGGGCTGGGCTGGGCCTGTGGCTCCGGGAGCTTTAACCTGGGAATCTCCAGGGAATTTTGCTGGATTTATGTCCCCAGAACCTTTTTCCCACAAAATATTCACTTAATTTTCCTGGATTTGTGTCCCCAGAATTGTTTTTCCACGGAATCTTTGCTTAATTTT
>NW_020897991.1:55388-58856 GCF_003984885.1 Neopelma chrysocephalum | reverse complement strand
ATTTGTGTCCCCAGAATTGTTTTTCCACGGAATCTTTGCTTAATTTTCCTGGATTTGTGTCCCCAGAACCTTTTTCCCACAAAATTTTGCTGGATTTGCATCCCCAGAACCTTTTTCCACAGAATCTTCACTTAATTTTCATGGATTTGTATCCCCAGAACCTTTTCCCTGTAGAATCTTCACTTAATTTTCAAGGATTTGTGTCCCCAGAACCGTTTTCCCACAGAATTTTGCTGGATTTGTGTCCTCAGAACCTTTTTCCCACAAAATCATCAGTTAATTTTGCTGGATTTGTGTCCCCAGAACCTTTTTCCCCCAAAATCTTTGGTTAATTTTGGTGAATTTTGTGTCTTTCCCCCCCTTCCTTTGATCCTTCCCCTCTCCCCCGTGGGCTGAGGTTATTCCCAGCTTTTCCCGGTGTCAAACCCTCTGATCCCTGGAATTTGGCTGTGGATTGAGTCCTTTAGTGTCCTTCCTTGCAGGCCATGCTGGAGCAATCCAAGAAATCCTCTCTGGTGGTTGCCCGGAGCATCCTCAACAACAAACTCATCAGCAAGAAGCTGGAGCGGTACCTCAAGGTGGGAATTGGGAATTCTGACGGAATTCCACGGGAGCCGATCCCCAGGGGGGCTCCTGGGGAGGATTTTTGGGATTCTGGGTTGATATTCCCAGAGTTTCCCTGTGGAAGCCGAGCCTTGGGCTTGGCCCTGCTGATCTTGGGAGTCA
The DNA here is from genome assembly GCF_003984885.1 of Neopelma chrysocephalum. Classification (NCBI taxonomy): domain Eukaryota; kingdom Metazoa; phylum Chordata; class Aves; order Passeriformes; family Pipridae; genus Neopelma; species Neopelma chrysocephalum. The sequence continues at coordinate 58,130 of NW_020897991.1, read as the reverse complement.
TGGAATGGTTTGGGTGGGGAGGGATCATCCCATTCCCACCAAATTCCAAGGGCAAGGAATGGTTTGGGTGGGGAGGGACCTTGAGGATCATCCCATTCCCACCAAATTCCAAGGGCAGGGAATGGTTTGGGTGGGAAGAGACCTTAAGGATCATCCCATTCCCACCAAATTCCAAGGGCAGGGAATGGTTTGGGTGGGAAGAGACCTTAAGGATCATCCCATTCCCACCAAATTCCAAGGGCAGGGACACCTTCCATGGCCCAGGAGGCTCCTGGGACACTCCCAGGGATGGAGCAGCCACAGTTTTTCTCCGGGAATTCCATCCCAGCCTCTCGCCACCCTCCCAGTCAAGGATTCCTTCCCAAATTCCATGTAAATCCCCCCTTTTCCAAGGGGAAGCCGTTCCCTGTGTCCTGTCCCTCCATCCCTTATCCCAAGTCCCTCTCCAGCTCCCATGGAATGTTCTGGAAGGTCTCCCTGGAGCCTTCCCTGCTCCGGGTGAACATTCCCAGCTCTCCCAGAGCAGAGGGGCTCCAGAATCTGGAATTATGGAATAGTTTGGGTGGGAAGAGACCTTAAGGATCATCCCATTCCCACCAAATTCCAAGGGCAGGGACACCTTCCATGGCCCAGGAGGCTCCAGAATCCTGGAATCATGGAATGGTTTGGGTGGGAAGAGACCTTAAGGATCATCCCATTCCCACCTCATTCCAAGGGCAGGGACGCCTTCCATGGCTCCAACCCGGCCTCGGACACTCCCAGGGATGGAGCAGCCACAGTTTTTCTCCGGGAATTCCATCCCAGCCCCTCAGAGGGAGGAATTCCTTCCCAGTATCCCACGTTTAGCTGGGATTTGCATTCTGGAGGCAGCAGCTGCTCCGGGAGCTGCTCATTCCGCAGTCCCTGGGCCGTGGGAGGTGTGAATTCCTGAATTCCCGCGGCAGACGAACGTTTGTCTCCCTCTGGCAGGGCGAGAATCCCTTCACGGATGATCCGGAGGAGAAGGAGGAGCACGAGGAAGGGGAAGGAGGAGGAGGAGCCGGCGGGAATCCGGAGGAAGGAGCGGCCGAAGGAGCCGAGGAGGAAAACAAGGACGAGGAGGAGGAAAACCCGGAGGAGGAGGAGGAAAACCCCGAGGAGGAAAACCCCGAGGAGGAGGAGGAACACAAGGAGCCGGAGGAGAATCCCAAAAAAGAGGGGGAGGCAGAGGAGAATCCCAAAAAAGAGGGGACAGAGACAGAGCGGGAGCGCCGGGCACAGACAGAATCCCCGAATCCAGAGGGAGATCCAGAGGGAGCTCTCCCAGGAGAGGGGGAGCAGCAGCAAGAGCAGGAGGAGGAGGAGGAGGAGGGAAGCGAGGAAGGCCCCGAGGCCGTGGAATGAACCCGATCCCGGGGGAAGGACCCGAGTTGTGTGTGTTGGTTGTTCCGGATCCCGCCGTGTCCATGAATGTTTCCCGTCCTGGTCCCGCCGCTCCCGCGGAGCCGGGGGAGCCTCTTCCCTGCAAAGTGATATTTTTGTTCCGTTTTGGGGGTTTTTTTGGGGGGACTAGAGGATTTTTTTTACGGAATCTCCACGTTTTAGTCGCTAGTTTCGTGCGGTCTCTGTTCTTAGGTGGCTTTGTAGGAGATTTTTCCTTTTGGAGCATGTGTGGGAGCCGGAGCTGCTCCGGAGCCTCTTCCCCCGGGAACGGGAGCGTGTCCGTGTGGAGCCAGGCAGCACTTCGGTTCCAGGGGGTTTCCTCCAGGCCCTCCGTGGCTTCCCGTGACTGTGACGGCCCCATTCCCGATGTTTTCCCGGCCCTTTTCCCAGGAGCGAAGCGTTCGGTGCTGTTGACGTCGTGTTTGTTTGTAAAACGGTTTCATTTTCCAGGTCGATGTGTCGGTGGGTGGAGATAAAAAAAGGACTTATCCCGAGTTTATCCGCGGCTCTGCCTGAATTCCCGGCGTCCCAGGAAAGCCTGGGAGAGGTTGGAGCCGCTCCACAATCCCACGTTTCCGTGTTTCCTGGGTCGTTTCCCTGCGTTTCCAGCTCCGTGGTTGGAGCTGCCACCGGTTGGAGTTGTGGATTCTCCTTCCCGGAATGAGGGAGAAACGAGGGAATCGGTTTCCGTGGTGGGAAGGGACCTCAAAGCTCATCCCATTCCACCCCTGCCATGGGCAGGGACACCTTCCAAGGACTCCAGCGGGGCTGGAAAAGGATGTGGAGCTTGAGGAAAACCATGGGGATGGGTCTGGGCAAACTGAGGCACAGCCTGGACCTCCTCACCCACTTCCTGCAGCAGCTGTTTGATTTGGAGGTGTTTTAATTCGGTTTTGGGGCAAACGTTGAGGAAAAAAGCTGCTGGAAAGCTGGGATGGGGAGGGAGGATCCCGTTGCTGGGAGGGGATGGGAATTGGGGACGTTGTCACTGGGAGGGGATGGGAATTGGGGACGTTGTCACTGGGAGGGGATGGGGGACATTGTGAGGGGGTGGAGATGAGGGACATTGTCACTGTGAGGGGTGGAGATGGAGGGACATTGTGAGGGGATGGAGATGGAGGGACATTGTCACTGTGAGGGGATGGAGATGAGGGACATTGTCACTGTGAGGGGACAGAGGAAAGCGTTGCTGTGAGAGGACAGGGACACCATGGCTGTGAGGGGCTGGGGGACGTTGTCACTGAGGGGATGAGGGACATTGTCACTGAGGGGATGGGGGACATTGTCACTGAGGGGACGGGGACACCATGGCTGTGAGGG
>NW_020897991.1:54259-55378 GCF_003984885.1 Neopelma chrysocephalum | reverse complement strand
ACATTGTCACTGAGGGGACGGGGACACCATGGCTGTGAGGGGCTGGGTTCACAGCCGGCCCTCAGGTCAGTTGGGTCCCGATGGGGTCCCGTTTAGGGTCTCTCCCGCCCCAGCCCCGGGGGCTCCATGGCGGCTCCCGCCTCCCCCTCAGCGCCGGCCCCGGGCGAGCCCCGCGCCGCCGCCCAATCAGGAGCGAGAACGGCTCTGATTGACAGGAGGGCGCGCCGGCGGCCCCCCGGGGAGGAAGCGCCTCCGCCAATCGCATCGGGGGAGGGCCGCCGGCCCGGCCAATGGGAGCGGCGGGCGGGCCGCGCCTCTGGGCGAGCTCCACCAATGGGAAGCTTCGTGGGCGGGCCCTCGCCGCTGAGGAGCCCAATGGGCGGCGGGCCCTGCGCGCGTGCGCAGTTGGCGCTCGGGCGAGCGGTGCGGCGGCGCCGGGCGGAGGCGGAGGCGGCGATGGAGCCGGGATACGGCGGTAGGTGCGGGGCGGCCCCGCGGCGCCGCCGCTCCCTCGGGGCGGTGGCGGCTCCGTCCCGCCGCTGCCTCAGTGCTGGCTCCGTTACCGGCGGGAGAACCCGGGGGGGGGGGCGCCCAGCCGTTGCGGGAAGCGCTGCGCCCGCCTCCCGTGAGGGGCTTGCGCCGCTGATTGGCTGAACGCCCTGTCGCTCAGCCACGGGGCGCCGCTGATTGGTTGGGCGGGCGCTCTGGGGGGGGGCTGTTCCCTGAGGGGAGCGCGGGGGGGGGCGGAAATGGCGCCGGTCCCATTTCTGAAGACGACACAAAATGGCGGCCGCGGCCCCGCCCCCGCCGCGTGCGCCTCAGTTTCCCCCTCTCCTTCCCGGTCCCGCCGGTTGCGAACCCCGAGAGTCCCGAACCCTCCTCAGGGGGCTCCCGTGTCCCCCTCAGGGGGTCCCATTCCCTCCTCAGCTTGGTCCCGTCCCCTCCTCAGGGGGGTCCCCGTGTCTCCTCCTCAGGGAGACCCGTCCCCTCCTCAAGGAGCTCCCACTCCCCTCATGGGTCCCCCCCCCCGGATCCTCCCACTCGGATCCCACTGGGATCCCCCCATCAGGTCTCCCTCTGGATTCCCCCTCCTCGGATCTCCCCCGAACTCCCCTGTGG
>NW_020897991.1:46872-49259 GCF_003984885.1 Neopelma chrysocephalum | reverse complement strand
TAAAATATCTTTAGTTCTTATAATTTTAAAAAGTGCTTGTAACATTTTAATATCAATATATTAGGATATCAAATCCCTTTAGTCTTTGTAATATTATGAAGTATTTGCAATGTTTGAATATCAATATATTTTATGATATCAAATACTTTTAGTCTTTATAATATTAAAAACTGTTTATAACACTTTAATATCAGTATGTTATGACATCAAATACCTTTATTCTTTAAAATATAAGAAGTCTTTATAACACTTTAATGTCAATATATTTTATTATATAAAAGACTGTTAGTCTTTATAATAATAAAAAGTGCTTATAACACTTTAATATCAACGTGGTTTATGATATAAAATAACACTTAATTTTCATAATATTAAAAAGTGTTTATAACATTTCATTATCAATATATTATGATATCAAATATCTTTGTTTTTTATAATATTAAAAGGCACTTATATTATTATTATTATATTATTATAATAACATTTTATTATCAATATATTATGAGACTAAATCCTTTTATTCTTTACATCAATAAGAAATCTTTATAACATTTTAACCCCAGTGTATTTTAGAGTATAAAACGTGTTTTTAATCCTTATAATAACGATCATAAATTATAATAAATAAAATATATAATTATAATAAATTAAAGTTGGTTTTGGTTCCCCCCAGGCTATGAGGGCTACGATTATTACACCCCCCAGAGCTCGGCCGCTCCCGCCGCCGCCTCCTACACCTACGGAGCCGCTTCCGGAGCTTGGGAACCTCCCAAACCTTCCGAGCTGGGCCTCAACTCCGACGGAGCCGCCGCCGCCGCCTACGGAGCCGACGGAACCGGCCCGGAAAACTCCGACTCCATCATCGCCAAGATCAACCAGAGACTCGACATGTTGTCCAAGGAGGGCAGCGCCGGGGCCGCAGAGGCCATGGACGAGCACGAGGGGTGAGCGGGAACGGGAGCATTCCTGGGATACTGATGGGATAATGGGAGCATGAGGGGTGAGCGGGAATGGGAGAGTGATGGGAGAACGGGAGCATTCCTGGGATAGTGCTGGGAGAATGGGAGTGTTCCTGGGATACTGATGGGATAATGGGAGCGTGCCCGGCACTGCCGGAGCCACCGAGGGCACGGACGAGCACGAAGGGTGAGCGGGACTGGGAGACTGATGGGAGAATGGGAGCGGGCCCAGGATCGGTGCTGGGATAACAGGAGCATGCCTGGGATACTGCCGGGATAACGGGAGCGTGCCTGGGATCAGTGCTGGGATAACGGGAGCACCAGGGATAGGGCATTCCTGGGATACTGCTGGGATAACGGGAGCATTCCTGGGATCAGTGCTGGGATAACAGGAGCACCAGGGGTAGGGCATTCCCAGGATACTGCCAGGATAACAGGAGCACTAGGGGGGAGGCATTCCCAGGATACTGCTGGGATAACAGGAGCACCAAGGATGAGGCATTCCTGGGATTCTACTGGGATAGCAGAGGGAAGCAGGGCAGCAATTCCAGTCCCTGACCTCTCCCTCCCTCTCCCCTCACAGCTCCTTCCGCTTCGAGTCGTTCGACTCCTACGATTCCCGCTCGTCTCTGGGCGAGCGAGACCTTTACCGCGCCGGCTACTCCGACTACGGCGACGCCGAGCGCGCCGGAGACTCCTCCTTCGGCGCCGGCGCCTTCGACTCCCGTCGGGAGCAGCCGCGGAGCCGCGGGGGGAACAACGGCTTCGGGCTCCTGCGGGGCCGGGGAGGGCAGAACCGCGCCCAGAACCGCGGCCGCCTCGGAGCCTTCGGCCGCCCCGAGGGGTTCCCGGCCTCCTCCTCCTCCTCGTCCAGCTCGGAGCGGCTGTCGGCGCGTTGGAACGAGCTCAACTACCTGGGGGCCGCGCGCGGGATGGGCGCCGCCGGAGCCAACCGGCTGCCGTCCCTCTTCTCCCAAGCCCTGGTGCCCGAGTACGGAGACTACGGAGACTACGGGGACTACGGGGACTACGGAGACTACGGGGATTACGGGGATTACGGAGACTACGGAGACTACGGAGATTACGGGATGATGGGGATGGGGATGGGGCGCTACGGAAACGCGCCCTACGGGATGGGCGTGGGGATGGGACGGCAGCGACACAGGGACAGGATGGGAGCCGCACCCTGGCACGGGAACACACTCGCCGTGAGTGCGGGATGGGGATGGGGGGGAGTCCTGGGAGAGGGAGGAGTTGGTTCAGGGGGGATGGGAATGGGGGGGAATTCCTTGGAGAAGGAGGAGTTGGTTCATGGGGGGTGGAGGTGGAATTCCTTGGAGAGGGAGGGGTGGAATTCCTTGGAGAAGGAGGAGTTGCTTCGTGGGGGTTCTGGTCATGTCCTGGGGGATTGGAGGTGGAATTCCTTGG
>NW_020897991.1:43818-46862 GCF_003984885.1 Neopelma chrysocephalum | reverse complement strand
TGGAGGTGGAATTCCTTGGAGAAGGAGGAGTTGCTTCATGGGGGTTCCGGTCATTTCCTGGGGGGTTGGAGGTGGACAGTTTGATTTTCACACCCTTTCAGTGCCTGGAATTGCCTGATCCAAGGATTTTTCCCCTGGTTTAGCCCAAGAGAAGAGGCTTCCGGAGCCGCTCCGGGGGCCGCTCCGAGGGAGAAGGGGGTCGGAAGCGGAAGCAATCCCAGAGCGGGGACGATCCCGAGGCCAAACAGCCCCGGACCGACAGCGAGGGCGACGACTCCGACAACGGTACGGCCCCAAATCCACCCTTTTCCCGGGATTTCAGGGGGTTTTCCTGCCTCTCCAAGAGTTTTATCCCATTCTGGAGCCGCTTCTCCCCCGCCCTGAATTCCTGAATTTCCTTTTTCCCGCAGCGGACGAGGGAGAAGGGGAGGAAAAATCCGGGGATGAAGGTGACAAAGGTGTAAGTAACTCCAGCATCCATCCATCCATCCCCAGGGAAAATGTGGGAATGTGGCAGCTGCTCTGGGGGTTGGGATAGCGAAAATTCCCAAGAAATAGTGTTTGGAGCCCTTTTATCGTGGAAGGATTTGCTCCTTGGAATTCCCACGGGAATCACGGGTGGATTTGCTGCACTGAGGGGGCTGGAAAGCTCTTGGAGTGGGAAAGTTGGGATCCTGGAGTGGGAAAGTTGGGATCCTGGAGAGGGAAAGTTGGGATCCTGGAGTGGGAAATCCTGGAATTTGGATCCTGGGGGCAGTTTTGGGCTCTGCAGGTGCAGGACATGGAGGGGCTGGGGGAGGTTTGAATTGGATATCCGGGAAAATTCCTTCCTGGAAAGGGTTGGAAGGGGCTGCCCAGGGCAGGGCTGGAATCACATCCCGGGAAGTGCCCAAAAAACATCGGGATGTGTCCCTTGGGGGCTGGAATCACGGCTCAGGGATGACCTTGGAATTGCTGGGTTGGGCTGGATGATCCCAAAGGTCTTTTCCAACCTGAACAATTCCACGATTCCACGCCGTGGATCCCTAATCCGAGTGTTTTATCCCCATCCCTAAAAACCAGGGACATCAAATCCCAAAAGGCACCTGAGAATTCCCAAAATAAATAACTCCAGTGTCTCTTTGTGCTTCTGTTTTCCAGGAGAACCGGAACGGGGGGGATTGGGAGCAGCCGGGGGGGGGTTTCCCCCCATTCCTGGGATCCTCTGGAATGATCCCGCTCCGGCTCCATCCGCTTCCCGTCGGGATCCACCACGAGCTCCCGTCACCCATCCGGGTGCTGCCCATTCCTGGCACCTGGAATTGCCTCCCTGGAGAAGCAGGAAGTGCCCAAACCACGTGGGATGTTTCCCACGGCATTCCTTGGATTTCCCTGCTTGGAAAACACATCCGGGCAGAGGAAAAACATCCTGATCCAAGGGATTTTCCATGGGAGCTTCAGCCCCCCCCCCCCCCCGGGATCCCCCTGCTTTGCTTCATTCCTTTAATTAGGTGGGAATTCAGGTGGATCAAACAATCCAAGGAATTATTCCAGGGAAAGGCAGCTTTAGGATAATTGGATAATTGGGAATTATCCAATTATCCACCTCCCAACTCGGAGCTTTCTGCCCTAAAACGGGGCAGAGTTTTGGTCTTTTCCTTCTTTTTTTGCTTTCCTGATAATTCTTAAGGAATTATTAGAGGTTGATCCAGGAATTCCCAAGGAATTCTTGGGATTGTGACACGAGGAATAGATCCCAAACTGTCCCCAGGGAAGCAGAACCGCCCCAGCTCCGGGATTTTTGCTTTCCCGATAATTCTCAGGGGATTATTAGAGGTTTCTCCAGGAATTCCCAAGGAATTGTTGGGATTGTGAGGTGAGGAACAGATCCCAAACCATCCCCAGGGAAGCAGAACCGCCCGAGCTCCGGGATTTTTGCTTTCCTGATAATTCTCAGGGAATTCTTAGAGGTTTCTCCAGAATTCCCAAGGAATTCTTGGGATTGTGACTTGAGGAACAGATCCCAAACCATCCCCAGGGAAGCAGAAGCGCCCGAGCTCCGGGATTTTTGCTTTCCCGATAATTCTCAAGGAATTCTTAGAGGTTTCTCCAGGAATTCTCAAGGAATTATTAGAGGTTTCTCCGGGAATTCCCAAGGAATTCTTGGGATTGTGACTTGAGGAACAGATCCCAAACCATCCCCAGGGAAGCAGAACCGCCTGAGCTCCGGGATCTCCCGGGATTTGCGGCTTTTTCAGCCTCGGGAAAAAAACAGGGAAAAAAAAATAGGAATTTGGGGCAGAAAGCAGCAAATTCCATCAAGGAGAGGAGATGGAAGTGTCTGGAAAAGTCATTCCAGACTTCCCATTCTCCCTGTCCTGGTTTGGGAGTCGATGACTCCTGGAGACCTCGGGATGAGGTCGGAACTTGGGAGAGATTCCGGAGCCCAACAGAAGTTGAGGGCAAAGAGATTCCCCCAAATTCCAAGGGCTTTGGGCCCCGAAATCCCGGGAATAACCGGGATTGATTCCCGCAGCCTCCGGGGACGGTGGCGAGGACGACGACGAGGAGGTGAAGAAGAAGAGGGAGAAGCAGCGGAGGAGGGATCGGATGCGGGATCGGGCCATGGACAGGTGAGCACTGGGAGCAGCCAGGGTGGGAATTTCTGGGAATAACATGGATTCTCCTGCACCAGAGGGGGGAAAATCCGCCAAATGTCGCGTTTTGGGGCCGAGCGTCGGGATTTCGGGAGGGTTTTCCTGGTTTTTGTGTGTTTGGGATGAGGAGGCACCAAGGGGGTGGAAACGTGGACAGGAAGGGAATTAAGGATGGAATAACCAGCATTCCCGGATCCTGGAATGGCTGTGAAATGATCCAGGAAGGGAATTAAAGATGGAATAACCAGCATTCCTGACTGGAATGGATCCAGGAAGGGAATTAAGGATGGAATAACCAGCATTCCTGTGGACTGGAATTCCAGGATCCAGTTCTCCTGTTCCTCATTCCCACTGTAATTGCAGGATCCAGTTCCTCATTCCCACTGTTATTCCAGGATCCAGTTCTCC
>NW_020897991.1:42194-43808 GCF_003984885.1 Neopelma chrysocephalum | reverse complement strand
TCCAGGATCCAGTTCCTCATTCCCACTGTAATTCCAGGATCCAGTTCCTCATTCCCGCTGTAATTCCAGGATGCAGTTCTCCTGTTCCTCATTCCCGCTGTAATTCCAGGATCCAGTTTGCCTGTTCCGTGTGCAAATTCCGGAGTTTTGAGGAGGAGGAGATCCAGAAGCATCTCCAGAGCAAATTCCACAAGGAGACCCTTCGCTACATCGGCACCAAACTGCCCGACAAGACCGTCGAGTTCCTCCAGGTGGCAATTCCAGCCTTTTCTTGGCAATTCCAGCCTTTTCTTGGCAATTCCAGCCTTTTCTTGGCAATTCCAGCATTAATTTGGGGTTTCCAGCCTTAATTTGGGATTTCAAACCTTAATTTGGGATTTCAAACCTTCATGTGGGATTTCCAACCTTAATTTGGGATTTCCAGCCTTAGTTTGGGATTTCCGCCCTTAATTTGGGATTTCCAACCTTTATTTAGGATTTCCAGCCTTAATTTGGGATTTCCAGCCTTAATTTGGGGATTTCCAGCCTGTATTTGGGATTTCCAACCTTAATTTGGGATTTCCAACCTTAATTTGGGATTTTCACCCTTAATTTGGGATTTCTAGCCTTAATTTGGGATTTCCAATCTTCATTTGGAATTTCCAGCCTTCTGGGAATTCCAGCTTTCTTTTGGGATTTCCAACCTTCATTTGGGATTTCAAACCTTCATTTGGGAATTCCAGCTTTAATTTGGGAATTCCAGCCTTAATTTGGGATTTCCAGCTTTAATTTGGAATTTCCAGCCTTTTGGGAATTCTAGCCTTAGTTTGGGATTTCCAGCCTTTATTTGGGATTTCCAGCTTTAATTTGGAATTTCCAGGCTGGATTTGGGATTTCCAGCCTTAATTTGGGGAATTCCAGCCTTAATTTGGGATTTCCGCCCTTAATTTGGGATTTCCGCCCTTAATTTGGGATTTCCACCCTTAATTTGGGATTTCCAGCTTTAATTTGGGATTCCCCAAGGATTTAGGGACATTCCCTACGGATTTGGAGTCTCCCCCAAGGAATCCGACGGTTCCACGTGCACAGGCTCCCGTTTTATTCCAATTGGGATCATCCCACCTCTTGCTCCGGCGGAAATAATGGGAGACAGGGAGGGAAAAGCCCCTTCCTGGAGCCGGGAATTCCCAAGCAATGGGAATTCCCAAGCAATTCCCAATTTCCCTGCAGGAATACATCGTCAACAGGAACAAGAAGATCGAGAAGCGGCGCCAGGAGCTGACGGACAAGGAGGGATCCAAACAGAAACCGGATCCCTTCAAGGGTGAGTGGGATCCCTCTGGAATTCCCGGGAATTTTCAGGCTGGATTTGGGATTTTTCAGGCTTAATATTTGGGATTTTTCAGGCTTCATTTGGGATTTTCCAGGCTTATTATTCCAGAGTGGGATAACTCTGCTCCTCGTCCGGAGCGACACGTGGGGTGGATTTGGGTGGGTTTGGTTGGATTTGGGTGGATTTGGCCTCCAGGAGGGATTTGGATGGATTTGGGTGGGATTTGGATGGATTTGGTCTCCAGGAGGGAATTGGTGGATTTGGGTGGGATTTGGGTGTTTTTGGGTGGATTTGGCCTCCAG
>NW_020897991.1:41314-42094 GCF_003984885.1 Neopelma chrysocephalum | reverse complement strand
TTGGATGGATTTGGGTGGATTTGGATGGATTTGGGTGGATTTGGGTGAATTTGGATGGATTTGGGTGGATTTGGATGGACTTGGGTGGATTTGGATGGATTTGGATGGATTTGGGGTGGATGGCTGGATTTGGGTGGATTTGGTTGGATTTGGGTGGGATTTGGGTGTTTTTGGGTGGATTTGGCCTCCAGGAGGGATTTGGATGGATTTGGGTGGATTTGGTTGGATTTGGGTGGATTTGGATGGATTTGGATGGATTTGGGTGGATTTGGATGGATTTGGGTGGATTTGGGTGAATTTGGATGGATTTGGGTGGATTTGGATGGACTTGGGTGGATTTGGGTGGGTTTGGATGGATTTGGATGGATTTGGGTGGATTTGGTGGGATTTGGATGGATTTGGATGGATTTGGGTGGGTTTGAGTGGATTTGGGTGGATTTGGTTGGATTTGGGTGGGTTTGGGTGGTTTTGGGTGGATTTGGTCTCCAGGAGGGAACGAGGTGGATTTGGGTGGATTTTAGTGGATTTTGGTGGATTTGGGTGGATTTGGGTGGATTTGGTTGGATTTGGATGGATTTGGATGGATTTGGTTGGATTTGGATGGACTTGGGTGGATTTGGATGGATTTGGATGGATTTGGGGTGGATTTGGATGGATTTTGGGTGGATTTGGGTGGGTTTGGATGGATTTGGTTGGATTTGGGTGGATTTGAGTGGATTTGGCTGGATTTGGGTGGATTTGGTTGGATTTGGGTGGATTTGGGGTGGATTTGGATGGATT
>NW_020897991.1:38210-41304 GCF_003984885.1 Neopelma chrysocephalum | reverse complement strand
TGGATTTGGTTGGATTTGGGTGGATTTGGGGTGGATTTGGATGGATTTTGGGTGGATTTGGATGGATTTGGATGGATTTGGTTGGATTTTGGGTGGATTTGGCCTCCAGGAGGGAACGTTGACCCTGGATTGGGACCCAACAGAGGGGGGTTGGTTGGAAAGTTCCCTCTTGGAGTGGCCCGATCCCAACGTGTGGCTTTTCCCTGGATTTTCCGGGAGCAGGGATCGGGCAGGAGCATTTCTTCAAGCGGATCGAGGCCGCTCATTGCATGGCCTGTGACATGTTGATCCCGGCCCAGAACCACCTGCTCCAGAGGCACCTCCGATCCGCCGACCACAACCGCAACCGCAGGGTGAGACCGGCAATTCCGGACAGCGGGAATTCCGGAGAGCGGGAATTCCGGAGCATGGGAATTCCGGAGTGCGGAGGGCTTGGATATGGCTCTGGAATCCCACTGGGAACCATCTGCCGAGCCAGAGCCGTGGGATGGGCTGGGCAGGGCTCGTCTCCTTCCTTAGGAGGTGGAAAAATGGGGAGAGGGGCAGGAAAAGGGGGCGGGAAAAGGGAAATCGGAGCCTTTTTGGGGGGATGGAACGAGGTCCCGCAGGGGAGGGGCTGCCTCATTAAATATGCAAAAATGCAAATGAGGGGGGGCTTGGAGGGCGTTTGGGGAAGTGAGAAACGGGATGGAGTCGATGGATGAGCTGGCCTGGGATGGGAAGGGATTGGGATGCCAGGGATGGGGACGCGGGAATGTCGTTGGGCTCCTCCGGAGCGGCTCCATCTGTGAGCGTGGGACACGTTATCCAGGCTCAGTCCCGGGAGATCTGGGGGATGTTAGGGATAGGGTTAGGGTTGGGATGCTGGGGATGGATTAGGGTTAGGGTTAGGGTTTGGGGTTAGGGTTAGGGTTGGGATGCTGGGAATGGGGACACGGGAATGTCGTTCGGCTCCTCTGGAGCGGCTTCATCCCCAAGTGTGTGACACGTTATCCCCACCCAATCCCGGAAGATCTGGGGTTAGGGTTAGGGTTTGGGGTTAGGGTTAGGGTTAGGATTGGGATGTTGGGGATGGGGACGTGGGAATGTCATTCGGCTCCTCCGGAGCGGCTCCGTGTCCGAGCGTGGGACACGTTATCCAGACCCAATCCTGGGATATCTGGGGGATGTTAGGGTTAGAATTAGGATTTAGGGTTAGGGTTAGGGTTAGGATTTAGGGTTAGGGTTAGGGTTAGGGTTAGAGTTAGGGTTAGGGTTGGGATGTTGGGCATGGGAATGCAGGAATGTCATTCGGCTCCTCCGGAGCGGCTCCATCCCCGAGCATGTGACACGTTATCCAGACCCAATCCCGGGATATCTGGGGGATGTTCAGCTGATCCACAGCTTCCCCCAGGGTTTGACTTGGTGGAAGTGAGGCAGGTGCTCCATCCATCCATCCATCCATCCATCCCCGTTTTGTGGGATGGGAGAGCGGCTTTCCCAAGCCCTGGGAAGGAGGAGGAGGAGGGAACCCAAATTCCCGATCCCATTGGAATTCTCCCCCTCCGGCCTCACTCCGTGCCCATCCCGCTGCAGATGGCTGCGGAGCAGTTCAAGAAGACCAGTTTACACGTGGCCAAGAGTGTCCTGAACAACAAACACATCGTCAAGATGCTGGAAAAATACCTCAAGGTGAGTCCGGGAAAACGGCGGCGCCGAGCGCCCGGAGCGGCCTCGTCCCGGAGCGTCGGCACCGGCGGCTGCCACTCGCTGCCTCCTCATCCTTAAAAATCCTGGAGCTCTTTCCTCTGCAGGCGCTTTGACCCCTCCTGGGGGATTTTTGGGGAATTTTTTTCCCCGGTGCCCCGCCGGCATTCCGGGCGCCCGCGCCGGGATCGCGGCCCGGAAACGGGAATTAGAGCGACCGGAACGCCAAAGCTGGAGCTTCCCAAAGCCGGAGCTTCCCAAAGCTGAAGCTTCCCAAAACCCCCCCTCCGAGCGAGGCCTTGGGGGGGACACCACAGCCCCTCGTCCGGGGAGGGCAGGAAGATTCCTGCCGGGATTGGGTCCGACCTGGATGGCTCCCGACCCACCTGGAGGGGAATTCTCCCCCATTTCCGGAGCCGGGGCAGCTCCAGGAGTGAGGAACCCCCCCAGGATCGGGGGGTGCATCCCATTCCCATGACAAACCCTCCCATTAGCCCCCCACTCCCTTTTTTCCCCTCCTCCTCTTCCCTCGGGAAGCACAGCCCGGCCGACCTCCGGAGCCGAGACGGAGCGCGCGGAGGGGTCGGGATCGGGATTGGGATTGGGAATGGGATCAGGGTCGGGATCGGGATCGCTCGAGGCCTCGCCGGCGCCGGGAATGGCAGGAGACGGAGCCGGGAAGGGCCCGCGGGGTCTCCGGAGCACGGGGGGATCGCGCTCCGAGCGCATCCGGAGCCGAATCCCGGTGGGTTTAACGGGCGTCCGAGAGAGAGGAAAACTCGCCTCCTCCTCCTCCTCCTCCTCCTCCTCCTCCTCCTCCAGGCGAAGAGGAAAAGAAGCGCCTTTGGCTCCTTGTTGTTCCCTGGGAATGCGGGAACAGCCCCGGATCCGGCAGGAGGCCCCTTGTCTGCAGGCAGGGGCAGCAGGTGCCCGCGTGTGCCCCCCGTCCCGGGGGAGCGGCCGATCCATCCCCTTCCCGGCTTTGGGAGCCGGATCCCAAAAATAGGGAAAAACTGCGCCTCCAACCTCTGGGGACAGGGAAAAGGGATGTGGAGCGCAGAGTTGGCCAGGGAGGATGGGCAGGTCCTGTTAGCCTGGCATGGGATGGCAATGCCCTGGTATCCTGGCATAGGATGGCCATGTTCCAATTATCCTGTGTCCCGTTATCCTGGCATAGGATGGCCAGGTCCTGTTATCCTGGCATAGGATGGCCCTGTCCCGTTATCCTGGTATAGGATGGCCCTGTTCCCGTTATCCTGGCATAGGATGGCCCTGTCCTGTTATCCTGGCATAGGATGGCCGTGTCCCCTTATTCTGGCATAGGATGGCCGTGTCCCTGTTATCCCAGCGTGGGATGGCCATGTCCCCATTATCCTGATGTGGGATGACCGTGTCCCTGTTATCCCAG
>NW_020897991.1:37977-38200 GCF_003984885.1 Neopelma chrysocephalum | reverse complement strand
TGTCCCCATTATCCTGATGTGGGATGACCGTGTCCCTGTTATCCCAGTGTAGGATGGCCGTGTCCCTGTTATCCCAGTGTGGGATGGCCGTGTCCCTGTTATCCCAGTATGGGATGGCCATGTCCCTGTTATCCCAGTGTGGGATGGATGTGTCTCCTTTATCCCAGTACAGGATGGCCATATCCCGTTATCCCAACACAGGACATCCGTGTCCCATTATCCC
>NW_020897991.1:21354-22977 GCF_003984885.1 Neopelma chrysocephalum | reverse complement strand
GCTGAGGCGGCGCTGCGCGCTTGGCGTAGGGCGGGGCCGCATCGCGCCGTTTGCGTAGCGCCCCGTCCGCTCCACCCTACGCGATCTGCGCAAGCGCTCCTGCCCTCCACCGTGCGCCATTTGCGTAAGCCCCTCACCGCTCCACCGTGCGCCATTTGCGTAAGCCACTCAGCTCTCCACCGTACACCATTTGCGTAGGCCCCTCACCGTTCCACCGTGCGCCATTTGCGTAAGCCCCTCACCATATGCGCGATCTGTGTAAACCCCGCTCTGCTCTTCCTTGCGCAGTTTGCGTAAACCCTTCCGCGCTCTACCGTACGCAATCAGCGTACGCTCTCCCCACTACGCCGTTTGCGTACCCCCGGGCCGCCGTTCGCGCAGGCGGGCGGGGCCTTCCCCCGTACGCCCCTGGCGTAGCGCGGGGCGTGGCTTTTCCCCCGTACGCCCCTGGCGTAGCGCGGGGCGGGGCCTTTCCCGCGTACGCCGCCGGCGTAGCGCGGGGCGGGGCCCGGCGCGCGGGGGGCACTTCCTGCCGCCGCCATTTTGTCGCGGAGCGGGAGGAAGCGGCGGCGGCGGCTCCTGCGCGGCGGCAGCGCCGGCCCCGGCCCGGCCCGCGGTGAGTCACGGCCGGGGCCGCTCCCCTCCCTTCCCCGCCGCTGCTCCCGCGCCGAGGGGAGGCCGCTCCCCGTTAGGGCCCGGCCCGCTCCTTCCTCCGCCTCACACCCCCCCGTTAGGCCCGGCCCGCTCCTTCCGCCCCGTTAGGCCCGGCCCAAGCCCGGTGAGGCCCGGGCGGCCCCCGCACCCTCGGGGTGAGGGGAAGGGAGCGGGGAGGGCTCGCCGGGGGTGCCCTTGGCAGGGGGGGAGCGGCCCCTGAGGTGCCGCCGCCGCCGCTCGGGGCCTTCCCGGGGCCCTCCCGGGGCCCTCCCCGGGCCCGCCCGCGCCGCCGCCCGCGGGGTGTTTGACCTTCCCCCGCGCGCTTCTCCGCCATCCTCGGGCTTCTCCGCTGTTGTGTGGGAATTGTAACACCGCAATGATCGGCTCGGGGCACGGGGGGGACTCTTGACCCGCTCTCGGCGGTTTTGGGGTGGGAAGGGGAACCTCGAGGGGTGTCCCCGGGGGGGGTTTGGGTGACAGGGGCACCCTGGGCGATACCGCGGCTGCTCCGGGTGTTTTGGGGTGACAGGGGCACCCCTGGGGGCGTGCCCGGGGGTTTTGGGGTGGGAAGGGGTTCTCTGGGGGTGTTTTGGGGTGACAGAGGGTCCCTGGGGGGGTCCCCGGGGGCTTTGGGGTGTGCAAGGGGGTCCGCGGGGGTTTTGGGGGGGACAGGGGCGCTCCCTGGGGGTGTCCCCGGGTGTTTTGGGGTGGGAAGGGGTTTTCTGGGGGTGTTTTGGGGTGACAGGGTGACCCTGGGGGTGTCCTCGGGTGTTTTGGGGTGGGAAGGGGTTCTCTGGGGGTGTTTTGGGGTAACAGAGAGACCCTGAGGGGGTCCCTGGGTGCATTGGGGTGACAGGGGCACCTTAGATTCTACCAGGAGCGTTCGCAGGGATTTTGGGGTGGGAAGGGGGTCCCTGGGGTGTCCCCACGTGTTTTGGGGTGACAGGGGGTCCCTGGGGGTGTCCCCAG
>NW_020897991.1:19178-21344 GCF_003984885.1 Neopelma chrysocephalum | reverse complement strand
GTTTGGGGTGGTTTGATCGTTGTTTCCCAAAGTTTTGGGGTGGTTTGAGCATCACCTGTCAAAGTTTGGGGTTGTTGAAAAGTCACTTGTCAAAGTTTTGGGTGGTTTGAGCATCGTCTGTCAAAGTTTGGAGGAATTAAAAAATCTGCTGTCAAAGTTTCGCACAGTTTTGGGGTGGTTTGAGCATCGTCTGTCAAAGTTTGGGGTCGTTGAAAAGTCACTTGACAAAGTTTGGGGTGGTTTGATCGATGTTTCCCAAAGTTTTGGGGTGGTTTGAGCATCACCGGTCAAAGTTTGGGGTTGTTTAAAAATCCCTTGTGGAAGTTTGGGATGGTTTGGTCATTGTTTCCCGGAGTTTTGGGGTGGTTTGAGCATCATTTCCCAAAGTTTGGGGACGTTGAAAAGTCACTTGTGGAAGTTTGGGGTGGTTTGATTGTTGCTTCCCAAAGTTTGGGGTGGTTTAATCGTTGTTTCCCAAAGTTTGGGGTGGTTTGAGCATCGTCTGTCAAAGTTTGGGGGGGTTAAAAAACTCTCTGTGGAAGTTTAGGGTGGTTTGATCACTGTTTCCCCAAATTTTGGGGTGGTTTAAGTATAATTTGTCAAAGTTTTGGGGTGGTTTGAGTGTTGTCTGTCAAAGTTTGGGGTGGTTTGAGCATCGTTTGTCCACATTTGGGGTTGTTTAAAAATCCTTTGGGGAAGTTTGGGGTGGTTTGGTCGTTGTTTCCCAAAGTTTTGGGGTGGTTTGAGCATCGTCTGTCAAAGTTTGGGGGGTTAAAAAATCCTTTGGGGAAGTTTGGGGCGGTCTGATCCTTGTTTCCCAAAGTTTGGGGTGGTTTGGTTGCTGTTTCCCAAAATTTAGGATGGTTTGGTCGCTGTTTCCCAAACTTTTGGGGTGGTTTTGCCGCTGTTTCCCAAAGTTTTGGGGTATTTGATTGTTGTTTCCAAAAGTTTGGGGCTGTTTGGTCGTTGTTTCCCAAACTTTTGGAGTGTCTAAGCGTTTCCCAAACTTTTGGGGCTGTTTGGTCCTTGTTTCCCAAACTTTTGGAGTGTCTGAGTGTTGTTTCCCAAACTTTTGGGTTGGTTTGGTTGTTGTTTCCCAAACTTTTGGAGTGTCTGAGTGTTGTTTCCCAAAGTTTGGGGCTGTTTGGTCATTATTTCCCAAACTTTTGGTGCTGTTTGATTGTTGTTTCCCAAAGTTTGGGGCTGTTTGGTCCTTGTTTCCCAAACTTTTGGGTTGGTTTGGTTGTTGTTTCCCAAACTTTTGGAGTGTCTGAGTGTTGTTTCCCAAAGTTTTAGGGTGGTTTGTTCATTGTTTCCCAAACTTTTGGTGCTGTTTGGTCCTTGTTTCCCAAACTTTTGGGGTGTTTTGGTCGTTGTTTCCCAAACTTTTGGGGCGGTTGTTTCCCCTCACTCCCGTCCCTGCCATTCCCTGAAGTTCCAGTTTTCCCTTCTCCCAGTTTTCCTGGTTTAGGTCCGGCTTAAGCGCTTTATTTAAGCTCAGCTTAAACTTTTTGTGGCTGAAATTTAGGCAGGAAAAAACCCTGGAATTGCTCCAGGAACCGGGAATGTTGAGGGGGGGGGCGGGTCTCCCTCGGCCATTCCTGGAAATGTTTGGATTCCTCAGGAACAGCGACTGTAAATAAATCCCTGGATGAGGGTCGGGAATCTTCCCGTGGGGCCTCATTCCCACCCCGGCAGGGGCCGGAATTCTGCCCCCAAAAGTGGGAAAATCCCATTTTTCCTGGTTATTTTATCCCCCAGAGTCAGCTCCGTGATCCCAAATCCCGGAATCCTGGGCTGTTGGAAGGGAAAATAGGGATTGACCAGAGGCTGGAGAATCAGGATCGATCCCACCTGGATCGTTCCCATCCCGGAATTCCCGTTCCTTGGGATGAGGTTGGTCCCTGCTGGAGCCTCCCAAGACCCGGGAAAGGATTTGGGAATCGCTTTTCCAAAGGCAGCTTCCCAGGCTGGGGATTCCAGGGAATGTCACCCTTGGGAATGTCAAACCCGGGTTTTCAGGGAGAGGTTTTCCCTTCATTCCCGGCAAATCCTGGGAATCGGAGTCGCTGAGAACGGGAGGAATCCTGGGAATTGCAGCCCCTGATCCCGTTAAACGGCAGCATTCCCAATGAATGGCAGCATTCCCAGGCTGGGGATTCCACT
>NW_020897991.1:18398-19168 GCF_003984885.1 Neopelma chrysocephalum | reverse complement strand
GGTTTGCAGGGAGAGGTTTTCCCTTCATCCCAGAAAATCCCGGGAATTGGAGTCACTGAGAACGGGGGGAATCCAGGGAATTGCAGCCCCTGATCCCATTAAACAGCAGCATTCCCAGGCTGGGGATTCCAGGGAATGTCACCCTTGGGAATGTCAGACCCGTGTTTGCAGGGAGAGGTTTCTCCTTCAGTCCGAGCAAATCCCGGGAATCCCTGAGAATGGGAGGAATCCCGGGAATTGCGGCTCCTGATCCCATTAAACAGCAGCATTCCCAATTCCAGGCAGCATTCCCAGGCTGGGGATTCCAGGGAATGTCATCCTCAGGAATGTTAAACCCGGGTTTACCTTCCCCCTGGGCAAATCCTGGGAATTGGAATCCCTGAGAACGGGAGGAATCCTGGGAATTGCAGCCCCTGATCCCATTAAACAGCAGCATTCCCACTTCATGGTAGCATTCCCAGGCTGGGAATTCCAGGGAATGTCACCCTCGGGAATGTCAGATCCGTGTTTGCAGGGAGAGGTTTTCCCTTCCCCCCGGAAAATCCCAGGAATCCCTGAGAACGGGAAGAATCCAGGGAATTGCGGCCCCTGATCCCGTTAAACAGCAGCATTCCCAGGCTGGGGATTCCAGGGAATGTCACCCTCGGGAATGTCAAACACGGGTTTGCAGGGAGACATTTCACTTGCAGCCCGGGCAAATCCCGGGAATTGTGGCCCCTGATCCCGTTAAACAGCAGCATTCCCAATGAATGGCAGCATTCCCAGGCTGG
>NW_020897991.1:16064-18388 GCF_003984885.1 Neopelma chrysocephalum | reverse complement strand
CCTTAAAGGGGTTGGAATTCCCACTGGAAAATGAATTTTCCTTGGATAAGGGACTCAAGTTTCCTTTAAGAGCTTGGAATTCTGCTGGAAAAGGAATTTTCCCTGGAAAAGGGGCTCGAGTTTCCCTAAAGGGGTTGGAATTCCTGCTGGAAAATGAGTTTTCCTTGGATAAGGGACTTGAGTTTCCTTAAACTTCCCTTGGGAGGAGCCACCGGCACCGTCGGGATCCGTCGGGATCGGAATTCCAGCCTGGGAATTTCCTGCTCCGAGTTTTCCGAGCGGCAGCACCTCCGGGAATGTCGTGGGATTTTGGGAAAACTCTTGGAAAAGCAGCAACTCCAAGGATTTTCAGGAGTTTTTGGAGCTCCACGAACTCGTCTGAATTCCCGTTTCCTGCCGGAAAACCGGGAATCTCCCTCGGGAGATCTTCCCGCCCGGATATGGCTCGGAGCATCCCGGGAACGGCACTGGGATACCTTGGAATGGGACTGGAATTCCCAGCTGGAACTTTGGGATCAGGATCTGAAACTGCTCCTTCGGGGCCTCCTTTCGTCCTTTTTCCCGGATATTTTGGAACTTGGGAATTTTTTGGGAATTTTTTGGGAATGGGACTGGAATTCCCGGATATTTTGGAGTTTTTCCTTTGGAATTTTTCGGGAATGGGTCTGGAATTCCCAGCTGGGACTGGGAATTCCCAGGAATTCCGAGATATTTTGGAGTTTCTCCTTTGGAATTTTTCGGGAATGGGACTGGAATTCCCAGCTGGGACTTTGGGATCGGGATCCGAAACTGCTCCTTCAGGACCTTCTTTCATCCCTTTTCCCGGATATTTTGGAGCTCTGGAATTTTTTGGGAATGGGAATGGAATTCCCAGCTGGGACTGGGAATTCCCGAGAATTCCGGGCTATTTTTGAGCTTCTCCTTTGGAATTGTTTGGGAATGGGACCGGAATTCCCAGCTGGGACTGGGAATTCCCAGGAACTACCGGATATTTCTGAGCTTCTCCTTTGGAATTTCTTCGGAATGGGACCGGAATTCCCAGCTGGGACTGGGAATTCCCAGGAATTCCCAGATATTTTGGAGTCTCTTCTTTGGAACTTTTCGGGAATGGGACTGGAATTCCCAGCTGGAACTTTGGGATCGGGATCTGAAACTGCTCCTTCAGGGCCTCCTTCCATCCCTTTTCCCAGATATTTTGGAGCTTCTCCTTTGGAATTTTTTGGGAATGGGTCCGGAATTCCCAGCTGGGAATTCCCAGGAATTACCGGATATTTTGGAGTTTTTCCTTTGGAATTTTTCGGGAATGGGACTGGAATTCCCAGCTGGGAATTCCCGCGAATTCCTGGATATTTTGGAGCTTCTCCTTTGGAACTTTTTGGGAATGGGACCAGAATTCCCAGCTGGGACTGGGAATTCCCAGGAATTCCCAGATATTTTGGAGCTTCTCCTTTGGAATTTCTTGGGAATTCTGTGCCGGGCGTCGCTTTTGCCCAAAACCAGTGGAAAATCCGGGATTTTATTCCGAATTCCGGAGTGGAAAATATCTGGGAAGTGCTTCCATGGCTCCCAGGAGCGGAATTTGTCTCCTGATCCCGGTTTTAGTGGGAAGAAGGAGCTCGGTTGGGCCATTCCTGGGATTTCCGGGAAGAGGAATCCTGGGATAATTCCTAATGAGAACTTTTCCAAAGGCTTTGGGATAATCCTGGAATGGATCCGAGCCAGGGAAACACAAAACAGCCGGAAAAAAAAATTCCAGGGGCACAAACAAAAGCCAGGGAGCGCCGGGAAAACAGCCGGGAATTCTGGGAATGCCGGGAGCGACCGCCCGGAAACGGGAGAGCCGGGATTGGGGCGGGAATTCCGGGGGGTTGGAGGGAAAAATTCCCAGATTTGGGGAGGAAAAGTGGGAATTTCAGGGGTTGGAGGTTGGTTTGGTGCCTTTGGAGGGAAAAAATTCCTGGTTTTGGGAAGGGAAGATGGGAATTCTGGGAGGTTGGAGGTGGGTTTGGTGCCTTTGGAGGGAAAAATTCCCAGTTTTAGGGAGGAAAAGTGGGAATTCCAGGGAATAAGAGGTTGATTTGGTGTCTTTGGAGGGAAAAATTCCCATTTTTGGGGAGGAAAGGTGGGAATTTCCGGGATTGGAGGTGGCTTTGGTGCATCCTGAGGGAAAAATTCCTAATTTTGGGGAGGAAAATTGGGAATTTCCGGGATTGGAGGTTGGTTTGGTGCATCCTGAGGGAAAAATTCCTGATTTTGGGGAGGAAAAGTGGGAATTTCTGGGATTGAGAGTTGGTTTGGTGCCTTTGGAGGGAAAAAATTCCTGA
>NW_020897991.1:15228-16054 GCF_003984885.1 Neopelma chrysocephalum | reverse complement strand
TTGGGAATGTTGTCCTTGACCCCGGGAATTTATTGGGAATGTTGTCCTTGCAGAGCCTTCGGGGCTAAAACCCGGGAATTCCTTGGGAATGTTGTCCTTGAACGCTGGAATTCATTGGGAATGTTGACCCCAGGAATTCATTGGGAACATTGTCCTGGAACCCGGGAATTCATTGGGAATGTTGACCCCGGGAATTCATTGGGAGTGTTGTCCTTGCACCAGGAATTCCTTGGGAATGTTGTCTTGGGACCCAGGAATGTTGTCCTTGAACCTGGGAATTCATTGGGAATGTTGTCCTTGACCCCAGGAATGACCCCGGGGATTCCTTGGGAATGTTGACCCCGGGGATTCATTGGGAATGGTGTCCTTGGACCCGGGAATTCATCGGGAATGTCGTCCTTGACCCTGGGAATTCACTGGGAATGTTGACCCCGGGAATTCATCGGGAATGTCGTCCTTGACCCTGGGAATTCACTGGGAATGCTGATCCCGGGAATTGATGGAATGTTTTCCGTGCAGAGCCTTTGGGACTAAAAACTGGGAATTCTTTGGGAATGTTGTCCTTGACCCTGGGAATTCTTTGGGAATGTCGATCCCAGGAATTCATTGGAATGTTTTCCATGCAGAGCCTTCCCTGAAGCCGCCGAGCCGAAGATGCCGCTCGGAGCCTTCGGCTGCTGAGGGAGCGACCGCGGGAAGGGAAACTGGGAATTCAGGTGAGGAACCCCCCGGGATCCTTCTCCACAGGGAATTCCGGATTTCAGGGCATTTTCTCACTTGGAATTCTCACCTGGATTTCCCTTCTCACCTGGAATTACCTTCTCAC
>NW_020897991.1:12273-15218 GCF_003984885.1 Neopelma chrysocephalum | reverse complement strand
TGGGTTTCCCTAATTTCTGATGCTTGGGGTCAGTTCCTGGGATTAACACAGACAGTTCCCTGGGGTTTTCCCTCATTCCCGGGATTTCAGGGCGTGTTTGTTCTCCCAGATTTGGGATCTGGAGGCATCTGTGCCCGGAGCCACGGCCGATAGATGGACAAGCCAAGCGACTTCTGACTCCGCTGCGGTTTCCGGGGCAAAATTCCATGGCAATGTATCCTACAAGGTAACGGGGGGAAAAACTTCCAGGAAAAAACTTCCGGGAAAAACCTCCTGGAAAACAGCCTGAGAAATGCCCCTTTTTCCCAAATTTCTGGTCTTGGAGTGGTGGTGAAATGAAGTCCCCGAGGATTATTGATGAACTTAACCCAAAGATTTATTGATTCAAAGATTTATTGACTCAGAGATTTATTGACTCAAAGATTCATTGACCCAAAGATTCATTGACCCAAAGATTCATTGACCCAAAGATTTATTGACTCAAAGATTTATTGAGCCAAAGATTTATTGACCCAAAAATTCATTGACCCAAAAATTCATTGACCCAAAGATTCATTGACCCAAAGATTTATTGACTCAAAGATTTATTGAGCCAAAGATTTATTGACCCAAAAATTCATTGACCCAAAAATTCATTGACCCAAAAATTCATTGACCCAAAGATTCATTGGCCCAAAGATTTATTGACCCAAAGATTTATTGACTCAAAGATTGATTGACCCAAAGATTGATTGACCCAAAGATTGATTGACCCAAAGATTGATTGACCCAAAGATTGGTTGACTCAAAGATTTATTGACTCAAAGATTCATTGACTCAAAGATTTATTGACTCAAAGATTTATCGATCCAAAGATTTATTGACTCAAAGATTTATTGACTCAAAGATTTATTGACTCAAAGATTTATTGACTCAAAGATTCATTGACTCAAAGATTTATTGACTCAAAGATTTATTGACTCAAAGGTTGGTCAACCCAAGGATTTATTGACCAAAAGATTCATTAACTCAAAGATTGGTTGACCCAAAGGTTGGTCAAGCCAGGGATTTATCAGCCCAGAGCTTCATTGACCCAAATGTTGGTTGACCCAAAGATTCATTGACCCAAAGATTCATTGACCCAAATATTTATTAACCCAAAGATTGGTCAAACCAGGGATTTATCAGCCCAGAGATTCATTGACCCAAAGATTGGTTGACCCAAAGATTTTTTGACCCAAAGATTTATTGACTCAGAAGTTGGACAGCCCAAAGTTTGGTCAACCCATGGATTTATCAGCCCAAAGATTGATCAACCCAAACATTGATCGACCCAAAGATTCATTGATGAAAAGATCGGTCGATGCAAAGATTTATTGACCCAAAGACTCGTTGACCCAAAGGTTGGTCGACCCAAAGATTATTGAGGCAAAGATCACCCACCTGATGACCTACCTAAAAATGATCTCCCTAAGTTGAACCTTCAACCCTCTCCCAGAAGATCCCACGAGTTAAACGTGAATCTGTCCCTGTCAAAGCTCAACCTTCCCCTAGAAGTCTCTGTCCCTGGAGGTTTTTAAGTGGCATCAGTGCCATGGGCTGGGAACCACGGCGGGGTTGGATCAAGGGTTGGACTGGATGATCTCAGAGATCCCTTCCAATCCCTGATTCTGGGATTCTGTGATTCTGGGAGAGGCTGAGGGAGCTGGGGGGGCTCAGCCTGGAGAAAAGGAGGCTCAGGGGAGACCTCCTCACTCTCTGCAACTCCCTGACAGGAGGGGGGGCCCGGGGGGGGATTGGTCTCTTTTCTCAGCAAGACAAGAGGGCTCAGGGTCTTCAGCTGTGCCAGGGGAGGTTTAGGTTGGATATTAGGAGGAATTTCTTTCCAGAGAGGGTAAAGAAATGCCCAGGGAGGGGGTGGATTCTCCATCCCTGGAGGTGTTTAAGAAGAGACTGGATGTGGCATCAGTGCCATGGGCTGGGAACCACGGCGGGGTTGGATCAAGGGTTGGACTGGATGATCTCAGAGGTCCCTTCCAATCCCTGATTCTGGGATTCTGTGATTCTGTGAGAGGCTGAGGGAGCTGGGGGGGCTCAGCCTGGAGAAGAGGAGGCTCAGGGGAGACCTCCTCACTCTCTCCAACTCCCTGACAGGAGGGGGGACCCAGGGGGGGGTTGGTCTCTTTTCCCAGGCAACTCTCAGCAAGACAAGAGGGCTCAGGGTCTTAAGAGGTTTAGGTTGGATATCAGGAAGAAATTCTTTGCAGAGAGGGTGATCAGGCACTGGAATGGGCTGCCCAGGGAGGGGGTGGATTCTCCGTCCCTGGTGCTTTTTAAGTGGCATCAGTGCCCTGGACTGGGAACCACGGCGGGGTTGGATCAAGGGTTGGACTGGATGATCTCAGAGGTCCCTTCCAACCCAGCTGATTCTGTGATTCCACGAAGTGTCCTCCCCTCCCGTCCCCGCAGGGTGTCCGGTGAGGAATGCAATGGGATCAACAGCATGGCGGCGGAGAGCGGCCCCGGCACGAGGCTGCGGAACCTGCCGGTGATGGGGGACGGGCTGGAGAGCTCCCAGATGTCCACGACGCCGGCCCAGGCCCAGCCCCAGCAGGGCGTCGGCGTCAACCCCCCGCCGCCGGAGACGTCCAACCCCAACAAGCCGAAGCGTCAGACGAACCAGCTGCAGTACCTGCTCAAGGTGGTGCTCAAGACGCTCTGGAAGCACCAGTTCGCGTGGCCCTTCCAGCAGCCCGTCGACGCCGTCAAGCTCAACCTCCCCGTGAGTGCCGGGAAAGGGGCGAGGCCGCTCGCGTGGGGCGTGGCATGGGGGGGGCGTGGCACAGTGGGGTGTCCTCCCAGGGCTGAGGGCACGGAACCTGACTGGCGCGGTTGGGGTTGATCCAGCGGTTGGACTCGGTGATCCAATGGTTGGACTCTGATCCAGTGGTTGGATCCAGTGGTTG
>NW_020897991.1:11258-12263 GCF_003984885.1 Neopelma chrysocephalum | reverse complement strand
TGGTTGGACTTGGTGGTCCAATGGTTGGACTTGATCCTGTGGTTGGACTCCATGATCCAATGGTTGGATCCAATGATTGGACTCCATGGTCCAATGCTTGGACTCCATGATCCAGTGGTTGGACTCCACGATCCAATGGTTGGACTTGATTCAATGATTGGACTCTGATCCAGTGGTTGGACTCCATGATCCAGTGGTTGGACTCTGATCCAGTGGTTGGACTTGATCCAGTGGTTGGACTTGGTGATCCAATGGTTGGACTCCATGATTTGGTGGTTGAACTTGATTCAATGGTTGGACTCCATGATCCAGTGGTTGGATCCAATGATTGGACTCCATGATGCAATGCTTGGACTCCATGATCCAGTGGTTGGACTCCATGATCCAGTGGTTGGACTCCATGATCCAGTGGTTGGACTTGATCTAGTAGTTGGACTCTGATGCAGTGGTCGGATGCCATGGTCCGAGGGTTGGAATCCGTGATCCAATGGTTCCATTTGATCCTGTGGTTGGATTCTATGGTCCAATGGTTGGACTTGATTCAATGATTGGACTCTGATCCAGTGGTTGGACTCCAGGATCCAATGGTTGGATTCTGATCCAATGGTTGGACTTGATCCAGTGGTTGGGCTCCATGATCCAGTGGTTGGATCCAATGGTTGGACTCCATGATCCAGTGTTTGGATCCAATGGTTGGACTCCATGATCCAGTGGCTGGACTTGATCCAATGGTTGGACTCCATGGTCCAATGGTTGGACTCGGTCATCCAGGGTTGGACTTGATCCAGTGGTTGGATTTGATCCCACAGTTGGATTGATGATCCAGCAGTTGGATTCATGGTCCAGTGATTGGACTCAGTGATCCAGTGCTTGGACTTGATCCAGTAATTGGATTTGGTGCTCTGATGGTTGGATTTGGTGATCCAGTGGTTGGATTTGGTGATGTGACGGTTGGATTTGGTGATGTGACGGTTGGATTTGGTGATGTGATGGTTGGATTTGGTG
>NW_020897991.1:8879-11248 GCF_003984885.1 Neopelma chrysocephalum | reverse complement strand
GTGATGTGATGGTTGGATTTGGTGATGTGATGGTTGGATTTGGTGATCTGATGATTGGATCCAGGTGAATCCAGGGATAAGAGAGATCCAGAGGAACCTCAACCCTTTGGAATTTTCCTTCCAGGCTGATTTTTGTCCCTTTTTCCCCCCTTTTTCCCAGGATTATTACAAGATCATCAAAACCCCGATGGACATGGGAACAATCAAGAAGCGCTTGGAGAACAATTACTACTGGAACGCCCAGGAATGTATCCAGGATTTCAACACCATGTTTACAAACTGCTACATCTACAACAAGGTACCCACAGAGGGCTTGAATCCACCTTTTCCCAATGGGAATTTCCCTTGGAAGGAGCCTCTGCCGAGCTCGGCTCCCTTGGGAATACACTCCGGATTCAACGGGCGGGATCCCGGTTTCCCCTCGCCCTTCCCTCCCCTTGGAATTCCCAGCAACCACTTCAGGCCACACGTGGATTATTCCCATTTTTTTCGCCCCCTTGGAAGGGATATTTGAAGGTTTTCTTGGAGTTTGACTTGGAGCAGGGCCAAGAATGTTGTCGGATCCTCCCGGAGTCGCTTCCGGCCTTCGCTTTTCCCGCAGATTTGTTGGGAAACCGAGTTGGGTCCGGTTTGGGAGTCTGCAGGGAAAAGGCAGGGATCTATGGAATGTTGAGGTTGTTGTGGATCTGCAGCCTCCTCCAGGAAAATTCCCTGCAGGCAGTGAAGAGAGGAAAATCCCAAAGGGATTGTGTGGGAAAGAGAGGAAAATCCCGAAGGGATTGTGTGGGAAACAGAGGAAAATCCCAAAGGGATTTGTAGGAAAGAGAGGAAAATCCCAAAGGGATTGTGTGGGAAAGAGAGGAAAATCCCAAAGGGATTGAGGGGAAATAGAGGAAAATCCCAAAGGGACTGTGGGAAATAGAGGAAAATCCCTCTTTTCCCTCTTTTCCCTCTCCCGCTTGGAAAAGCACCTCTGACACGGGCAGGGCCCTGTGTTGGGTCGTTCTCCATCCCTGCCCATTCCCTGCTTTTCCCTAAAAATCCCTGGGAGTTGAGGGTTCCTCGCTCTCCATCCCTGCCCATTCCCTGCTTTTCCCTGGGAGTTGAGGGTTTGGATTCCTCGCTCTCCATCCCTGCCCATTCCCTGCTTTTCCCTATAAATTCCTGGGAGTTGAGGGTTCAGATTCCTCGTTCTCCATCCCTGCCCATTCCCTGCTTTTCCCTATAAATCCCGGGGAGTTGAGGGTTTGGATTCCTCGTTCTCCATCCCTGCCCATTCCCTGCTTTTCCCTATAAATCCCTGGGAGTTGAGGGTTCAGATTCCTTGGAGCCGCTCCCGTGGGCCTTTTTCCCCCAGGAATTCCCGTCTGGAATTTCCCTCCTGTCCTGATTCCCGCTCTCTCCCTGTGTCCCGCAGCCAGGGGATGACATCGTCTTAGGAAGTCAGTAGGGAAAAGCCAGGGATCTATGGAATGTTGAGGTTGTTGTGGATCCACAGCCTCCTCCAGGAAAATTCCCTGTAGGCAGCAAAGAGAGGAAAATCCCAAAGGGATTGTGTGGGAAAGAGAGGAAAATTGTGTGGGAAATAGAGGAAAATCCCAAAGGAATTGTGTGGGAAAGAGAGGAAAATCCCAATAGAGGAAAATCCCAAAGTGATTGAGGGGAAAGAGAGGAAAATCCCTCTTTTCCCTCTCCCACTTGGAAAAGCGCCTCTGGCACAGACAGAACAACTCTGTGTTGGGTCGTTCCCCATCCCTGCCCATTCCCTGCTTTTCCCTATAAAACCTTGGGAGTCAAGGGTTCGGATCCCTCGGAGCCGCTCCCATGAGCCTTTTACCCTTGAAAATTCCCACCTGGAAGTTCCCTCCCGTCCTGATTCCCGCTCTCTCCCTGTGTCCCTCAGCCAGGGGATGACATCGTCTTAATGGCCGAGGCTCTGGAGAAGCTTTTCCTGCAGAAGATCTCGGAGATGAGCCAGGAGGAGACGGAAATCGTCATCGCCCAGACCAAGGGACGGGGCCGCGCGCGCAAGGAAGCAGGTACGGACATTCCCACGGAATTCCGGGCGGGAATGCTGGGCCCTGCCAGCCCTGGGATTGGGGTCGCTCTCCCTTCCGCTGGAGGGGTTAATTGGGGCGTTAATTAAACCCCGGGATGTTAATTGGGGCGTTAATTAAACCTGAGCGTCGTTCCTTGGGATGTTTCTTTGGAAGTGGGGTGGGAAGTGGGATGGGCACGTGGGAATTGGGATGGGTGGGATGGGCACGTGGGAATTGGGATGGACACGTGGGAATCAGGAGGGGCACGTGGGAAGCTCCCCATCCTTGGAAAGGGGATCCTGCCCATTCCCACCCCTCATTTATTAATTA
>NW_020897991.1:8531-8869 GCF_003984885.1 Neopelma chrysocephalum | reverse complement strand
GGAAAGGGGATCCTGCCCATTCCCACCCCTCATTTATTAATTAATTAATTAGTGTTGATTTGGGATGGAGAATGAGCTCCTCATCCTTGGAAAGGGGATCCTGCCCATTCCCAGCCCTCATTTGTTAATTAGTGTTGATTTGGGAACTGGTTGTCTGGGAAAGAGAGGAAAATCCTAAAGGGATTGTGTGGGAAATAGAGGAAAATCCCAAAGTGAATGTGTGGGAAAGAGAGGAAAATCCCAAAGTGATTGTGTGGGAAATAGAGGAGAATCTCAAAGGGATTGTCTGGGAAATAGAGGAAAATCCCAAAGGGATTGTGTGGGAAATAGAGGAAAAT
>NW_020897991.1:7913-8521 GCF_003984885.1 Neopelma chrysocephalum | reverse complement strand
AAATAGAGGAAAATCCCAAAGGGATTGTGTGGGAAATAGAGGAAAATTCCAAAGGGATTGTCTGGGAAAGAGAGGAAAATCCCAAAGGGATTGTGTGGGAAATAGAGGAAAATCCCAAAGTGATTTTGTGGGAAATAGAGGAAAATCCCAAAGTGATTTTGTGGGAAAGAGAGGAAAATCCCAAAGGGATTGTGTGGGGAATAGAGGAAAATCCCAAAGTGTTTGTGTGGGAAATAGAAGGAAAATCCCAAAGTGATTTTGTGGGAAAGAGAGGAAAATTGTCTGGAAAAGAGAGGAAAATCCCAAAGTGTTTGTCTGGGAAATAGGAGGAAAATCCCAAAGTAGAGGAAATAGGGAAAGATCCCAACTCGCTGCCGGAGGAGGGAACGTTCCGGTGCTGCCATCACCTGGCAACTCATGGAATCCAGGGCTGGAATGTTGGCTCCAGCAGAGTCGCTCCGGAATGGGAACCGGCGCGACGGGAATTCCCTGGGGAGCCACGAGCTCCCAGTGCAACAGGAATTCCTTGGGGAGCTCCCAGTGCAACGGGAATTCCCTGAAGAGCTACAAGCAACAGGAATTCCCTGGGGAACCACCACCATCTCCCA
>NW_020897991.1:6426-7903 GCF_003984885.1 Neopelma chrysocephalum | reverse complement strand
TCCCTGGGGAGCCACAAGCTCCCAGTGCAACGGGAATTCCCTGGGGAACCACAAGCAACAGGAATTCCCTGGAGAGCCACGAGCTCCCAGTGCAACGGGAATTCCTTGGGGAGCCACGAGCAACAGGAATTCCCTAGGGAGCCACGAGCTCCCAGTGACACAGGAATTCCCTGGGGAGCCACGAGCTCCCAGTGGAATTCCCCAGGAACCACGAGCTCCCAGTGCAACGGGAATTCCCTGGGGAGCCACGAGCAACAGGAATTCCCTGGGAAACCACAAGCTCCCAGTGACACAGGAATTCCCTGGGGAGCCAAGAGCAACGGGAATTTCCCAGGGAACCACGAGCTCCCAGTGCAGCGGGAATTCCCTGGGGAGCCACAAGCAACAGGAATTCCCTGGGGAAACACCACTATCTCCCAGTGCAGCGGGAATTCCCCAGGAGCCACGAGCTCCCAGCATGATGGGAATTCCCTGGGGAGCCACGAGCAACAGGAATTCCCTGGGGAACCACCACCATCTCCCAGTGCAACGGGAATTCCCCAGGAGCCACGAGCTCCCAATGCAATGGGAATTCCCTGGGGAGCCACCACGAGCTCCCAGTGCAACGGGAATTCCCTGGGGAACCATGAGCTCGGGAATTCCCCGGAGAGCCGCGAGCTCCCAGTGCAACGGGAATTCCTTGGGGAGCCACGAGCAACAGGAATTCCCTGGGGAGCCATGAGCTCCCAGTGACACAGGAATTCCCTGGGGAGCCACAAGCTCCCAGTGGAATTCCCCGGGAACCACGAGCTCCCAATGCAACGGGAATTCCCTGGGGAACCACCACGAGCTCCCAATGCAACGGGAATTCCCTGGGGAACCACCACGAGCTCCCAATGCAACGGGAATTCCCTGGGGAACCACCACGAGCTCCCAATGTGATGGGAATTCCCCTGGAACCACGAGCTCCCAATGCAACGGGAATTCCCCGGGAGCCATGAGCCCCCAATGCAACAGGAATTCCCTGGGAACCACGAGCTCCCAGAGCAATGGGAATTCCCTGGGGAACCACGAGCTCCCAGTGCCACGGGAATTCCCTGGGGAGCCCACGGGAATTCCCATTCCAACGGCTCAGCTGGAAGAGGGCAGGAATCAACCCCACACCCCCCCGTGTGTTCTCTCTGCAGTGACGTCCAAACCCGGCTCGTCCTCGGTCCCCAACGTCGCCCAGGCCTCGTCCCCGGTGCCGCCGCCGGCGCCGCCGCCGAGCCTCCCGTCGGCACAGCCGGCACATCCCTTCCCCTCCGTCACCCCCGACCTCATCGTGCCCAGCCCGGTGATGACGATGGTGCCTCCGCAGCCCCCCGCGCCGCCCCCGCCGGCCCCGCAGGCCCCCGCGCCCGCCCCGGCCCCGCAACCCCTGCAGCCACACCCGCCCGTCATCCCCACGCCCGCACAGCCCGTCAAGGTGAGTGGATGCTTCGTTAGCGCTAATTAA
>NW_020897991.1:3083-6416 GCF_003984885.1 Neopelma chrysocephalum | reverse complement strand
GGTGAGTGGCTGCTTCGTTAGCACTAATTAACATGGTACAGCCCCCCAGCCCCACCCACCCAGCCCATCAAGGTGAGTGGCTGCTTCGTTAGCACTAATTAACGTGGTACAGCCCCCCAGCCCCACCCACCCAGCCCGTGAAGGTGAGTGGCTGCTTCGTTAGCACTAATTAACATCGTACAGTCCCCCAGCCCCGCCCACCTGTCATCCCCACACCCGCCCAGCCCCCAAAGCCCCAGCCCAAAGCAGCATTTTGGAAGGGTCTCCAGTGCCTTTCTCGTAGCTTTGAGTTGAGTTGAGTTGAGTTGCGTTGAGTTGAGTTGAGTTGCATTGAGTTGAGTTGAGTTGCATTGAGTTGAGTTGAGTTGCATTGAGTTGAGTTGAGTTGAGTTGCGTTGAGTTGAGTTGCGTTGAGTTGAGTTGCGTTGCGTTGAGTTGAGCCGACGGCGGCTCCGCGTCAACGCCACGGGAAACACAACAGGGGGTGGGAACCAAAGGGAACATTCCAGTGGTGACCTTGGATCCTCCCCTCGTTCCCAGACAAAAAAAGGGGTGAAGAGGAAAGCAGACACCACGACCCCCACCACCATCGACCCGATCCACGACTCGTCGTCGCTGCCCGCCGAGCCCAAGTCCACCAAGCTGGGCCCGCGGCGGGAGAGCGGCCGCCCCGTGAAGCCCCCAAAGAAGGACGTGCCCGACTCGCAGCAGCACGGCGCGGCCGACAAGAGCAGCAAGGTGTCGGAGCAGCTCAAGTACTGCGGCGGCATCATCAAGGAGATGTTCGCCAAGAAGCACGCGGCCTACGCCTGGCCCTTCTACAAACCCGTCGACGTGGAGGCCCTGGGGCTGCACGACTACTGCGACATCATCAAGCACCCCATGGATCTGAGC
This sequence comes from Neopelma chrysocephalum, assembly GCF_003984885.1. Taxonomy (NCBI): domain Eukaryota; kingdom Metazoa; phylum Chordata; class Aves; order Passeriformes; family Pipridae; genus Neopelma; species Neopelma chrysocephalum. Next base: position 5,522 of record NW_020897991.1, on the reverse strand, counting down.
ACAATCAAAGTAAGCTCGGCCTTGGGGCGGGGTGATATGGTTTGGAGCTGGCTCCCTGCCAAGTCTCCAAACCTTACCACAAGAAGTCCCCCCCCCCCCACCCCAAAGCAAGGGAGAAGAGGGGAAAAAAACCCCAAAGAACCGAAAATGAGAGAGAGGCAAAGCAATATCTAGAAATAGATTTACACTTATACTATAGTTATGTATAGTTGAAATATATTTACAATTTCACAGGGAAAGGGAAAGGGGAAGGGAAGAACAAAAACCAAAATAATATATAGATATTATCCCGCTCAGTAGCCCAAGGTCAATCAACTAAAAGAATTAGCAAAGAATATCTTATTACTCTCCTTGGGACAACGGAGAGTCCCGTTGGAGCGACTGCCGGCAGCCTCCGCCTCCCAAGGTCGACAAGGCCTTACCAGGCCTCACTCCCCAAGCCGACAGACTCAACAGCAGGGAAACCTGCACCTCCAAAGCCGCCGGAAGGAAAGAGAGCCAAGGCCTTTCCTCCCTCCTTCTTCTACCCCAGCTTACGTCAAAATCGTAGGGAATCCCGGGTGAATCTGGGCACTTCCTTGGTTCCAAACTGGTCACCAAGGAAGGTCTAGGCCAAACTACCACACGGGGGCAGAGGGGGATGTTTAGGAGGAACACGATGGGTTTGGCCTCGTGCCAAGTCCGTGGCTCGGCCGTGGGGTTTGGGTGCAGTTGGTCTTTCTTTCTCCTGTTGCTTCCCTGATATTGGGGAAGGACAAATGAACTGACCAAAAACCCAGAATCCAGATGTTTTGGTGCCTCTGGGGGGTTAAATTATCCCTTAAATTATCCCTCTCCCAAAGTTTTGTCCTTCTGTTGAATTATTGCACGTTCCCGGCTGGGAGGAAATCTGGGAGAGCTGAGCGTGGGATCCTGGATCCAGGTGGATCTGATGGTTGGATTGGGTGATCCAGTGGTTGGATTTGGTGATCTCATAGTTGGATTGGGTGATCCACTGGTTGGATTTGGTGATCTCATGGTTGGATTGGGTGATCCAGTGGTTGGATTTGGTGATCCAGTGGTTGGATTTGGTGATCCAGTGGTTGGATCCAGGTGGATCCAGGGATGAGAGAGGCAGAGGAACCTCAACCCTTTGGACTTTTCATTCCCGGGCTGATTTTTTTTTCCTTTCTTAGGAACACTGACGTGGTTTTTTATGGAAAATCTCTGTTATTGTATAAATCTCCCCATTTTTTAGCCCAGGAGAGACCCCAGGGCAGAAATCCTGGGAATGGGGGTTTGATTGAAACCAAGCCCATTTTTGATCCCTTTTAAAACAAAGGCTGCTCTCTCTCAAAAGTTGGTCTTGTCCTAAGCTCGGGGAGAAGAACCGAAACCAGTTGCTCTTTTGACAAAATACATCCTTCTTTTGACCAAAATCAACCTTTCTTTTTGACCAAAATAAGGCGTTTTTTTGACCAAAATAAGTAGTTCTTTTGACCAAAATCAGCAGTTCTTTTGACCAAAATTGGTGGTTCTTTTGACCAAAATCAGCAGTTCTATTTGACCTAAACTAGTTGCTCTTTTTGACCAAAACAAGCCTCTTTTTTGACTTAAACTAGTCTGTCTTTTTGACTAAAACAAGGCTTTCTTTTGACCTGAACTGGTCACTCTTTTTGACCAAAACAAGCCTCTCTTTTGACCTTAATTAGTCTGTCTTTCTGACCAAAACAAGCCTCTCTTTTGACCTAAACTAGTCTGTCTTTTTGACCAAAACAAGTCTCTCTTTTGACCAAAACAAGTCGCCCTTTTTGACCAAAACAAGCCTCTCTTTTGACCAAAACATGTCATTCTTTTGACCAAAACACGCCGTTCTTTTGACCAAAACTAGATTCTCTTGGACCAAAGCAATTTGGTTCTTCTGCATCAAAATCAGGGGTGAAAAATTGATGGAACTTGGTGGTTCTTTGGACCAAAACCAGTTGAAAGAGCCCCATGAAATCCATCCCGTTGACCGTTCCGGCAGAGGCTTGTCTTGCTTTTTCTCTGCTCTCCTCTCCCCCCTAGTCCAAGCTGGAGAACCGGGAATACCGGGATGCTCAGGAATTCGCGGCCGACGTGCGGTTGATGTTCTCCAACTGCTACAAGTACAACCCCGCCGACCACGAGGTCGTGGCCATGGCGCGGAAGCTGCAGGTGAGGCCGCGCGCGCCCCACGGACCCTCCAGGCCTTGGACCCCTTTAGCCTTGAGATCACATCCCAAACCCCCCCTGTGGTAAATAATGACCCAAAATGACCCTTTTGGAGATGACCTGGATCCGCCCAGTTCCCTCCTTGAATCCTCTCTCAGGGTTCCTTTAACCTTGAGATCACATCCCAAACCACCCCTGTGGTGAATAATGACCCAAAAGGACCCTTTTCCCCCTGGAAGTGCTGCAGGAGATGACCTGGATCCACCC
>NW_020897991.1:528-3073 GCF_003984885.1 Neopelma chrysocephalum | reverse complement strand
ACCCTTTTCCCCCTGGAAGTGCTGCAGGAGATGACCTGGATCCACCCAGTTCCCTCCTCGGTCCCCTGTCAGGATCCACCCAGTTCCCTCCTTGAATCCTCTCTCAGGGCCACTTTAACCTTGAGATCACATCCCAAACCACCCCTGTGGTAAATAATGACCCAAAACGACCCTTTTCCCCCTGGAAGTGCTGCAGGAGATGACCTGGATCCACCCCTTGGCCCCCTCTCAGGGCCACTTTAGCCTCGGAATGACATCCCAAACCCTCACTGTGGTAAATAATGACCCAAAATGACCCTTTTCCCCTGGAAGTGCTGCAGGAGATGACCTGGATCCGCCCAGTTCCCTCCTCTCCGCTGGGTTTTGTTTCATGTCACCTTTTTCCTGCCCCTTTAGTTGTAGGAAGGCGAAGGGCGGCTCCAAAATGTCCCTTTTTTCCCCCAAAATATATAGAGAGGAAACCAGGCCCGGTTCCTGCTGCTTTAGGTCCCTTTCCTGGGCGAATTTTCCGCCCTCTGCTCGTTCCTGGAGGGTCTGTGATGGATTTAATCAGCTCCTGGTGGATCCTCGGGGCTCCAGTGAAGGTTTTGGCTTCACACACGAGCTCAATCACTCCCAAAAACCACCTGGATTCCTTCATTTCTTGGGAATTCGGAGTTTCTGTGTGGCTGAAGCAGGAAAAACACGATTCCATGTGTTCTGAGCTCCATCGCTCCCCAAAACCACCTGGATTCCCTCATTTCTTGGGAATTCAGAGTTTCCATGTGGCTGAAGCAGGAAAAACACGTTGTTCCACATGTTAGGAGCTCCATCGCTCCCAAAAACCACCTGGATTCCTTCATTTCTTGGGAATTCGGAGTTTCCGTGTGGCTGAAGCAGAAAAACACGTCATTCCATGTGTTCCGAGCTCCATCGCTCCCAAAAACCACCTGGATTCCTTCATTTCTTGGGAATTCAGAGTTTCCATGTGGCTGAAGCAGGAAAAACATGTTGTTCCACATGTTAGGAGCTCCATCACTCCCAAAAACCACCTGGATTCCCTCATTTCTTGGGAATTCAGAGTTTCCCTGTGGCTGAAGCAGGAAAAACACGTTGTTCCATGTGTTCCAAGCTGGGAGCTTTCAGGATGTTGATCCCTTGTGTGGATCCCCTATTTCTGGGAACTTTCCGGATGTTGATCCCTTGTGTAGAGCCCCCAGCTCTGGGAGCTTTTGGGATGTTGATCCCTTGTTTAGAACCTCCAGCTCAAGGAGCTTTTGGGATGTTGATCCCTTGTGTGGAGCCCCCAATTCCAGGAGCTTTCCGGATGTTGATCCCTTGTTTAGAGCCCCCAACTCCAGGAGTTTTTGGGATGTTGATCCCTTGTATAGAGCCCCCAGCTCCCGGAGCTTTTAGGATGTTGATCCCTTGTGTAGAGCCCCCAGCTCTGGGAGCTTTTGGGATGTTGATCCCTTGTGTAGATCCCTCAGCTCTGGGAACTTTTGGGATGTTGATCCCTTGTGTAGATCCCCCAGCTCTGGGAACTTTTGGGATATTGATCCCTTGTGTAGAGCCCCCAGCTCTGGGAGCTTTCGGGATGTTGATCCCTTGTTTAGAGCCCCCAGCTCCGGGAAATTTCAGGATGTTGATCCCTTGTGTAGAGCCCCCAACTCCGGGAGATTTTGGGATGTTGATCCCTTGTGTAGAGCCCCAAACTCCAGGAGCTTTCGGGATGTTGATTCCTTGTGTAGATCCCTCAGCTCTGGGAACTTTTGGGATGTTGATCCCTTGTGTAGAGCCCCCAGCTCCGGGAGCTTTGGGATGTTGATCCCTTGTGTGGATCCCCTATTTCTGGGAACTTTTGGGATGTTGATCCCTTGTGTAGAGCCCCCAGCTCCAGGAGTTTCCCGGATGTTGTTCCCTTGTGTAGAGCCCCCAGCTCCGGGAGGTTTTGGGATGTTGATCCCTTGTGTAGAGCCCCCAGCTCCGGGAGTTTTTGGGATGTTGATCCCTTGTGTAGATCCCCCAGGGTCCCCCCTGCCTATCTCGTGTCCCCGCTATGCCCGCAGGACGTGTTCGAGATGCGCTTTGCCAAGATGCCGGACGAGCCGGAGGAGCCCGTGGTGGTTCCCGCCTCCTCGCCCGCCGTGGTGCCGCCGCCCACCAAGGTGGCTCCGCCCTCGTCCAGCGACAGCAGCAGCGACAGCTCCTCTGACAGCGACAGCTCCTCCGACGACTCCGAGGAGGAGCGGGCGCAGCGCTTGGCAGAGCTGCAGGAGCAGGTACCGCGCCCGGGGGGGGTCCTCGGGGTCTTCTCCCGGTGGGATTTGGTGGTCTCGTGGTCTTGGCTCAAGGCCGTGGAGTTGGCGGTTGGGTGGCGGTGACCGAGTGTTGCCGAGGGCCCCAAAGTCGTTGGGTTCAAGGGCCCCAAAGTTGTTGGGTTCAAGGGTCTCAAAGTCGTTGGGTTCAAGGACCCCAAAGTCATTGGGTTCAAGGGCCAACAAATTGTTGGGTTCAAAGCCCCAAAGTTGTTGGGTTCCAGGGCCTCAGAATCGTTGGGTTCAAG
>NW_020897991.1:0-518 GCF_003984885.1 Neopelma chrysocephalum | reverse complement strand
CCCCAAAGTTGTTGGGTTCCAGGGCCTCAGAATCGTTGGGTTCAAGGGCCTCAGAATCATTGGGTTCAAGGGCCCCAAAATTGTTGGGTTCAAGGGCCTCAGAATCATTGGGTTCAAGGGCCCCAAAATTGTTGGGTTCAAGGGCCCCAAAATTGTTGGGTTTGAGGGCCCCAAAGTCGTTGGGTTCAAGGGCCCAAAGTCGTTGGGTTCAAGGGCCCCAAAATCGTTTGATTCAAGGGCCCCAAAGTCGTTGGGTTCAAGGGCCCCAAAATCATTGGGTTCAAGGGCCCCAAAGTCGTTGGGTTCAAGGGCCCCAAAGTTGTTGGGTTCAAGGGCCCCAAGCCTTGTTTTGGATTCACCTCAAGCCCTGGAACCAGTTGTGGGCCCCTCAAGCCAAGGCAGACGTTGAGGGGCTGGACCAGGGAAGGGAATGGAGCTGGGAAAGGGTCTGGAGAATTCCCAGGGATGCTGGGGGGGGCTCAACCTGGAGAAAAGGAGGCTCAGGGGGGACCTTCTGG
>NW_020897990.1:0-6861 GCF_003984885.1 Neopelma chrysocephalum | reverse complement strand
GGGCCCCCCCGGGTGCGTTGGGGGCCGGGACCGGGCAGCAGCCCCGGGGCGCGGTGATGTCAGGCGGGGGCGGGGGCAGGCGCAGGTAGATAAACCCGGGGAGAACAGGAATCCCCGGTCCGGCGGGAGGGTGGCGGGACGCGGCGGGCGCCTGCAGGTAGGAGCGGGGCCGTGCCGGGGGCTCCTGGGGCCGGGGGGGGCCGCTGCTCAGCCCGGGGGGTCAGCCCCATCCCGCCGGGAATGACCCCGGACCCCTCGTTTGGTCCCTGCCCCTTCCCTCCCTCCCACCTTCCTCCCAGCTCTTCCTCCTCCTCTGCCACCCCGGTGCTTCCCCGCCGCCTCTGTGCCCCTGGGAGCCCCGACCCCCCACCTGGGCACCCACCGGGATCCCCACCCACAACTGGGGGGCTTAGGACCCTGTCCCCTTATTCTGGTGGCCCTGGGACCCCCTCCCTTAGCCCTGGTGGCCCTGGGATTCTGTCCCTTATCCTGGTGGCTCTGGGAAGCTGTCCCCTAATCCCGGTGGCCCTGGAACTCCGACCCCTAATCCTGGGGGCCCTGAGACCCTTCCTGTAGCCCTGGTGGCCCCCAGACCCCACCCCACAGCCTCGACATCCACCTGCCCCCCAGTCCTGCTCGCCCTGGGTTGTCCCTTCATGGTGGTGGCCCTGGTCCCCCTGCTCCATCATCCTGGTGGCCCCGTGGCCCAGCCAGTGATCCTGACCCCCTCCCCATAACCCCAGAGGGCCCTGTCCCCTTCCCCCATAGCCCCAAGGCCCTGGGTCCCCCCATTTGTCCCAGACCCCAGGGACACCCTGTGTGTCCCCCTGCCATGGTCACCACCCTGTCACAGCCCCGTCAGGGCCACCAGGGCAAGGCTGGCCCCGGGGTGACCTGAGGCCACGGAGATGGGATGGGCTGGGTTGGTGGCAGGGCTGTGTCCCCATCCCAGGGCTCCACAAGGTCCCCATCTGTCACATCCCCCTGTGTCCCTGCGCCGCGTCCCACCATGGGCACCATCACCCCACATCACCCCTGGCTGTCCCCGTGTCCCCCCGGGGTCTGGCCAGGCAGGGGGACCTCGGCACAGCCAGGGCAGGGAGCGGGGAGGGAGCGGAGGATGCTGGTGGGACACTGGGATGGGGATGGGGACACTGTGGGGACAGGGATGGGATGGGATGGGATGGCACCGGTCCTGCCCGGCCATGGACTTGGCCCTGGGAGCTGGCAGGAGGTGGGGATGGGCACAGGGAGGGGACAGAATGGGCCGGGCAGAGGCAGAGGGTGGATCATTAACCAGAGTCCCGTGGCCTCCCGGGACGTCCCCGCCGGGGCTGCAGCCACCGAGTGCCACCGGCACGGGTGCCACGTGTGTGTTACGTGTGTGTTACGTGTGCCACGTGCTGGTCACTCCAGGGCCGGACCCGGAGCGTGGCCGGTGTCCGAGCCCCCCCAGAGCCGTGGCACTGGCACCGGTGGGACCGGGGGGGGGTGTCCCGGGGTTCCCCCGACGTGGGGGGCTGGCGGCGGTTCCCACGGCGGGCGCCGGCTCCCTCGCCCCCGGATGCCAGGGCGGTGAGGTGGAGCTGGGAGCGGCCGCCAGAACTGGTTTGGCCGGACCCGAGGAGGTGTCTGGGCTGAGCCGCCGCCGCGCTCCCGCTTCCTGCTCCCCACGGCGCCGGCACGGCTCGGCCTGGCAAAGCCCGGCCTGGCAAAGCTCAGCCTGGCACAGCTCAGCCCAGCACGGCTCAGCTGGTGTCTCCCGGTGCCCACAGACCCTCAGTGCTGACCTGGGGGCACCGTGAGGGTCCCTTGAGGGATGTGGGGGATTCTCGGCTGTCTCGTGGTGGGTTGTGCTCGGCACCAGTGTCACACCTCTGTCCCCATCACCAGGACAGGTCTGGGGGGACAGGGACACCCCAACCCTTGGCAGCCACCTGGGGCTCAGCCAGCCCACCGCGGGTGGGGGTCCTGCTTATCTGGGCATCGTTAAAACACCCCCTGGGCGGGTGCCAGGGGTGGGATCCCCTCAGCAGCACCACGGCACTGGTGGCGTGTGGCCCGTGTGGAGCCTGGCACAGCGTCCCATGGGGGCTGTCCACACATGGCCACGGATCCCAAACCTGGCCAGGGAACCCCCAAACCTGGCCACGGATCCCCCAAACCTGGCCACAGATCCCAGACCTGGCCATGGATCCCCCAAACCTGGCCAGGGATCCTCCAAACCTGGCCAGGGATCCCAAACCTGGCCATGGAGCCCCGGGCAGTGCCAGACTCTCTCTCTCCCCACAGATAATGCCATGGAGGGGGGGGCTCAGCAGAGCAGCCTCCGGGAGCCCCCCGGGCCGGTCGGGGTGGAGCAGGAGGGGCTCCCCAACGAGTGGGACGGGGGCGAGGGGCCGCCCGAGGTCAAGCGCTCCCAGCCCCTCTTCATCCACGGCAACAGGTGGGTGGGGGTCCGGAGGGGGGGCGGGGGGGGGGAGCACGGGGGGTGTCACAGAGCTCAGACCCCCCCTGTGCCCGCAGCCGGACCCCGCCCCAGGAGGAGCCGCGCGCGTCGTCGCTGCCCAGCATTCCCAACCCCTTCCCGGAGCTCTGCAGCCCCTCCAACTCGCCCATCCTCAGCAGCCCCGCCCTGGGGCAGGGACCCCCCCGCGAGGGCACCTCCCACGTGAGTCTGGGAAGGGGGGGCTGGGGAGAAGGGGTACCTCCCGTGCGAGTTGAGGGGTTGGGAGGGGGTTTCTTGGTCCTGGGATAGGGACCGCCCTTCAAAGCTCCCTCCCACAGAAGCCAGGGGGACGGGGGGCTGGGAAGAGGGGTGCCCTGGGACCCTTCCCCCTGACCCTCATGAAGGCACCTTCCACACGAGTCCGGGGAGATGGGGGGCTCAGCTCTGGGGACAGGGACCCCCTGACATGAGGTCACCCCCCACGTGAATCAGGGGTCTCATCCCCGGGGCAAGGACCACCTCCCACATGAGTTCAGGGAACAGGGGAGCAGGGGGGGGTCTCCCCTTTGGTTCTGCGGGTCCCCCTCCCGCGGGGGGTGGCCCTGACGCCCTCGGTGGTGCCACAGGTGGTGAAGGTGTTCGGCGAGGACGGCGCCTGCCGGTCCCTGGAGGCCTCGGCGGGCACCACGGCCCGGCAGCTCTGCGAGACCCTGGTGCGCAGGACGCGGGCGATCCACGACCACAGCTGGGCCCTGGTGGAGCTGCACCCTCACCTGGCCCTGGGTGAGCCCTGAGGAGAGGGAGGCACACGGGGGATGTGGGGGCACGGCTAGGGCTCCCCGCTGACCCCCTGTACCCCCCCCAGAGCGGTGCCTGGAGGACCACGAGGCCGTGGTGGAGGTGCAGAGCTCCTGGGCCCCCGGCGCCGAGAGCCGCTTCGTGTTCCGCAAGAACTTCGCCAAGTACGAGCTCTTCAAGAGCAACGTGGTACGTGGGCCTGAAGGGACGGGGGGGGCCCCCCCCCCCCCCCCCCCGGGGGGGCCCCCCCCCCCCCCCGGGGGGCCTCGGCCCCCCCCCCCCCCCCATGCCCCCAGCAGTCGCTGTTCCCCGAGGTGATGGTGTCCAGCTGCCTGGAGGCCAACAAGAGCATGGCACACTCCGAGCTCATCCAGGTACGGGGCGCTGAGGGACTGAGGTGCCCCGGGGGCCCCGCCGCGCCCCGGGGACCCCGCCGTGCCCCTCAGCCCCCGTGTCCCCCCAGAACTTCCTCAACTCCGGGAGCTGCCCCGAGGTCCAGGGGTTCCTGCAGCTGCGGGAGCCCGGGCGCAAGGTCTGGAAGCGCTTCCACTTCTCCCTGCGCCGCTCGGGGCTCTACTACTCCACCAAGGGCACCTCCAAGGTGAGGGCACGGGGGTCTTGGGGTGGGGGGAGCACGGCCAGGGGCTGCAGCCTGACACCCCCCCACCCCCCCAGGACCCCCGGCACCTCCAGTACTTCGCTGACCTCACCGAGTCCAACATCTACTACGTGACCCAGGGCAAGAAGCTCTACGGGACCCCCACCGAGTTCGGCTTCTGCATCAAGGTGGGGATGTCCCTGCGTGGCTGGGGGGGGTCCTTCCCTGTGCCTCTCCCTGTCAGGGGGTCTCTGTGCCCCCCCCCCTCCCCACAGGGCCACCCGGGGCTGCCCCATGACGGCTCCGGTTTCTCTCCCAGCCCCACAAGGTGCGGGGCGGCGTGAAGGGCCTGAAGCTGCTCTGCAGCGAGGACGAGCAGAGCCGGAGCTGCTGGATGGCGGCGTTTCGGCTCTTCAAGGTGAGTCCTGGTGGGGTGGGACCGGTCCTGTGCTGGGGGAGACCGGGGGGAGGCTGGAGGGGAGGCTGGAATGATGCCAGAGGGATGCTGGAGGATTTCTCGAGGGTTACTGGGGGAATACTGAGGTGATGCTGGGAAGATGCTGCGGGATGCTGGAGGGGATATGGAGGGATTCCAGAGGGATGTTGGGGAGTTGCTGGGGGCTCGTCCCCATCCCAGTGCTGGAAGAGATTCAGGGTGGGTGTCCCTGTCCCCATGTGGGGTTGACACAGAGGTCCCCATCCCCACACTGGGTGGCTGTGGAGGTCCCTGTCCCCCCCAGTCCACCCCACAGTGGGACAGAGGCCCCACAGGCCCCCCCCAGCTGACAGGACCATCTCCCCCCAGTACGGGATGCAGCTCTACCGCAACTACCAGCAAGCGCAGGCGCGGCTGAGCCAACCCCCCTGGATCGGCCCCACGCCCCTGGTGAGTGCCCCCCCAACCCCCTGCAGGCCCCAGCCCGTGGGAACCCCCCCAGTGACCCCCCATTCCCGCGCAGAGAAGCGTCTCTGACAACGCCCTGGTGGCCATGGACTTCTCGGGGTGTACGGGCCGGGTGATCGAGAACCCCAGCGAGGTGCTGACGGCGGCCCTGGAGGAGGCGCAGGCCTGGAGGGTGAGTTGGGGTGCAGGGGGGGGGGGGGGGGGGCGAGGGGAGGGCCCCCCTGAGCCCACCCTAACGCCCACCCCTTGCTCTGCACGGCCAGAAGAAGACGACGCACCGGTACAGCCTGCCCGCCGCCTGCCACAGCTCCCCGCTCAGCGCCGGTGAGATGGGGGGGCTGCTACTGGGTGGGGGGGTCCCTACCCTGGGCGGAGGGTCCCCCCCTGAGCCTGACGCCCCTGTCCCCACAGCCATCCACCGCACCCAGCCCTGGTTCCACGGGCGCATCTCCCGCGAGGACACCCAGCAGCTCATCGGCCGCCAGGGCCTGGTGGATGGGTACGGGACCCCGGGAGGGGAGGGAGTGGGTCCTTGGGGCTCGGGGGGTGACATGGGACAGCAGGAGGGGCACGGGAGCCCAAGGGTTATTATAGGGCCCTGGGGCCCACAGGGTGATGCAGGATGCCTGTAGGGGTGGGGAAGACTTGCTGGGGGAGTGGGGGATCCCAGGGAGGTTGGGACTCCCCATGGGTTTGGGAGCCGGGGGTTTGGGGTTCCCAGAGTTCCCAGGGGGTACTGGGCCCCCAGAGTTTGTGGAGGGTACGTGGGACCCCATGGGTGACAAAGAGGGGACAGAGGGGCCTGGGACCAGCAGTGACTTCCCCCTTGGACTTCACAGTGTCTTCCTGGTGCGGGAGAGCCAACGGAACCCCAAGGGCTTCGTGCTGTCCCTGTGCCACCTGCAGCGCATCAAACACTACCTCATCCTGCCCGTGAGTGGGGGGATCCAAGGGGGCTGGGGGAGGATGGGGGGGCTCGGGGGGGGGGCCGAGCTGTGGGGTCCTGACCCGCCGCCCCCCGGCAGAGCGAGGAGGAGGGTCGGCTCTACTTCACCATGGACGACGGGCAGACGCGCTTCGCCGACCTCATCCAGCTCGTGGAGTTCCACCAGATCAACCGGGGCATCCTGCCCTGCAAACTGCGCCACTACTGCACCTGCGTGGCCCTCTGAGCCCCGGGGCACCACCGCATGCCCTGGCACAGCCCGGCACTGCCGGCACGGCTTGGCACAGCCTCGCTGCCGATATGGCACAGCTTGGCACAGCCTGGCACTGCTGGCATGGAGTGACTCGGCACATCCTGGCACCACTGGGACGGTTTGGCACAGCCTGGCACTGCCGGTATGGCACGGCTTGGCACAGCCCAGCACCACCAGCATGGTATGGCACAGCTGGGCACTACTGACACGGCACGGCTCGGCACAGCCCGGCACTGCTGGTGTGGTTTGGTACAGCCCAGCACCACCGGCGTGGCAGAGCTCGGCACAGCCCAGCACAGCCCGGCACCACCAGGATGGTTTGGCACAGCCTGGCACCACTGACATGGCACAGCTCGGCTCGCCAGGACCCCTCACACTCAAGCACTTTGTCGTCCCCCCCTCTGCAGCAGCAGCAGCCCCGAGTGTCCCCGTGGGGGCCTGGCACTCCTCGTCCCCACACCAGGGGCGTTCTGGGGTCCCCAGGAGCGGGGTCCTGGGGCGGGGGGGGCGAGGGGGGCACCCACCACCGCGTCCCCCACGTCCCCACAAGGCCAGTTGAAAACTGGGACGTGTTTTATACCAGTGACAATAAAGGTTATTTTTGCAGAGCTCCCGCCTCATCCCCTCCAAAGGCAGAGCCGGGGGGGTCCCCACAGCCCCCCGCTGCCAGTGGCACACGGCTGGCAGTGTCCCCGTGTCCTGCCGTGTCCCCATGGTGCCCCAGGTCCCGCACAAAGGCCCCTCTGTGTGCCCGGGGCACCACGTGTGGCTCAGCCACGCGGCCGCCCGCAAATCCCCAGAGAGCGGGGGGCGGATTATCCAGGGGGGGATTAAGGGCCCGGATTTGGGGAGGGTGGGGGGGGGGCCCAGGGCCGGGGCAGCTGCTATAAAGGCGGGGGGGCTGGGATGTGGG
>NW_020897989.1:0-6900 GCF_003984885.1 Neopelma chrysocephalum | reverse complement strand
CGGTTCGTGCTGGGCTGAGTTCGGCTGGGCTCGGCTCGACCCGGCGCCGTTCGGCTGGGCTCGGGCGGGTTCGGCCGGGCCGGGCTGGGCTGGGGCGGGCTGTGCTGTGCCGGGCTGTGCTGTTCTGTGCTGGGCTGGGCTTTGCTGGGCTCGGTTCAGCTCGGCTCGGCTGTGCTGGGCTGGGCTCGGCTCGGTTCGGCCCGGCCCGGCTCGGCGGGCGCGGCGGGCGCTGCGTGTTGACAGCCGGGCCCGGGGGCGGGGCCAGCGCGGCCGCAGCCAATGGCCGGGGGGGGCCCGGGGACCCCCCGCCCCGCCCGGCCCGGGGGCGCGAGCGGTGCCGGTGGCCACGCCCACCCGCTGACCACGCCCACGGCCCCGCCCACGGATCACCGCGCCCCCCCCATCGCCCCGGGGACACCCCGGACCCCCCTTCCGCAGCGACACAGGGGGACCCCGGGACGTGGGGACATGGCGACACGGGGGCACCGGGTCACGAGGACACGGGGACAGCGGGACACGAGGACACCAAGACATGGGGACACCAAGACGCGGGGAGTCCGGGATACAGGGCCAGTCAGACACTGGAACACCTAGAGATGGGGACGTGGGGTCGGTGGGGCAGCGGCAGAGCCTCCAGGCACAGCCCCAACCACGTCCTGTCAGGAGCCTCCCAGGCCCAATCCTGCCAGCCCGGCCCAGCCCAGTCCCCTTCCAAGTACCAGTCCCAGTCCCAATCCTGATCTAATCCTAATCTCAATTCAATCCTAATTCTAGTTCCAGTCCAATTTAGTCCTGGTCCCACTCGCAGTCCTGTCCAGTCGAAATCCCAGTCCCAGTTCCCACCTAGTCTCTATCCAGTCCAGTTCTGGTCCCAGTCCCAACCTCAGTGTAGTCCTGTCCATCTAGTCCAAAACCTAGTTCCATTTCCAGTCCAGTCCAAGTCCCAGTTCCGGTTCTGGTCCTAGTCCTAGTCCACTCCCAGACCAGTCCAGTCCCTTCCCAGTCCAACCCAATCCCATTCCAGTCCAAGCCCAAATCCAATCCAATCCTGGTCCCAGACACAATCAAAGATCAGTCCCAGTCCAGTCAGGGTCCCATCACTGTCACAGTCCAGCCTAATCCCAGTCCCAGTCATGATGCTGGTCCCAGTCCCAGTCCAGTCCTAATCTCAGTCCTGGTCCAAGTCCAGCCCAGGCCCAAGTCCCTGTGCCAGTTCAATCCAGTCCCAGGCCCAATCGTGATGCTGGTCTGGGTGCCAGTCCCAGTTCCAGTTCCAGTTCAGTCCTAGTTCAGTTCCAGTCCCAATCTGAGTTCCAGTCCCAATCCCAGTTCCAGTCCAGTCCCAGTCCTAATACCAATCCTGTCCCAATCCCAGTTCTAGACCCAATCCCATTCCCAGTCCAGTCCTAGTTCAAATCTCACTCCCAGTCCCATTTCAATCCCACACAGTTAATTCCTGGTTCCAGTCTAGTCCTGGCCCTAGTCCGGTCCCAGTCCCGTTTCATCCGAGTTCAGTCCCAGTCCCAGTCCCCTCCCAGTCCCGCCGCCCCCGGGCTCTGTCCCAGGTGCTGAAGCTGTCGCCGGCCTCGGCTCGGCTCCGCCGCTGGGCCGCGACCGCGGGGACCGACTGGACCCGACCGGACCCGACCGGACCCGAATGGACCAACGGGACCCGAATGGACCGACCGAATCAGCTGGACTGACCGGACTGACCGGAGCCGACCAGACCGACAGGACCGACCGGCCCCGACGGCTTTGAATGGACCCGAACAGACCCACCGGACCTAAACGGACCCGACCGGACCGACCGGACCCAAATGGACCCACCAGACCCCAATGGACCGATCGGACCCGTCAGACCCGAGCGGACTTGAATGGACCGACCGGACCAAGCGGAGCTCAGCCCAGCCGGGCGGGGGGGGCTGTGGGGCACGGGGGGGCTGTAGGGCTGGGGGACACCGTGCGCTGCAGGGAGGACTGTGGGGTACGGGGCAGGGCTGGGAGGGAGGGGGGGTCTGTGGGGCAGGACAAGCTCTGACCCCTCCAGCTCCCCCCTGTCCCATGGCCGAGTCCCCGCCCCCTTGGGCAGCACAGCCAATCGGATGGGCGCTCTGCCGTGACGGACAGGCCTGCCCCGCCCCCCGGGGGATGGGCAGGGAACACCCTGGGGCCGGGGGGGCAACCCGGGACCCCCCCCGGGCGGGATGATCGAGCCCCACTCCCCGTTCGGGGCCGGGGCCGCCCCCTCCGTGCCCCCCCCCGCCGTCCCCGGGGCGTTCTCCCCGTGGTTCGGCCCCCTCCGCCGTGCCGCGGCGCCCCCCCTGCGCCCCCTGGCCTCCCCCGCCCCGCAGGAAGGAACCGCCTCGCCGGCACCGGGCGCGGTTTCCCGTCGCTGCGGGAGCTGCGGGCTGAGCCCCCCGCGGACCTCCGGCGGGACCCCCCCGCCGGGACCCGAGTGACTCCGCGCCCCTCCGCACCCGAACAGCACTCCTGCCCCGGGGGTCCCCGCGCTCGCGACCCCCGGGACCCCCCGCCCCACTGCGGGGTCACCGTGCGACTCCCCCGCCGACAACGGGGGTGACGTCCCCCCAGCCCGTGCTGCTTCCCAGAGTGCCCCCCAAAGGGAGGGTCAGGGGGTGCACCCCCCCCTTCGCAGGGTGTCCCAGCCCCAGGGGCGCCTATCCGGGGGTCCCCGGGAGCGCCCGGCACGTCAATGGCCGGAACTGGGTGGAAGCGGCGGGAAATGGGGGGGGTCCCGCCGGACATCCGCCCCACGGATGGCCCGGGGGGCTGGGAGGGCCCGGGACCCCCCCCGGAGCACCCAACGACTCGGCACAGAGCACTGGGGGGGCACAGCTTCCTGCGGTCGGGATGGGGGTCCCTGCCACCACCACGGCCCCGCAAGTGCTGCGTGTGTCCCCCACGGGTGCCGTGTCCCCTCCACTGCCATGTCGTCCTGTGGGTGCGGTGTCCTCTCTCTGGGTGCCATCACTGCGTCTCCAAGGTGCCAGGCTCCCCCCGGTGCCATATGTGTCCCCAAGTGCCACCTATCCCCCCCAGTGCCACGTCCCCGTGAGCTCCATGTGTGTGCCCCATGTGTGCCCCACGTGTGCCCCACGTGTGCCCCATCTCTGCCGCAGTGCCGTGTCCCCCCAGTGCCGTGTCCCCTCAGTGCCGTGTCCCCCCAGTGCCGTGTCCCTCCTGGGTGCAACGTGTACCCCCAAGCTGCCATTTACCCTCCCCAGGTGCCACGTGTCCCCCCAGGGCCATGTGTGCCCCCAAGTGCCACGTATCCCACCCAGTGCCATGCCACCTCCAGCGCTGTGTCCCCCCAGTGCCATGCGGGTCCCCCACGTCCCCCTCAGTGCCATGTCCGCCCCACGGGTGCCGTGTCCCCCACTCTGGGTGCCATCGCTGCCTCCCCACGGCCACGTACCGGGGTGCCGGGGGTCACACTGGGTCCAAAGCCCCCCCGGCGGGGTCCCCAGTGTGTCCCACCCGGTGGTGGCAGGGGCGGGCAGTGGCGGTGGCCGTGGAGGTGACGGAGGTGGCAGTGGAGGTGACGGAGGTGGCAGTGACGGTGGCGGTGCCCATTGTGCGCGGGGCGGGGGCGTCGCGGCCCCGTCACCACTTCCCCGGGCCGGAGGAAGCGGGAAGCGGCCGCTCCCGGCTCAGAGGGGCCGCGATGGGGAACCTGCCGGGGGTCCTGCCCGGGGCCCCCCCGCGCCTGCCCCGGCCTCGGCCTCTGCTCGCGCCCGCGCGGCCCCGCGCCCGAGGACCCTCCTGTCACCGCTGCCATCGCCGCTGTCACCGAGCCCCCCGGGTGGGTGCACAGGTGGGATGGACGGGGTGGGATGGGACGGGATGGACGGACGGGGCCCCGGGGCATCGGCACCCACCTTGCCGCGGCCCCGAACCTGGACGGGGACCCCCCTCCTGGCTCCCGGGGACATCCCCGCATGGCCGGAGCCCACTGGAGACGAGTCCCCGCCGTGGAGGTGTCCCTGCCGCGGAGGTGTCCCTGGGCACGCTTGGGTCACCGGGGCAGGACGCGATGCCCACCGGCAGCACGGCCCCGCTCCCACTGCCCGTGGCATCACGCCAGTGTCCCCTGTCCCACGGCGTGGCCCCGGCAGCCCTCGGGACCCACTGGGGTGCACTGGGACGGGTTGGATTTGGGGATGGGGATATATGGGGAGGGGGTGCATGCGGTCGGGTGGGGATAGAGGCGTGGGGATCCCCGGGAAGTGTGGGGACCCCCAGCCCAGTGGAGACGGGGATGGGAACGGGACGGGAGGTGTGTCCCCCCCCGGTGGCCCGGAGCCCGCTCTGACTCATGGCCATTGTTCACACTCGCACGAGGGCCAGGAACGCCCCGCGCCTCCCCATCCTCTGACCCCCTCAACTCCTGACCCCTCCGGCTCAGTCCCGTCTCCTGTTCCCCCATCCCCAAGATCCCAAGATCCCCCTTCGGCTCAGTCCCCCCATACCCTGACCCCCAAACTGCTGCCCCCCCCAAGTTCAGCACCCCCATCCTATGACCCACCCCAGCCCTTACCCTCCCCCCATCCCCATGGGGCTGAGCCGGGGGCTCAGGACACCCCCAGCAGCAACAGGGGTCGTGCAACTCCCCACCCCACCCCTACTGCTTCCCTCGCCCGTGCCCCGAGGGTCGCAGCCCCCTCGGACTGGTCCCCACACCCCGGGGAGGTCCCGGTGTCGGAACCGCGAGAGCCCTCCCGTCCCCTGGGACCCCCGGCTGGCCCGGCTGTGCCCGGGCAGGGCTCAGGGGTGTCCCGTGTCCCCCCCCAGCCCGGCGCCCGCTCACCCGGCGGAGCCCCCGCGCTTCGCCCGCCTGAAGAACTGGGAGACGGGGAGCATCAGCTACGACACGCTCTGCGCCACCGCGGGGCAGGTGCGGGGCCGGGGGGCGCGGGGATGGGGACAGGGGTGGGGCTGGGGGGTGCTAAGATGGGGGGGTGCAGGGATGGGGGCACAGGGATGGAGGTTGGAGGGTGTGGGATGGGGTGCGTGTTGGGGGGCAGATTGGAGGGGCAAAGTGAGGGGGCAGGGTTGGGGGGGAGTGCAGGTTTGGGGGGTGTAGGGCTGGCGGGGGGCTTTGGGGGGGATTCCAGGACGGGGATTTATGCCGGGGGTGCGGCTTGGGGAGTGCCGGGATGACAGACACGGGCGAGGGGGGTGTGGACGGGGATGCTGGGACGGGGGTTCTGTCCCGGGGGTCTGGGCAGGGCCCCGAGTGACACGGTCTTTCCCCCAGGAGCTGCCCTGCTCGGGGCAGCGCTGCCTGGGGTCCCTGGTGCTGCCGCGGCCGCTGCCCACCCCGACCCCCGAGGGGATGCGACCCCCCGAGGAGCTGCTGGAGCTGGCCCGGGACTTCATCACCCAGTACTACGTGTCCCTGCGGCGGTGAGCAAGGGGGGGTCCCTATCTCTGGGGGTGCTGAGGGTCCCCCCCCACAGGGGGGGTGCATATGCAGAAGCTGTGGGAGGTGGCAGTGTCTGGGGGCGCTGGGGGTGTCCCTCTGTCTTTGAGGGTGCTGGGAGTGTCCCTGTGTCTGTGGGGGTGCTGGGGGTGTCCCTGTGTCTCTGGGGGTGCTGGAGGGGTTCCTGTGTCTCTGGAGGTGCTGGGGGTGTCCCTGTGTTTCCGGGGGTGCTGGGGGTGTCCCTGTGTCTCTGGGGGTGCTGGGAGGGGTGTCCCTGTGTCTCTGGGGGTGCTGGGAGTGTCCCTGTGTCTCTGGAGGTGCTGGGGGGGGGGTGTCCATGTCTCTGGGGGTGCTGAGGGTCCCCCCCGCAGGGAGAACTCCCCGGCACACACGCAGCGGCTGCGGGAGGTGGCTGCGGAGATCGAGGCCTCGGGCTGGTACCGGCTGCGGGAGCCCGAGCTGGCCTTCGGAGCCAAGCAGGCCTGGCGGAACGCGGCGCGCTGCGTCGGCCGCATCCAGTGGAACAAGCTCCAGGTGCGACCCCACCCCTGGGACCACGCCCACCACGACCCGTGGGGACACCGAGCACACACCACCCTGTCCCCCCGCAGGTGTTTGATGCCCGGGACTGTGCAGGGGTAGGGGAGATGTTCAGCCTCCTCTGCTCCCACATCCAGTTCGCCACCAACCGCGGAAACATCCGGTGAGTGCCCTCCCGGCCCCCCCGACCCCCGTTGCCGGAGGGGGTCTGTGACGGCCCCCCCCGATCCCCCCAGGTCTGCCATCACCATCTTCCCGCCGCGGGCACCGGGACGGGGTGATTTCCGCATCTGGAACCCGCAGCTGATCCGCTACGCCGGGTACCGGCAGCCCGACGGCTCCGTCAGGGGCGACCCCGCCAACGTGGACATCACCGAGGTGGGGCACCCCTGGGCCCCCAGACCACCCTCATCCCCCCTCTATCCCCCCCTTCATCTCCTCCTCCTTCGCCTCTCTGTCCCCCCCTCCACACCTCCTCCAAACCCTCTCCATCCCTTCATCCTCACTCCATCCCCCCTCCACCCCCATCTCCTCACGCCCCCTCCATCCTTCCTCATCTCGTGCTCCATCTTGCCCCCCAGTTCCTGTGTCCCCAGACTCCCCTGCCTGGTGACCCCCCCTGACACTGTCCCCCCCTCCCAGCTCTGCATCCAGCACGGCTGGACCCCCGGGGGAGGCCGCTTCGACGTGCTGCCGCTGCTGCTGCAGGGCCCCGAGGAGTCCCCCGAGCTCTTCCCGCTCCCCCCGGAGCTGGTCCTCGAGGTGCCGCTCCAGCACCCCACGTGAGTGGGGCTGCGACCCCCCGGGGCCCCCCTGGCCAGGGGACCCCTTGGGACACCCCTCCGGGCTGAGATCCAACGGGGTCGTTCTTGGAGAGGGAATGGAGGGGACGAGAGGGGATGGAGGGGGCATGGAGG
>NW_020897988.1:241204-253696 GCF_003984885.1 Neopelma chrysocephalum | reverse complement strand
TCCCTGGCCGGCCGATATTCCTACCCCTGCTATTCCCGGTATTCCTCCTACCGTGCTGGGAGCTGCAGGCCCTGCTGAGGGACGTGGATTCCTGAGGAGCAGCAGAACTCGGCCCCAGCAAACCCTCCCAGCCTCCTCTGTGCCCTCGGGATGAAGTTCTGCTGCTGTTAAATCCTCACCCCCCTTCCATTAAAGTCGATGTTGCAGCACAGCTTTTGTTCTCTGGTTTGTTTTTCTCCTCAGCTGGAAACTCTTGGCCAGTGGTGCTCAAGTGATGCCCCAGTTGAGGATCAGGTCTGTGGGGGGGTCATCACAAGGTGTCCTGGCTGCCAGGAGGGTGCTGCCCATTCAGCCACGGGATTGGGATGGCCCTGAAATCTTCTGTAGGATTTGGGGTGGAAGGGGTGGGATGAGGCTCAGGGGGGACCTTCGGGCTCTGGAATTCCCTGACAGGAGGGGAGAGTCTGGGAGGTCGGGCTCTGCTCCCAGGGAACAAGGGACAGGAGGAGGGGGAACGGCCTCAAGCTGTGCCAGGGGAGGGTCAGGTTGGACATCAGGAGGAATTTCCCCATGGAAAGGGTGTTCAGGCCTTGGAAGGGGACCCAAAGAGGGAAAAGCAGAAGCAGAGCTTTTCTCCCGCTCCTAAGAGCATTTTATATCTTTCTAATACTGAAGGGCCAAAACTCTCATTTTCAAAGTATCTGAGTACTCGTGGTTGGAAGGAAACCATCCTTGGTGACTACTGGGAATTAAATGCAACACCTGGAAGAGGAAGAAGGGAGGAGTGGAATGACCACAGGTCAGTGCTGTGCAACACGGCTTTTAATGGGCACGAGAAGCAAAGCCAACAGTCACAATCACCCGGGGGACAGACACAGGCGCTTCGGGACCCTTCAAATCACAAAGCTTCTGCATTTCCTACACGAATTTCCGCTTTCCTTAGCGCTGCCCTGGAATTCCAGCTCCGTATCCATGTTTTTCCTGCCCCGATATCCCGGGAATCCTTCAGCAGGGACCGCAGCTCCCCCGGCTGCAGGTGCTGTACTGGCGGGACAGGTACGGGCCGCAGCTCCCCCTCCCCGGGGCCGAGCAGCCGGAATTGTAGGACCTGCCGGAGCTACACACCCCCCCAGACCCGCCGGGACCCCCAAAGAGGATGGAGCCCCTCAGACCCGCGGGATTCCCGTACCCCCGGTACCCCAGGGAGCCCCCGGAGCCCCAGGAGCGGGCGATGCCCGGGGGGATGCCCGGGGGGGCTGCAGCTGCCCACCACGCTCTCCTGGGGGCAGGAGCTCAGGATGGGCCCGGGGAAGGTCAGGACCACGGGCGGGGGGTAAATGACGGCCCTGGAATCGTCGCAGGAGGTGACACAGAGCTCGTTGCAGGCGTTGGCCACGGGCTGAGGGCAGGGCGGCTCGCAGGGGTTCCCGCAGGGCAGGCACAGCTCCCCGCAGTAGGACATGGCTCTGGGAGATGCTTCTGGTCCAGAGATCGGTCTAAAAGACACGGAGGAGATCAAAATAACACCCAGCGCCTCCCTCCAGCGAATCCGGCTGAAAAACCACCCCAAAAACCAATTTACGGCATCCAAGCGCTTCTGCAGCGAGGCTGGACGGGCAGAGGAGGGAATTTAAACCCCCCGTGCGCTCGAGGAAAAGCGTCTAAAACCCTTGGGGGTCCCTAAGTCTCGGATCAGCTCCCCAAATCCGCAGCAGACAGTTTGGCAGCAGAGACCCGCTTGTCGCTTGGCAGAGGAACAAAGCTCAGTGCCGAAAATAAAGATCTGACAGTCAAAAGAGCGAGCCCGGACTCACCTGATCCGCCGAGGAGGGAAAGTTCGGAGATGGAGGTTAAACAGCCTTGAGCTGCGAGTGCTTTTATACGATCCCTGCAAGTGCCCGCAGGGCAAAGGGCCTATTTGTAGGTGATTATCTCATTTACTTGCAAATCGGATGTTGTGCCTTGGCTTCGCTCCTCGCCCGCTGTAATTACCTCTGGAGGGGGGTTGTTCTGCGATATCCATCTCACGGGCGATTGGGGCTTCTCCTTGATCACCGGTTGCAGCGACAGCGCGGGATCCCAAAATCATCGGGGCCGGAGAAGAGCTCCGAGGTCATCGAGTCCCACCTTTGGACCGTCCCCGCCTCGTCGGCCCGAGCAGAGCAGCGGGGGCCGCGTTAAAAACCCACCCAGAGCAGGTTTGGAGAAGAAATTAGAGAGGAATTCTTCCCTGGGGTGGGATGGAGGCCCTGGCACAGGTTATTCCCTGGAAGTGTCCAAGGCCGGGTTGGACGGGGCTTGGAGCAGCCTGGGGGTGGAATGGGATGAGCTTCAAGGTCCCATTCCCTGTTCCCTGTTAACCACAGTCACGGAGCTCTTGGGGCAGATCCATTCTCCCGTGTTTTCCTCCCATCCCTCCATTCCTGTGGAGATCCATCCCCGGGGTGGCTGCAAATGTCACCTCTGACCCTCCCGAGCGGGATAATTCGTGGCCGGGCTTCGCGAATGAAGATTTTGGGATAATTACAGCTCCGATAAATGCAGCTCCTGCCCTTTGCCTCCGGCCGGGGCAGGAGGAGGGAGAACTCCTGTGGGATGGGCAGAACCATCCCCTGCTGCAACTCCTGCCTCCCTCTGCCCCGTCACACCCTCTGCAGCCCCAGCCCTGTACTTTAGGCACGGATTCATTCTGTGGGATGGTTGTGAGGAAGCTCCAGGCAACACTTACCCTGTTGTTGTTTTAATTTATTTTTTTGCCGCGGAATCAAAGCACCTCCGTGTGATTAACGTGTTGTAGATACAGAGCTCGGCTGTAATAACATTAATTACATGTTGTTGCGCTTTTAGGTCCTTGATAATGAGTAATAGTTTCACTTTAAAACTTAATCTCCTCGTCCTCCCGAGCAGACACTTCGTGGCTCCGCAGGTCGTGGTTGTTTCCTTTGGCACAGAAGGCAATTTATTTTCTTTGCTGCGCTACAATCAGAGTGTTAAATTCACAGACCTTCTGGTCTTTGTATGGCGTAAATCTGCTCTATCAATTGAAAAATACATAAGAAGATTTCCCTGCGTAAAATCTGAGCTTAAGCTGCTAAAAAAAAATAAATTGAAACCAGCGTTGTAGTGGGATAAATTCAGATCCTCTCATTAAACATATGCAGCACAAATCCCACGAGCCTTCCCTCTCCAGGAATGGTTTTGCTTGTTATGTCATTGTGCAAAGAATTTTTAATTCCCCGTGGAAATCGGGAGCCCAGGGGTTTATTTGCTCTCCAGCTCTGCTTCCAGCTGGAGGATCTGGGGTTCAACGCCTCCACCAAGGCATTTAACCCCCAAAGTTTTCAAAATCTAAATTGCCCATTTTCTTCGAAAAGAAACGTTGTGTCTCTGGACACGATCCAGCACCTCGAGGTCTTCTGAGGGGAGGGAGAGTCGAGTCTCTGTAAGCCCAAAACATGCAGTAAATGATAAATCAGTAAAAATAAAGTGCAGGAGGGAGTGAATCCCTGCCACTCTCTGCCACAGTTCAGGCTTCCCTGAGGAATCAGCAGCAGATTTGGGATTAACAATTACGGACTCATTATCTCATTACACAGCCCGTAAATTCCAGCGAGTGTTGGAAGCTCCGGTTGTGTTGGACACCCTGAAGGAGCAGATCCTGCACCAACACGGGCCAGGAGACATTTCCCGAGGGCTTTTCCTTACAAGCATCAAATAACAGCGCGTGGAACGGCAGGAGACAGGTTTATAGAGCCCCTATAAATGCAACCATCCCGGTTACATTTAACAATTAAGAGGTGCAAGAGGAGCTGTTGGGAAACAATGCTCCGGCTAATACTGATTTTAGCAGCATTAGCAGGGCCTTTGTCAACATTCGCCTTCCAGCCTTTCCTCCTCCGGGCAGTGCTTTGGTCTCTGGGGCTTCTGAACCAACGGGGAAAACAAAATGAATAATTCACAGCAGGAAAATGCAACTTTAGGGAGGAGTTTCCAGCAGCTTTGAGGGTGGTTTGCTGGTTGCTGCTGGGGGGAACTGGTGTTATAATGGGGGAAATTGGGTTGTTCCTCCATCCCTGAGCGCCTTGGGAAGGACAGGGTGGACCAGCTGGGGAGGGTTTGGGTCCTGGAGCTGAAAAACAACCTCAGAGACTTTGGGGTTAACTCGTGAACCACCAATTCTGAAGCTTTCAGAGCTTTCAGAGCTTTCAGAGCTTTCAGAGCTTCCAATCAGTCTGACTGACTCGAGGTTTGGCAACTCGAATATTCGGAGTATTTGCAGGGCTGATTCATGGGCAGAGATTAAATCTTGCTGAGGGACGGGGCCCTGGGAGTGCTGGAACATTCCTGAACTGCTTGGAAAATGCTGCTTGCTCAGAGTGGAATAAATATTTACACTTGTCAATCTTTTTAATGCACTCATGGTATTCATTTTTTGGATCAAGCTGTGGCTGCTCTAAAGAAAAACCATAGGAACAGGTCCCCCTGCTTTGCTCAGGGCCAGGTGACCCTGAAGAGGAGTGACAGGAAGGTCACTTCTGCACTGAGCTCATGTGGAGCCCCAAACAGATCCCCAGGGCCCAGACTTCCCGAAGATTTTATATTTAATAAGCTCTTTAAGTTTGTCACTCCCTGAGTGTCCCTCAGTTGTAAATATGAATCAATTCTCCTCCCAATAATCTCTTTTTCTTTCCTTCTCTGCTTTTTTTTTTCTTGCTGCCAGGCCAGAACTGTGTTATTGGATTTATCTCAGGGCAGCCAGACCTCAGGACTTCTCTGTGGTGTTTAGGAAATACCAGAATTTGTGTCAGATATTTCAAAAGTCACCGAAGCTGAGTCCAACCCAGGCTTCCCCCTGGCAGCAAATCAATCCTCTTTAGGGCAGCAATTACCTTTTCTGTGGAAAGGGACACGATAACCACCCACTTTCCAGAAAATATCAGCGATGGCCAAAAGTGATGCCAAAGAGAAGGGCTGGGGAAGTGACTGGAGCTGCCTTGGGTTGTAAACAGAGACAGAGGTGAAGGGGAGGGACGGGCTGGGGCTGATCCAGGGGCTGATCTCTGGGATCAGGAGCTGGGGAAGACTCTGCAGAGGTTGTGGTTGCACCAGGGGCTGTGGTTGGCAGGGAGGGCTCCAAACACCAACCCAGGTCACTCCAGGGCTGGTTCATGGGGACCCAGGCTGGGAGAATGTGCTTGGGCTTGCCTGGAGCATGGATCTAGACCAGCCTGGAGCATGGATCCAAACCAGCCTGGAGCATGGATCCAGACCAGCCTGGAGCATGGATCTAGATCAGCCTGGAACACAGACCTAGATTAGCCTGGAGCATGAACCTAGACCAGCCTGGAGCATGGATCCAGACCAGCCTGGAGCCCTAGACCAGCCTGGAGCAGGACCCAGACTCCCAGGCAGGTTTTGCAGTCCCTGCCAGGCCGGGTCTGAGTCAGCCTGAGCTGATTCCACAGGAGGGAGCAGCCCCAGCACAGAACTGGGCCAGCAGAGCAACGTCCCAGCCTGGTAACTTGGCAGGGTTCTCAATAGAGGAATAAAGATTTTATTTTATTCTTAATATTAAAAAAACCCCATCCTGTTATTAAATGTGATCACCTGGAGAGTGAAATTCTGGAATGACTGGGCTGAGGGGTCCAAATGTCTTTTGTGAGCCCCTCTTTTAAACTCAAGCTGATTAGAAACAGCTTTATGTCTCAATCATGGGCTTGAAAGGCATCATAAAACAAAAGAAGAGCAACTTTATAGTGAAAATCATCACTTTACTAAAAAAAATAATAAATATCTCTAGAAGATATAGAAATAAACGTGTGTGAAATAATGACCTTTTTCTTCATCAGTTATTACAGAGTCTTGGGGAGTGTAACCCCAATAATATACTATTAGCATTAAATTAACATCCCACGTTCCAGGTGGAACACATCAGTGAGTGTCTGGGAAGCATCCTGGCTCCCTTTGTTCTGAGGAAGCCTTGGGATGTTTCTGGGTGGGTGTAATTGCAGGAATGACACGGAATTCCAGAGGCACCCAGGGAGCAAACACGTGTGCGGAGCCATTAGGGAAGAATGGAATTAACACAACCTTGGGTATAAAAACACCACCTGGAACTGCTTGGCAGGAGCAGGAACACGCCTGGTGTCCTGAACAGCCCAAAGGGCTCCAGTGCTGGCACCAGCTGGGAGATGCTGGAACTGGGGCTGTGACCAAGCAAAGAACTGGAGCTCCAGGTCCAGCCCTGACTGTCACCACTGAGAGGTGGGAAAGAGTCCTGAGCAAAAGCAGTTCAGAAAAGTTGGGATGCAGAAACAAGAGCAGCTTGTTCCTAGAGAAGAAAGTCTCCAAACAGGGCTGGTTGTGAGCGAGAACAGGACACTCTAAAACCAGACATTTTGCTGTGATTTGGAGGGTTTAACCCAGAAAAGGCAGGACCAGGTTCCTCTGGGAATCAGACCTTTCACTGCTTTCCTGGCCCACATGACTGACATCCCCCTTTGGCAGAGAGCAGAACCAGCTCCTCAACTTTACCTGGGCATCAGGTGTTGAGTGTCTGGAGGAAGAGTCTCCCCTGTTGGTCTAAACAAGGCTGAGTGTGACCCTGAGAGCGATACAACCCAGGAGCAGAGGCAAAAGGAGATCCAGAAGGCCAATGGTTTGATGCAGGAGCATTTTAATGTGAATGCAAAGTGGAAGTGAACATTTGCAGAGAGAATAATGCAGACTAGAAGGAGCAGTTTCTCCAGAGCCAAGAAAAGCTAAACCCAACTCCCCGGTTCCTCCAGCGTGACCCGTCTCCTCGCCACGTTCCCTTCCCTCACACTTGCTGAGTCCCCTCCGAATCCCTGCCACTCCAGACCAAATCCCTGCCACTTCAAACCAAACCCCTTCCTTCCCAAAACCGCGCCCGGCGTCAGGACCGGGGAGAGAGGAAGTTAAAAGCACAGACACAAGGTTGCAAAGCCAGGAGAATAAAAGAAATCTAAGCTAAAGCACTACGGGGAGTCGAACGCGGGGTCCTGGTTTCCAGCGTCGCTTCCCTCTCCGGTGTCCTGTGGGTGTCCTGTCGTGTCCTGTCGTGTCCTGTCGGTCACATTCCGTGTTCCTTCGCTTCTTTCCTTGTTTCCTCGCCGTGACTTTGTCGCCCTTTAAGCCTTGACCTTCTTGCAGATGCCCCTCTGGCAGGGGTGCTTCCAGCGGGTGGAGTAGGTGTAGGAGCGCTCGGGGACGCACTTGGTCGCGCACTGGGGAGCGCAGGGGGTGGTGCAGGTGGGGACGCACTTGGTCACGCACTTGGTGGCACAGGGGGTGGCACAGGTGGTGGCACACGGCGGGGCACACTTGGTGGCACAGGGGGTGGCACAAGGCGGAGGACACTTGGTGGCACAGGGGGTGGGACACGGCGGAGCGCACTTGGTGGCACACGGGGTGGCACAAGGCTGAGCACAAGGTGGGGCGCACTTGGTGGCACAGGGGGTGGCACAGGGGGTGGCACAAGGCTGGGCACACTTGGTGGTGCACGGTGGAGCACACGGAGCACATGGAGCACACGGAGCACACGGAGGAGGACATGGAGCACACGGAACACACGGAGGAGGACATGGAGCACACGGAGCACAGGGAGCACACGGAGCACACGGAGGAGGGCACGGGGCGCACTGAGGGGCGCACAGGGGCTCACACTTGGTGCCAAACTTGGGGGCACAGCAGGACTCGAGGCACTCCAGCCCCTTCTGCGACCCCCCCCCGACGGCCACGCCCGACTCCAGCGCTCCCGCCAGCTCGGCCGACTCCGAGGAGCCCACCACGGTGTCCTGGGGGTAGGTGGTGAGGATGGGCCCCGGGAAGGTCACCACCACGGGCGGGGGGAAGATGATGACCCGCGAGTCGGGGCAGGCGATGACACAGGGCTCGGTGCAGGCGGCCGCCCGCGGGTCCGGGCACTGCCCGGGGCAGGGGCAGGGACACGGCTCCACGCACACGGATTTCTCACAGGACATCCTGGGGCTGCCGACCTGCAAGGGAAGGAACACACACACCGGGAAGCAAAGGAGCTGGAAGGACGGGATCGACACCAGAAGGGGGGAACCACCCTGCTCTGCTTTACTCTGCTCTTCTCCGCGACCTCCCCGAGCCCGAATCCTCCCTGCGGGCACCAAAGCACCTCTGGGGGGCTGCTGGGGTCACATCTGTGCTCTCCTCTGGGGTTTGGAGGGGGAGGTCACTGAAATTGGGGTCATATCTGCCCTCTCCTCTGGGATTTGGAAGGGGAAGTCACTGAAATTGGGGTGACATGTGTCCTCTCCTCCAGGATTTGGAGGGGCAGGTCACTGAAATTGGGGCCATATCTGCCCTCTCCTCTGGGGTTTGGAGGTGGATATCAGTGAAATTGGGGTGACATCTGCCCTCTCCTCTGGGATTTGGAGGGGGAGGTCACTGAAATTGGGACCACACAGCACCAAGGGTTGAGGAACAGAAAGCAGGAGATGTTTTACCTGGGTTGAATTTGCCCAGTCTGGGTCAAGGAAACAAAAACCAGAATATCCTCCCTGTGAGGGAATGGATCCCAGAAGGGTATAAATAACTCTGGGTTTGGTGCAGTCACTTTGGAACAGGTGACTTTAACACAAAGATTCAGTACCGAGCTCGGTCGGAAAATTAAACAAATAAACTTTTGCAGGTTCACAAGGAAAAAGCTGAAACAACACGACAGCAAGTCCCTGAATTTAAATTTCAGAGGGAATAAAACCATTCACAAACCCGGGCTGAATTCTGCACCTTTTTCAGTCTTTTGAAATAAGTCGAAGGGTGGGGAGGTGATTTGGAAAATAAAATAAAACTGCATTTCAAGTTGCCATTTAAATGTAACCAAATTCCAGCTCAAAGCACCACATGAAGGAGCCTCTTAATCTGTTGTTTGAGATTAAATGGAATATTTTGGTTTCAGCCGAGGTGATTATTTGTTGTCTAACTGCTGCATATTGGAAAAGCCTGGGTGGGGCTGAGCCTGACTCAAGCAATTTCTGTTTTCTTTTTCTAGACACAATGTCAAAATATCCATCATTCCCTCAAACTTCTCCTGACCTTAAACCCTAATCCAGCCACTCTCTTCAGGTTCCACCCTTTAAACCTCCTGCAACAATTAATTCTGTGTTCTTGACCCTCAGCCAAGACCAAACCAGGGGAAAAGGAGAAGTGAAACCCAAACACAAAACACAAAATTCCCAGTGGATAATACATTCCTGCACAGCCTGGGCAGTGTTTTCATATCACCACTGCTTTGCATAAACAGAATAAAACCACCCAAAGCAGCTTCCCAAGGAATTTACAGCTCTGATCCCAAAGGTGACTGCAACTGTCCCAGCATTTCTAAACAGCCTGTGCCAATATTTACACAACATCTCTGCCCAAAATCAGATAAAGATCAGGAGCTACAAGGTCAGAACCACCCCACCAGGTGGATGTTGCTGGCTGAGATATTTTAAGGCTATTTAAAGGCCATCTGCATTAAATTTCCATAAAGCAATGGAAATAGATGTTTTTGATATCATCTAGAATTCAAATACAGTTTTACACCCCAATCTGAATGAATAATTAGCAAGTGGCTCTTTCAGGAAAATGAGCTCCTGAACATTGCCCAGAATCACAGAACACGAACCCGAAACTCAGCCCTGAATTTAAACGTGAACGTTTCCAAAATCGTAATTTTTTAAATTCTATTTTATTTTAGGGGAAAAAAATAAACGATATCAGAATCCAACTTACTCAGTTCAGCGAGGAGAAGCCAAGAGAACGTGCTGGAAGGTTTCTGAGGCAGGAATGGTTTTATATACCCGCCTGGACCACCGGGCTGATGCAAGAAAATAACGTCATATTTGGGCATTAGGCTCCATTACTCCCCAAACCCCATTTGGAGGTTAATTACAGTAATTGGTTGGCTTTGCTGGCTGTTTGTGTTGATTACCCCCGTCCCGGCCGGCACGTGACTCGCGGTGTCCCGTCCCTGGATTCCTCTTTTTTCCCCAGTTTTGAGCCTCAAACCCCGTCCTGCAGCTCTGCCGGGCTGGAAGGAGCTGGTTAAAGCCCAGCTTAGTGAGATCCTGGCTTAGTGAAGCCCAGTCTGAGCCACTCAGAGCTCCCAGGGCTGTCCCTGCCAGCCCTTAAAAACAGCACTTTGTTTTCCTGGCCTCCAAGAATGCAGAGGAGCCAAACCTGACATTAGTCCTGAGTGTGCTGGTCCAGAGCTTGTTAGGACGTGTTTACAGGGCCTGGAGTCACTGCATGACTGGAGTGTCCAAATTGCCTCCCAGAGACAGCCCTGGCTCCTCATTTGAGGCTCCAAAACACGGCAGGTCCCGGGTTTAGGGCCATAAAATAAAACTCAACCAGTTCCACCTCAAGGTGAGGAAGAACTTCTGTCCGTGGAGGGTGGGAGAGCTGCCTGGGAAAGGGTTGGAATGTCCCTCCCTGGAGACATCCCAAACCCACCCGGACGTGTCCCTGTGTCCCCTGCTCTGGGTGACCCTGCCCTGAGGTCCCTCCACAGCAATTCTGGGATTCTGGGATATAAAACAGCACCAGGATTGCTGTGGCAGCTGCAGCCCCAGCTCAGCACCAGGAGCCTCCTCCTCTGCCTCGTTCTGGTCATTCTGGTCATTCCCAGGAAGGGACACGAGAGGAGAAAACTCATTTTGGTAAAAGTGGGCTGGGCAGAGGGATCCTGGTATGGGACAAATCACCCCATCCCCAGCCCAGCTCAGTGGTTTTGGTCACTGCTGCACCAGGAACACAAGGATGAGTGTGAGGAAGAGTGTGGGAAACTCAGAGCAAAGCCACCAGCGCTGCCCATTCCCTGCTTAACACACGGAAAAACAGGGAAAAGAGGAACAGCTGATTCATTGAGGGTTTCTCAGGACACCTTCAGACACAGAGGACTGAGAGTTACAGCCCCAACTTTGGCCCAAGTTGACCTGCTGTGATGAAGCAGCAACTCATGGCACACTGGGAGCTCAACCCCCCTCAGGTGAGAGAAGCACAATCCCATTTAAATCCCATTTAAATCCCCAAACGTGGCCTGGCTTGGAGGGGTGAACGCTTGGGCAGCCTGATCTCAATAATATCATCAGGATAACAAACCCCAGGCCGGCCTGTAATCCCCGGATCCAAGGGGCTCCCCATTCCCAAGGTGTTCCTCACCCTCTGACTCAGGGATCACGTGGGTGGCCCTGACATATTTCTGTTCCAGCGACGCTATGATTCAATCCCGGGCAGTTTTAATCCCAGCAGCCTGTCATTAAACATCAGAGAGCCACAACACTTTGCATGTATCAAATATTAGTGGGTGTTTGCAAAACCATCCAAAAGCATTTCCTCAGAACAATTGCAGTAAGTGCTTCTTGCCCAGAGGAGCCTCCAAAATCACTTTGTTTCCAGGAGGGGGGTTGATAGCAGGGAAATCACAGCAACAACAGGCAAAGAAATGTTGGGAATGCGCAGAAAGGGGGGAAATGGCCCCAGAAAGGGTTCAGTGGGTTCGGGTACAGTGGGATGGGGTGGAGGGTCCCACGGTCAGGGTGTGAACCAGACCTGCCTCCCACCCAGAGCTGCCCCTGGGGCTGTGCAGGGAAGGGGAGATGGGCCCTGAGAGAGGGTTGGAATGGAATCATGGAATCATGGAATGGGTTGGGTCGGAAGGGACCTCAAAGATCAACCAGTGCCACCCCCTGCCATGGGCAGGGACACCTCCCACTATCCCAGGTGGCTCCAGCCTGGCCTTGGGCACTTCCAGGGATCCAGGGGCAGCCACAGCTTCTGTGGACAACCTGTGCCAGGGTTCAACCACCCTCCCAGGGAACAATTCCTTCCCAGTGTCCCATCTAAGCCTCCCCTCTGTCAGTGTGAAGCCATTTCCCCTTGTCCTGGCACTCCAGGCCCTTGGAAACAGCCTCTTTATTTTTCCTGTAGCCCCTTTGGGTCCTGGAAGGCCACAGTCAGGTCAGACCAAAGCTGAACAATCCCAATTTTCCCAGCCTTTCCTCCCAGCAGACCCGCTCCATCCCTCTGTTCCCTCCCTCTGCTCCATCCTCTGCTCCATCCTCTGCTCCATCCTCTGCTCCATCCCTCTGCTCCCTCCCTCTGGAGTGGCTCCAGCAGCTCCAGGTGCTCCCTGGGCTGTTCCCAGGGCTGGAGGCAGTTTTGGGTAAGTTCTCTGGCAGTTTTGGGTGAGTTCTCTGGCAGTTTTGGGTAAGTTCTCTGGCAGCTTTGGGTAAGTCAGGGGTGCCTGTGTCTCCTCTCCAGCCCCTTCCAGCAGCTCCAGCCCTGCCAGGGTGACTCCTGCTGTGCCCTCAGCTCCCCTCCCGTGGCTTTTATCCCACCTAAAATGCATTTCCAGCTCCAGATGTTCCTCCTTTGCCCCGTTCCTGCCTCGGGCACTTCCCACGAAGCCCCTGGGCAGGAGCAGGGCTGGAGGAAGAGCCTCTCACACCCCCC
>NW_020897988.1:208150-236204 GCF_003984885.1 Neopelma chrysocephalum | reverse complement strand
CCAGCTCCCTGGGCCCCCTCCTGTGTGCTGGGGGGCTGCATTCCCCACCCCTGTCCCATGTTTCCCATCCCTCCACCACCATTAAAGTTCTGTTGCATCGCTATTTTTTTGCCCAGTGTTTTCTTTTTCACCTTTTCACCTGCAAACCTTCTTTTTTCGTTGGCTCAGTTGCCCCGAGCCAGCTGAAAACCTTCTGTCCCACGTCCCTGGGGGACCTCCAGGGCCCTTTAGGTGACAGCAGGAACTTGCAGCAGTGGAAAACCTTGCTGCCTCTGACACATTCCAGGATTCAAGTGGCTGAACTGGAATTCCACCTCCCCACACTGTGGGATTTCACCTCCTCCTGGCAGTGTGGGATCTTCCCTCCTCCCTGCAGAGCTTCATAATGATTTCAAGCAAATTATCTAATTGTTTTCAAATTGAGCCTGTTTCTTCAGCCCTATTAAGGTTCTGCTTGGAGCTGACAGGTTTATTGTCTGCCATCATTAATCACAGATTAAAATCCCTTAATTCCTTAAGCACTGGGAACTCGAGCCATTGCTTGGTTCTGTGTCATCTAATTTCCTTTCTGCCTCCAGAGAAGCTGCCAATCAAAATCTTTGTTCCTG
Organism: Neopelma chrysocephalum; assembly: GCF_003984885.1. NCBI lineage: Eukaryota > Metazoa > Chordata > Aves > Passeriformes > Pipridae > Neopelma > Neopelma chrysocephalum. Next base: position 235,596 of record NW_020897988.1, on the reverse strand, counting down.
CCATTTTCACCTTGGTTTTAGAGAGAGAGAAAAATTAGATTTTCCCAAATCAGGAATCTGTCACAGGGATACCTTTCCAAGGAACATCAAAGGGAGCAGAGCTGGGTTTTAAGACATCTTCAGCTTTCAATAGACTTGGAGACTCCCCCATCGGTCTCTTTGTGCTTCTGCTCCCGGGACCAGCTACAGAAACAACAACACAAGGTGTGATTCCTGCTCTTGTGTCACTCCCCCCTTAGGAAATCCTCTCCTGCACACCCTGGTGATGTGAAATGTTATATCACATTTTGCTGTGATATAACTGCAGCCCTTGGATGGGGCCACAGTCAAAAGCAATTTCTACACATCTGACACTGCAAGCTCGAGGTGACAAATCAAGGGAAGTTTCTTTAGTGGATTTCCTTCGGTTCCCATTCCCAGCCCTCAAAGAAATGTGGTTTTATATGGATTTGCACCTCTGACAATGTGTTGGAGTTGCCTGAGCCTCAGACATCCTCAGGGAGCCACAATAGTTCCAATAAACTGATTCTAAATGAAATGAGGTGATAGAAGGGAAGGGGTCGGGCTCTGCTCCCAGGGAACAAGGGACAGGAGGAGGGGGAACGGCCTCAAGCTGTGCCAGGGGAGGCTCAGGTTGGACATCAGGAGGAATTTCCTCCTGGAAAGGGTGTTGAGACCTTGGCAGGGGCTGCCCAGGGAGGTGGGGGAGTCCCCAGCCCTGGAGGTGTCCAGGGAAGGACTGGAAGTGGCACAGAACCACCTCCAGAAACCTCTGTGGCACACAAAGAACCACTGAACTCCTCTGTGGGCTTAAATTTGGGATGTTTCCTCCAACCCTCCCTTTCACAGCTCCTTGATTGCTTCAGCAATTACCACAAAACCACATAATTGCTGCTCTGGGGCTCGGGGAAGGGCAGGGAGTCAGCGGGGAAGGGTCAGACCCGCAGAGAAAGGGAAGCTCAACGAGATGTGATGATGCAGGAGGGTTTTATTGGGATTCACCAGGCAAGGAGGTGGCCCATGACACAGAGCAGGCACTCCTTCAGCACAGCACTCCCTGCCCAAGCTGAGTCCATCTCCCACCCACTGTTCTTCTTCTCCTGTCAGGGTTGGATTGACAAACCCTGGGTCAGGCCTTCCAGGGGATCATTTTTTCTCAGACGGGGAGCAGGCAGTGCAGGATGATCAGAGGAGCTGTCACCAATATCAGACAAAGGCAGAAAAGCAGCAGCAGAGAGGTGTGGGCCCAGTTTCCAGGGGTGCTGAGCAGGGGTGGCTCCCGTTGGGGCTTTTGCCACCCCTGGGAGCTGGTGCTGGTGGAGGATCCGGGCTCTGCGTTGTCATCTCCTGGTTCCTCGCCTGGTCTGGGGTTTTTTGGGTGCCTGGAAAGGAGCCTCAGTTTCCCAGGCGGGGGTAGAGGCTGCTGCTGGTGTAGAACCTCCTGCTGTAACACCCCCCTGGCCTCGAGGAGCCCCCGGAGCCTCCGGAGCTGCAGCATCCAGAGGAGCCCCCCATGCCCCCGGAGCCATAGGAGCCCCCGGAGCCATAGGAGCCCCCAGATCCAGAGGAACCCCCCATCCCTGACATTCCCCCCGAGCCATAGGAGCCCCCAGAGCCATAGGAGCCATAGGAGCCCCCCATCCTGGGGGTCAGGGCACCGGAGGGCTGCGGGAAGGACGACCCCACAAAAGCTTCCTGGGGGCAGCTGCTGAACACGGGGCCCGGGAAGGTGATGAACACTGGAGGGGCATAAACCACGGCCCTGGAGTCCCCACAGGAGGCCACACAGGAGCCAAGGCTCCTGCCATAGGCACAGGGCTCGGGGCAGGTCACCTCACAGCCGGGCTGGCACCGGGAGCTGATGCTGCTCATGGTCCTGGGGGTCGGAGCTGGAGCTGGGAGAGACAAGGGGGGAGTCAGGAAAGCACCACACAGGGGGCAGGAGTGGGGTTAGGGGGGCAAATCAGAGCCTTGTCCTTCCCAGACACAGAATCCCGGAATCCCTGAGGTTGGAAAAGCCCTTCAGTGTCATCCAGTCCCCCCTGTGCCCCATCCCCACCTTGGCACTCAGTGCCACATCCAGTCCTTCCCTGGACACCTCCAGGGCTGGGCACTCCCCCACCTCCCTGGGCAGCCCCTGCCAAGGCCTCAACACCCTTTCCATGGGGAAATTCCTCCTCATGTCCAACCTGAGCCTCCACTGGCACAGCTTGAGGCCGTTTCCTCTTGTCCTGTCCCTTGTTCCCCGGGAGCAGAGCCCAACCCCTTCCCGGCTCCCCCCTCCTGTCAGGGAATTCCAGAGCCAGAAGGTCCCCCCTGAGCCTCCTTTTCTGCGGGATGAGCCCCCCCAGCTCCCTCAGGAGTTCTCCAGCCCCTTCTCCTGCTGCTCCAGCCCCTTTCCCAGCTCCGTTCCCTTCTCTGGACAAGCTCCAGCCCCTCCATGTCCTTTCTGAACCTCCTCCCTCAAATCCTCCTGTCCTGTGATACCTTTTCTTCCTCCCTTCCTGCCCCAGGGCTCTCCTTCATCCAGCAGAGTTAAGCTTTATATTTGCCCCCCTCAAGTTTTGAAAGCCACAAGAAACAAAGTGAAGGAGCTCTTTTAAAATCCTCTTTAAATGTCAGGTTGGTTTCTGGCACCATCTCCAAGTCCCTGCAGGGACCCTCCTGGGAAAGGAGGGTTTCACTGCCCCAGCTCAAGGCTAAAATCACAAAGCACAGACCCAGGAAAGAGTCGTGATTTAAACTAAACAGAAACACGACAGGTGGGAAGTATCAGCTGAAATCCAACTTACCTGGAGTGGCAGGAGAAGTCAGGAGAAGGTTTTAGGAGACTCCTGAGATGTTCCTGCTTTTATACCCCTTTGCAGGCAGCTCCAGGGATGTGAAGCACCTCATAAAATCTCCACCACTTACCAAATTGTGATTTATTTTTTTTTCTGTGTGACTCCTCTGATGCTCATAATTATTTTCATAGTTTCCAATTAGCAAATCAACCCCGGACATATACAGTGAGACTCTCATATCATAAATCTGAGGGTTTTACTGGGCTGAAATTTTACAGTCCCTGTGCAACATCCCTCTGGTGACCTCACTGGATTTACAATGAAAACTGACCCCTGCTTGTTGTTTTTTGCTGTTGATGTGCCAGGGGGGGCCCAGAAAGATCAACCTTCCAAGTCTGCTTTTGACAGTGGCTTGAACTGATATTGAGCAAGATAAAATAATTTTGAGGTTCAACCTCCCTCCTGAAGGATTTCGGGGAGGGTTTTTTTCATGGAAAGGGTTGGAATGGAAGGGCTTTCCCAGCTGGAATGGTTCTGTGACTCCCAGACCCACCTTGGAGCACAAAGAGCTGGTGACTCTGGGGCGGCTCCTCGTGCCGAGGCTCTGAGCACAACACCCCAAAACGAGCTTTGGCACTTAATTGGGGGAAATGACTCCCAGGGCTCAGGGCTTAAATTCATGTCACGTGTCACCTCAACCCCCTTGCTCCGTGTCCTGCCCTGTCACCCCTCGGGATGGACTCAGGGAGGGTCACAAACAATCCTGACCCCCCATCCCGGGTGGGGTCGGGCGATCCCCTGGGAGGGATTATCCCTAAATCCAAGGATTACACCCCAAACCTGTGACTGACACACAGAGATCAGCCCCTGTTTCCTTTGGAACCAGGATGATGCCAAAAGGATTGTTCTCCACGAGGCTGGAGACAAAAGGAACCTGTTGGGTGTTGGATTCAGAGCAGGGCTGGAAGTGGAGCACTAAAGATGAGCTGAGGTGGAGACAATCCCAGGGCTTAGGAGAGGATCTTTTTCCTTGCAGGTGACACGAATTTGGTAAATAATGGATGATCTCACATCCTCCCCATTGTCCAAAAAGCTGTATAAAAGGGGAGAGAACTGAGAGATCTTCTACTCTTCCAGCTCCACTGATTTATCCCTCCAAGCCAGCAGGGTAAGTCTGATCTCACTGCACTTCTCTGGAGCTACAGAGTAGTTAAAACTCACTTTTTTTATCCTGAAAAACTCCAGCAATTCTAGAAAATCTGAGGTAGAGTAGATTTAGCAAGAATCCTTGGAAAAGCTGGGGGAATGGGAAAAATGGAGCAAGGAAGATTTTCCCTGGAGACTTTTTGAAGTCACAGGCAAACCTTCCTTCCAGTCTGCTTGGGGAAGAGAATCAATGGGACTTTCCTGAGCAAGGAATTGTAAAAGGATCAGAGGGTTTAGTCCCGGAGAACAGAGTGGAATTTTTTGGAGAGGTTCAGAAGAATAAGAGAAGTGGGTGGTGGGAAGGGAAGAAGAGCTGAGAAGCCACAAAACAGGCGAGGGAGGAAAAATCAGGGAAAATGGAACCTGTGAGGGAGGGTTGGTCTGTGAGCAGCTGCAGGAGAAGGACAAGGAGCTCCTGGCTCCTGCTGGGAACCTGCAGGCCCCTGACTGTGCTGGTTTCTGGGCTGCAGGGTGTCTGTCCCAGCTTTGCCTCCGTTCCCCGGGGATGATGTGGAACAGCAGCAGCTCCGAGTGCCCCCCTGGCTGTGAGGTGTCCTGTCCCCAGCCCTGTGCCTACAGCAGGAACCTGGAGCCCTGTGTGGTGTCCTGTGGGGACTCCAGAGCCGTGGTCTTTGCCCCCCCGGTGCTCCTCACCTTCCCGGGCCCCACCCTGGGCAGCTGCTCCCAGGAGAGCGTGGTGGGAACATCCTTTCCCCCCCTGCTCGGGGCTCTGACCCCAAATGGCTCCGAGGAGTCCTGTGGGATGGGGGAGTCCTTTGCCTCTGGAGGGATGGCAGGGATGGGGGGATCCTCTGGAGGCTCCTTTGAGGCTGGAGGTGCCTTTGGATGGGGGGGCTCCTTTGGTTCTGGGGGCGTGGCAGGGATTGGGGGTTCCTTTGGATGGGGGGGTCCCTGTGGGAATGGGATGAAGGGTTCCTTGGGATTGGGGGGTCCCTGTGGGTATGGAGCAATGCCAGGGATGAAGGGCTCCTTTGGATGGGGGGATCCCTGTGGGAATGGGGTTGTGCCAGGGATGAGGGGTTCCTTTGGCTCTGGGGTTTCCTTTGGCTCTGGGGGTTCCTTTGGCTCTGGGGCTCCCTTTGGGTCCAGAGGCTCCCCAGGGATGGGGGCCCCTCAGGGCAGGAGGTTCCACAGCACCCGCCGAGGATCCCGCCTGGAAAACTCGTCCTGAGACAACCCCACAGCAACCTGGGAGCTGAAAATACCCAGTGCAGGTGCTCAGCTGGGCCTGGTGTTCAGAGATGATGGGACCCCCTTGCTCAGCACCCTGGGGACCAGGCCCACAGCCCCCTGTCTCCCCTGGTGCCTCCCCTGGGATGGGACTCTCCTTGAACTCCCCCCGTTCCTGCACTGGCTCCTTTCTGCTGGACTGGAAATGCTTCACAAGAACTGCAAGTGGGACTTTGCTGCCAAGATTTCAGCTGGACCCTGTGATGTGCTGTTCCTTTGTCATCAGCAGGGGTGGCCTGGCTGCCTTTGGGCCCCAGCCCAGCCAGGAGTTGTCCTGTTCCATTCCACGGCTCTTCCTTCGTGTCCCATTAAAGCTCTGGTTCCCATTAAAGCTCTGGTTGAATTGCACCCGTGGCTTTCTGGTTTTCCTTTCCACAGAATCACTGAGGTTGGAAAAGACCTCCAGGATCATTAAATCCCACCTCTGACTGGTCACCACACAGTTTGGTCACCCCTAAGCCTTCCCTTCTCACTGTTCTTTCTGTGTAGGGAAGAACTTCCACACCTTTCAGTGGCTGAGCCTGGCAGGGATCGATCCCAAGCACCCATTTCAGTCTGAGAACATTCTGGATAATGGATAATGATGCTAATTCTGTGCAATGTGGGTTGCAGGGAGTGGGTGGTGGATGCACCCACACTCAGCTTCCCCCAGCTGGGCTCCCACAGGACCGAGAGGATCAGACTCAGCGATCCCGAGGCTGATCCAGGGCTGTCCCTGTGAACTGGGACTGCAGCGAAGGTGATGCCTCCCAGTTTATCCAGGAGGGTTCCACCCCCACACGGGGCTTGCTCAAGAGGCCGGAGGATGAAAGGTGGAGTAATGGGAGTGAAAATTGCTGGGGCATTGCTGCCACAACCTGCTCTGCTCTCTGAGCCAAGATAAAACTGCAGAGCCCTCAACAGCTGAGCAGCATCTTGGGGGCTTCCTACAGACCCTGGAGAGACAGGACGAGGGGGAATGGACTCAGACTGGCACAGAGGAGTGTTTGGATATTGGGAAAAAGTTCTTCCCTTCTCAGGTTGCCCAGGGAAGCTGTGGCTGCCCCATCCCCAGGAGTGTCCAAGGCCAGGTTGGAGCAAACCTGGTCCAGTGGAAGGTGTCCCTGCCCGTGGCAGGGGATGGGATTGGATTAAGGTGCCTTCCAACCCAACCCATTCCACGATTCTGGGCATGGATAACACACCCTGGATGTGCTGCTCGGGCAGTTCTGGTGGGGATTGTGCAGGAAGCCCTCTGGGATCCCCAGTTTTTGGGGAGCACAGGGTGGTTGTGCCGCTGTGGCCCGAGGGATCCCACGGGGATGCTTAACGAGCTCAGCTCATTTACTGCATTAGTGCTCCAATTAAGCTGACAAACCACAAGGATTAAGGCAATCAGAGGAAGGAAATGAGTGTTGTGCTTGGCACGGCAGCTCTTGCTCAGCCCCTGTCACCGAGAGCAGCACAATGGAAGGGGCTCCTAAAGAAAAATAGGGATGCAGCTGCTGGGGTGGATTTGTCTGACTTTCCAGCACTTTGCAGAGTGCAAGGCTTGTGCTCTGAGTCTCAATTGCATCCCAATAACTTTCCTCCCTTTCTTTTGGCTTGGTTTCCCAACAACTTTCGGACCCAGACTAACCCACTTATCTGCAATCAGATAAACCATTTTATCATCAGGGCCAGATAAAGCAGAGCACGTCCTTGTCTCCTGATGGGACTCCTGCAGTTCTCTCAACCCCTGCTGAAGGTCAGAACCGTTTCCTCTGGGCCATTCAAAGAGTGATTTGGGGTAATGACCCCGAGGACTGACCTCGCTCCAGAGGTGCTTTGGTGTTGAGTGGGAGCTGCACCAGAGCATCTCCAGAGGCCCTTCCAGCCTGAATTATTCCAGGATTCTGTTCCATTTATTAGTATGGATACCTGGCATAGATCAAAAAGGGGGAAAAATACCTTATTGGAGAATTTCTGACAAATCATGGTTGCCATGTGGCAGAATCAATTCTCCTCTGATGGTAACACTTAATTACTGCACAAGGATTGAGTTGACTTCTTTCAGACTGGTTTGTGACTCTGAGACTGGGGTGAAATGAGAGCCAGAAGCCAGGGCTGTGATGCAACAGGGCTTTAATACCGACAAAAAGTGAAATACAGTCTGGGAGGAAGAGACAACACGGACACAGAGAACGACATTTCCATTCCTTGGCCTTCAGAGGAGCTCGGAATGTGCTCCCAGCACATTCTGTTCACCAGCTGGACACTTCCACAGTCCAGTCCCGTGACTTGGTTGACTCTCTTCAGGTTCAGGAAGTACAAAACACAACACAAGGGACAGAGGGAGGCACAAGTGGGATCCTAAGGTTGGACAAAGCACAGGGAGAGCCCAACAACCCCAGCTCTGAGCAGAGCAGCTGGAGCAGGGGCTGCCTGGCTTCTCTGGGGCATCTACCAGTCTACATCCTATTTTTCCCGTGGACATTCCTTCTCTCAAAGGGTTAAAAAGGCCCGTAGCGAGACCTGTAGTACCCTCTGGAAAAATAGGGGTAAGAATTCCTATTCAGCCCCGAGAAATAGGAATTCCTGTAAACGCTGGCCCAGCGCGAGAACCCCCCACCACACGAGCCCTCCCCTCCATAGGAGCCCCCTCCCATGCCTCCCATGCCCCCACAGGAGCCCATCCCGTGGGAGCCCCCTCCCATGCCCCCACCTCCACCACAGGAGCCTCCGTAGCCCATCCCTCCCCCTCCATAGCCCATTCCCCCCCCTCCAGATCCCATCCCTCCACCTCCAGAACCCATTCCCCCTCCTCCAGAACCCATCCCTCCTCCTCCAGAACCCATCCCTCCTCCTATAGAGCCCATTCCCCCCCCTCCAGACCCCATCCCTCCCCCTCCAGACCCCATTCCCCCCCCTCCAGACCCCATTCCCCCCCCTCCGGATCCCATCCCTCCCTCGATCTCCGGGATGGCCGTGCCCACGATGCTCTCCTGGGGGCAGGAGCTGATGATGGGCCCCGGGAAGTGAACCACCACGGGTGGGGCGTAGACAATGGCCCTGGAGTCCCCGCAGGAGGCCACGCAGGGCTCGTTGCAGCACTGGACGTAGGGTTGGCCACAGGACACCTCGCAGGGGGAGGCGCAGCGGGCGCTCACCAGCTGCCCGTAGGAGGACATCCTGACACACACCAGGGCAGCCTGAGGGGCAGAGGGGGCACAAACAGGGTCAGGTCACAGCCAGAGGGGACACAAGTGTCAGGTCACAGCCAGGGGGGACACAAACTGGGTCAGGTCACAGCCAGAGGGGACACAAACCCTGTCAGGTCACAGTCAGAGGGGACACAAACCCTGTCAGGTCACAGTCAGAGGGGACACAAACCCGGTCAGGTCACAGCCAGAGGGGACACAAACAGGGTCAGGTCACAGTCAGAGGGGACACAAACCCTGTCAGGTCACAGCCAGAGGGGACACAAACAGGGTCAGGTCACAGCCAGAGGGGACACAAACCCTGTCAGGTCACAGCCAGAGGGGACACAAACCCTGTCAGGTCACAGCCAGAGGGGTCAGAGAGAGGGAAAGCAGGAGCTGTGCCACGGCCAGGGGGGTCGTGGAGCTGTGTCCCAGCTGGACACTCACAGATATAAATGTTTGAGTTGTCTAAATCTGTGAATCAGTGATTATAAATTAGAATGATAGAAAACAGCCCTCATTTCCAAAGCACGACCCATCCTGCTTGGGTTAGAGCCATCAAGGGAGGTGGGTTTGCTGGGTGGAGGATTTTGAGTCTGCTCCTGCTCCTCCCTGGTGCTCCACAAAGTCATGGGACGGTTTGGGTTGGAAGGGACCTCAAAGATCATCCAGTTCCACCCCCTGCCACAGGCAGGGACACTTCCCACTGGACCAGGTTGCTCCAACCTGGCCTTGGACACTTCCAGGGATCCAGGGGCAGCCACAGCTTCTCTGGGACCCTCCCAGGGAAGGATTTACTGGGAAGATTTGCCCCGTGGTCTATTCCCAGCAGCAGTTCTGGGAAGAACATCTCTCTGTCCTTCCCTCACACTGTTCCCTTTGCTCTGCCTTTTCCCTGAGAGTCCATCCCGTGCTGATCCTGGTTTTGGGGTGACCCTTCTCCATTCACAGATGCTCAATCCCCGGAAATTCCTCATATCAACACCTCTAAAATTCCCATTCCTTTCCCCCCCTCCCTCCACCAGATGATGCCTTTATATTTTACACCTCCATTTGTGAGTTCCACCTTCCCAGCAGGACATTTTCAGAGGAGCAGCTCCCACCCTGCCCCGGGCTCTGTGGTGTCACCTGAGTGCTCCCCATAAAACCCACGTGCCCCACCAGGAGCTGATTCAGGCAAATCCCCAACTTACCCAGTCACCAAGAAGCCCAAAGTCAGCAGAGGCAGCTCCAGGGCCCCGAGTGACGAGCACTTTTATAGGCTTGTCGTGGAGAAGGGAAATTGGGAGCCACCTTTGCGTAACCACCCCCTGCCCCTTGGGAAATGGAATGTTTTCCCCTGCCAGGACCTTCCCTTGTCGCAACTGTTTTGATCCCCGGCTTATGATGAGGAGATAAACCCTCAATCCCACACAGGGCTGCTTCACCCATCCCATCCCATCCCATCCCATCCCATCCCATCCCATCCCATCCCATCCCTGGGCTGAAGGTCTCTCCACCATCATTTGGGGGTTGATTTTCTCTTCCAGACCCGTCGTGAGGGTGGATTTTCCCCCCAAACACTCTGAGAGTGTCCGTGGCCTCTCTGTGTGTGTTCACTCCTGGGGTTTGGGGACAGGATTTGTGACCTGGAATTGTCCTTTGGGCAGATGTTCTCTTACACAACTCCATCACATTCCACACAGAAAGTGAGAGACACCAAAGCACTTCCTGGGCAACAATTCCACTGGAAATTCAGCTGGAGAGAAGCTCCTGCCCAAGGTTTTACAGTTTATCAGCAGTTCCTCATCTCAAAGACTCATCCCCTTCAAGATAAACAGAAAAAAACCCCTAAAAACTACGAAGAAATTGAATTTTCCTTTGTGAATGTGTTTGTTACTCGTCCCCTTGAGAATAAACACCAAAAACATACTGAGAAGAAATTGAATTTTCCTTTGTGAATGTGTTTGTTACTCATCCCCTTGAGAATAAACACCAAAAACATACTGACAACTGAGAAGAAATTGAGTTTTCCTTTGTGAACACATTTGTTAGAGGTCAATATGAGGAGAAGAACAATCACCTGTAGGACTAAAGGACCCAGAGGAAACATTACCTGAAGCACAGTCCACAATCTCAGCTGGAACAAATTCACAAGGCCTGAAAAATGCAGATGTTGTGATTTACATGATCACATTTACATGAAAAAAAAAAAAGGGTTTAGTTACGTTCTCGTGGCAAATTAACAAAGCTAAAGCAAAAAAAAAAATAAAAGCAGAGGTCCAAACAAATTATTTTATTTACATTTCATGGCTGTGAAATCCTTTTAATGAGCAGAGGAATGTACCCAGCCAATGGATGTGACAGGAAGCTGCCCAGAACAATGTGACTCACATAATTTGTGGGAATTAAAAGCAACTGCTAATTACAGTGATTGACAGCCCGGACAATTAAAGGAGTTACCAAACCAAATATTTTAGAAAAGTCAGTAAGAACCTCGTTTCGTCGTCTTTGAGGGTTTTTCAAATGGTTTAAAGGACAGTTTTTAACACATAAAAAAACTCACAGCGGTCTGAGCACCCCCCCAGTTTGATCCCTGGAGCTGCTGCAGTTCCAAGGGGACCCTGAACTTGCTTTTTGCTGAATTTCAGGCCCCGAAATCCTTCCAGAAACACGAGATGCAAAATGCAAAGGGCTGGCCAAGGTCCAACCCCTCCTTTCCCAACACATCAAAGGGCCCTTCCCGAGATAAGAGCAGCAGATCCTCCCTCGGCAGGTGACAGATAAAACCTCCCGAAAAAAAGAACTCAGAACCCAGCGGGGTTTGGCCTTTTCCTGCAGGGAATTCATCCCTCCTTTCCCCCCCAAACTCACCTCCCATCCAACCATCCCAGGGGAAAAATTCCTCATCTTGGTTTGTTGGGTTTTTTTTCTCCTGGCACGAGGGTGACGTTGTTGTTGTTGTTGTTGATGTTGTTGTTGTTGTTGTCAGCAAGTTGATTTTGGGGTTTTGGATCCTGCAGAGCTGCTTTGCATGCTGAGATTAAATCTGCCCGAGGAAGCTGCTGCTCCTGCTCCTTCCTGGGCCGCTCTGTAATTTGCTGTAATTGGGCTCCAGGCTCAGTTTGGCTGCAGGGAAATGCTCTGGGTTATTAGCACACATTGGAGTGGAGAATTATCCTTATCCCTTCATTTTTCCACAGATTTTTATCAGAGCAGTTCCGGGCTCGGGAGAGAAAAACAAACAGCACGGGGCTAAAATAAAAATAAATCAAAATTAAGAGATAAACGGGCTAAATAAAATTTGGGAATTGTTGCACGATGAAGGCTGCTTTGGATCCTGGACACCCATATTCTGGGCCAGGTTTCCAGTGTGGTCTGAGCTGTCACCTGGAATCCTATTTCCAAACCCCCTCAGAATGGAGGGTCAATAAATGTTATTGGGTGTTTTTTCATTGCTAACTGCAAGAGTGAGGGTGAAATAAGGATCTAAGTCAGATCCCCATTTATTATCTGTATATTCAGTATTTATTGCTCACACCAGAGTTCTGCACTTCACTGGAAGTTGTGTTTTGTATGAACTCGATTCCCTTCGTTCAACACTGTAAAAAATAAACCCCTAAAACTCTCTTGCTCCTCTCCCTGCACTTGGAGCTGCCAGAGGTGACATTTATCCTCTTTTAGAACCCAAAACTGCTGCTCCCCTGTGCTGTCCCTCACCCAGCAGAGCCAAACAAGCCCATGCTGGACGTGGTTGTGGAACTTTGTGGTTGCCAGAGGAGAAAGGGAGGATTTGGGGATGAGATTTAATTCCAGGTGTCCTTTGAGGGCACTGGGAGTTTAGAAACCCCACTGAGATTGTGTTCAGCCACCTCTGCAGGCTCCAGCTGCCTTTGGCACACAAAGATCCATCTCTCCTGGTTTTTTGTGTTTTCCACATTCCTCATTTTCCAGCCAAAATCCCCCTGATCCCAAAGGGAACCACAGCCAGTGACCTTCAACTGCTCAGCTCCCATTTTCATACCTCAGTCTCAGCTAAAAGCATCCAATGGCCAAACACAGCCCTTGTTCCCGGGATTTCCTCTCCCCTGGGAAGAGCTCTGGGCACATTTTCCAGCTCGACAGAAGGTGGTGGTTAAATAATTCTCCTCCCAAATAACTCCCAAACTGAGGAATTGCTGCCCAGCACTAAAGGAGGTTTGCTGGGAGCTCTGGGATAATGACAGTGCCCTGATCCCACCGGGGCACCTTTCATCTTCCAACCAGTGCTTTTTAATCCCCCCAGTAAAACCTGGGGGGGCTGTGGGATGGCAGCCCAGGGTGGGGGCCTGGGGGTCACTTTGCTCTGTATAAAAGCTGGAAATTGTGCCCCTCTTGGGCCTCCCACAACTCAAACATCACCCCAACAGGTTCCCCAGGGCAGAGGCACCTTGACCAGCAGGAAGGCTGGGGGGTTCTCAGAGCTCCTGGGCCACCTGGAGCCCCAGGGGTGGGAAAGGGTTGATGGAGCAGCTTTGTCAGGAAGTGCTCGGGAGCACTTTTGGGTTACTTGGGTGAGGTTTTGGGTTATTTGCAGTGAGTTCTTTGGGTTATTTGGGTGAGGTTTTGGGTTATTTGCAGTGGAGTGTTTCAGAAGTTCCACCCCTTGCCAACAATCCCCTGGAACCCCCCGTTGGTGCCCGTGGCATGTGCAGCTCCTGCAGAGTGGATTCCCATTCCTGTGTCACCTCCTGGCTCACAGAGGTGTGGTGCTCACATCCCATTTAATAATCCATTAATTTGAAAGATATTAATTAAATCTTCACTTGGTTTCATTACCCAATTAAAACCTGTTAATCTCAGCAGGAAAAACTGGCAGCTGCCTTTGAGTCCCTTCAAGGCTGTTAAAGTGAGTGAGTGCTGAGCTGGTGGCACAGAACCCTGGGAGTGAATTTACAGCTGGGCTTGGAGGCAGAGACAAGGTTCTTTTCCCAGGAGGGAGAGCAGGGTTCTGTTATCCAGGGGAAATACTGGAATTATGGTGCCAGACTCTTTACAGCTGCAAATATTGGTTTAGCACTGGTTTAGCTCGGGCCAACAAGGGTGAAAAGCTTCTTGTTCCCAGTAAATCCATCAGGAACTGGAGCAGGAAAAGGGGGGGTGGGTTTAGGCTGAAAGAGGGAAATTTAGGGTGGATATGTGGAGGAAATTTTTCTCTGTGGTGGTGGAGAGAAATGGAATTCCAAGAGATGGAAGCTGTGGCTGCCCCACCCCTGGAAGTGTCCGAGGCCACCTTGTCCCTGCACTGGATGATTTTTAAGGTCCCTTCCAGCCCAAACCATCCTGGGATTCTGTGATTCCAGCTTCCATCACACCCTGCCAAGGGATCCAAGCAGTTCAAGCAGCCCTGCCCCTCCTGCCCTCCTCCCAAATCCAGCTGCGTGTGCAATATTGGAATTGTAATGACAGGGTGTGAGCACTGAGACCAATAATAATTAGGTGTGCCCAAGCCTCAGATCCACCCTGCAGGATGGGGTGTCCTGGGGCAGGTGGGGTCACTTTTGGGCCCCAGTTATCCCCTAATAAACGATAATTGTCTGTGCCAGGAGGGTGCAAAGGGAAAGCAGCTTTGCAGGGATTTGTGGGCTGTTGCACTGGCAGGGAAATGGGGCACCTGGGTGATCTTTGGGGTGCCTTCCACCCCAGACCAGCATTCCATGATAACCCCTGGAGCAGCAGGAGGCAGGGGAACAACCCCCTGCAATAACGAGGGTGAATGAACATGGAAATCCCGGGAGAGAAGGAGGGGAAATGTGTTTGTGGGAGCTGTTCCAGGGCAGAGCAGGAGCAGAGGCCAAGTTGGCAGGAGGATGCAGCATTATCTGATGCTCTGCTGGGTTTCCAGGCTGGGAATCCCAAGGTTTGGCTCAGGCAGAGAATGTTGAGGGTTCTTTGAAGGTGTGACGGGGCAATAAAAGCACTGAAAGGGCTCCAATGATGTGTCTGTGCTTTGGGCAGTGGGACCAAAAGGGATCAGCTCCATCCAGGAGGAATCAGCTCCATCCAGGAGGGATCAGCTCCATCCAGGAGGGATCAGGCTCCAAGTTCTTGGCTCCAAGTTCCCCAAAAAGCCTCAGAGGGGCTCGGGGAGGACAGAGGGTCTTGTGAGAGCTGATTCCTTCCCAGGAAGAACCAAGGGGGCTCTTTCCAAACTGTCCTGTGAGGAGCAGCTGAGGGAGCTGGGGGGGCTCATCCCGGAGAAAAGGAGGCTCAGGGGGGACCTTCTGGCTCTGGGATTCCCTGGCAGGAGGGGGGAGTGAATGATCCTGGAATTCTGCAATCCCTCATTAAAAAAAAGGGGATAATTTGCAATTCACCTCCAGCAAATCCCTTCCTGAGCCCCTGTGGGACTGGGAGCTGTTGAGCTCCTGGATCTGCTGGGCTGGATGGGATGAAGGGAATGAATCAGGACTGAACCTTTTGGGGTGCAGGACCCCGGGAGCTCCACCCTGCCCCTGACCCCATTTCCAGCCTTTTCACAACCCTTTTTTTTTTTTTTTGCATGAGCCAACCCAGCCCCAAAGCTGCCATCCCTGACCCTGCCTCCCACCTCCCCAGGCATCTCCCATCTTCCAAGAGACAGGAATTACCTCATCCCAGGGCTCAGGAAAGTAGGGCACAGCTGATGAGGGAGAGATAAACGGGCAGGTTGAGAGGAGTTCCCAAACTGTAAAGGGGAGGATTTGAATACAGAGAGGCTCCGAGGATCTGAGGGATCATTGTAGGCAGAGCAGGTCTCCAGGGAGCAGGGAAGGGCTGCCCAGCTCTGGGATGGGTGTCCAGGGCAGCTGCAGGAACTCCCAAACCTCCCCAGGGATCTGGAGTTTATCCATTTTGGGTTTAGGGACAAGTTTGCCCGTAGATTTTATCTCATTTCTGGGCTTTGAGCTGGCAAAGGCTGGCAGAGGTGCCCAGTCAGCTGCAGGAATGTTCTTGGGAGCAAAAGGACGATGTTTGCACTTAAAATGTGTGGGAACCTTTAGAGGGAAAGCTTGGAATTGGAAAGAAGTTGAGAGAGGGAGGAACTGGAGGCTTTTCCTGAACTGAATTAAATTATAAGGAGATTTCTCAGGGTGTGATTCCTTTTCCTCTGCTTGTTCCTTTTCAGCTGACACATGAAAGCTCCAAACCAGCCAAAACTGAGCCTGAATTTCACCTGCAAATCAAGAGCAGAAGAGAAAGAAGACGAGAAAACCACCACGATGCTGCAGAGTAACTTTAATGGGAGGGGAAAGAACAAAAGGGCTAAAATAAATAACAGCACAAAGGGCACAGCTCCAGGGGCAGATTTTGACACTTTCAGCTTAAAATCATGGAATTTGGGTTGGAAAGGACCTTAAAGATCATCTAGAACATGGGAAGAGACACCTTCCACCAGCCCAGGTTGCTCCAAGCCCTGGCCTTGGACACTTCCAGGGATGGGGCAGCCACAATTTTTTCTGGACAGGTTTTTATACCACGTAAACTTCTACATGCAAATGACAAATTGAATCAAATCCAGTTTTCCTTTTTGTTTGAATTGAATACAAGGAGGGGATGAGCTTTTTTTTCCTGCCGTGAAAGTGAAAGCCAGAAACAAATGAAAAAGGAAAAGTGATTTTCCTGCTGACTAATTCTCTTAAACACCCAGACCAGTCCAGTCAGGTGTGTCAGTGAAAGGCTTTGTCACCTCCCAGCTGACCACCCCTGTGGGGTTCCTGACACAGCAGCTGCCTTTGTTTTTTGGGGGAAGCAACGGAAAAAGAACAAACTGATGCCAAGAATCAGATTTCAAAGGTCGTGTTATCCCAAATCAGGACAGAGGACACTTAATTCCTCTGACAACCTGCTTGATAATGGGCCTGAGGGGGGAAAAAAACACATTAAAAACTTCAGCTACAGCCCAATTTCCAGGAGAGAGAGGTCAATGTGCTCTGGAGGAGCTGCAGGAGCCTACAGGATTTCACTGGGCGGCTCTTCCAGGGCCTCTCTGTCTTCGTTCCGTGCATCCATAGTTCCAGTTTCTGGCTCATCCTTCTCTGGGACGTGCTCCTCGCTGTCACCCTCGGCCCTCTGGGAGCTGCAGGGCTGGATCTGGGAGCAGCTGGAGCTGGCTCTGCTGCAGGGATGGATCCAGCGGGATGAGAACACGTAGGAGCAGCGCCGGGCTCGGGGAGGGCTCAGCTCCGGGAGGGACCTTCTGGGGCCGTGTCTTGGGATGGATCTCCCTGCCTGAAGCTCTGGCTGCGGGATCTCTGCCCTCAGGGACGTCTCTGGGGCTGATCCTCCCCCCTGCAGCACTGCAGAGCTGCCCAGCACGGCCTCCTGCGGGCAGGTGCTGACGATGGGCCCCGGGAAGGTGACCACGACGGGCGGGGGGTAGATGATGACCCTGGAGGTGGGGCAGGACACCACACAGGGCTCGTTGCGGCTGCTGGCCACAGGATGGGGGCACTGCAGGCTGCAGGAGTGGAAACTCTGCCCCGGGCCACCTTCCCCTCCCAAGGACATCTGGGAGAAGCGATGGAGAAGCTGCGGAGAGGACGGAGAGCTCAGAGAGTGTCACAGGATTCCCAACCCACACCCTGCCCACCTTCCTGTTCCACCACCAAAGGTGGAGGCACTTTTCTACCAGGGAAAAAAAAAAACCCAAACAAACCTATTTCATGAACTGCTGAACGATTTGCTTTAAAACAGGATCCCTCTGGGTTTTCCACAGCCCTTGGTTTGCCCCAGAGCCTCCCACGGGGGTTTTCCTGCTCTGTGGCAGCAGGGATTTCATCTGGCTCGTGTGCAGCATCCCACAGCACAGGATCCCAGAATTCCTGAGGCTGGGAAAGCCCTCCCAGCCCATGGAGTCTCCTCTATGCCCCATCCCCACCTTGGCCCCCAGCCCAGAGCACTCAGAGCCCCGGGGACTCCTCCTGGCACGGGGAGAAGGTGCAACCCTTTTCCCAAAAAAGGGGGGTAACTGATGTATTTTGTGGTCCAAATACCCAACTAAAGGATAAAGCTCATTAATAACAGCTTTTGAAAGCACAGAACTGCTCCTGGTAAAGTGTTTTCCCCAATAAAATTAATTATAAGGTCTGAGGTGAGAGGGACTTACCGACTGTCCAGGAAGGAATCCAGGGAAATGGCCAGAGGAGCCCTCGACCCTTTGAGTTTTAAAGGCTTTCCTGAACTTCCAGGAAGATGAGCCAAGCTTTATACACGAGGTCTTAATTGCTCTCCAAACAAATCTTCCCACATGTGTAATGCTTCTAATGACTGTAATTATTTTAACGTTGTTTACCTGCATTATTCAGTTTTCCATGGGAAATCCTGTTACCTGCTCTGGGCTTCCCTCTGGATTGTGTTTTTATAGCCAGAATTAGCTGCAGATGTTGATTTTCCCTCTTCTGTGTGAGCTTGGCATCGTGCAATGAATCCCAGAGTGGTTTGGGTTGGAAGGGACCTTCAAAACCCTCCAATTCCAACCCCCTGCCATGGGGGTTGCTCTGAGCTCCATCCAGCCCTGGCCTGGGCCCAAACAAGAGACATCAAGGGCTGAAAGTTCATTAAGGGAGACTTGAAGGGGGAAAGTTTTTAACCAGGCAGCTGCTGATGTGCAGCAGGGGCTGAATTTTGTGGAGCTTCGTGGATTTCCCAGGGATTCAGGTGGATTTCCCAGGGATTCAGGTGGATTTCCCAAGGATTCAGGTGCATTCTCAGAGCTGAGAGTCCCAGAATCACAGGAGGGTTCAGGTTGGAAGTGTCACAACTTGTTTAACTCTCACTTTTGAGCCCATTTTGGGGCCATTGCTTCGAATGCAGAAAGAAATGTGTTGTTTAATGAATAGGAAAACACCTCGAGTTGTCTGGGCTGGAAAACAACATCCTGTTTGTGAAAACAACCGAGGCACTTCCACCAAAAAGTGAATATTCCAAAGCTGCTCCAACCCCTGAGGGGTTTGCCTTGGATAATGTGCTATTTATATTACAACCATAAAACACTTTTGCCTTCATAAACTGCTCATGAATATTTTGGGGCTTGTTTTGACGTTCCTCGTTGTGTGGGAACCTCGGGATTGGGGTGGCACAAAAAGCAAGGCCGAGTTCTCACAGTCCTCCAGAAAAGTCCAGCCCCAAACTCCCAGTTCTCCCCCTCAAACCCCATCACTGCAGATCGATGGCAGCTGGGATGATAATTGTGTTTCACATCCCTTGACAATTCTGTGTAGTTAATGGATCTCTTGGAGGCTCCTGAACCGATTCCTCATTGGAGCTTCTTCCTTAGGAATGACAGGAAAAATCGGCAGTTCACCCCTTGGAGGAAGAAAAGACGCCAAAGCCGCCCTTTAATTCCCAGCAGCGCAAAACCCGCTCTGGAAGCTGCGGGTGGGGATGGAGGTGGATTCCCGGGCGGATTCCCGGCTGGATTCCCGGCTGGATTCCCGGCTGGATTCCCGGCTGGATTCCCGGCTGGAATCTCCGCTCCTGCAGTTCCCGCCCGTAGCCACGAGGCGGCGGCACCGCCCCGAGGAGATTTTGGGGATCGGGACATTCCCGGGGGGAAAATCCCGCCTGGAAACCGCCCGGGGAGGGGGGAAACGGGGGGCAGGGGGAGCAGGAGAGCCGCCGTCGTGCAGAGCCCCCGGGATTCTCGGGGGGCACCGCTTGAGGAGCCCGGTTTGGTGTCGTCCTGTCGGCACAACCATCAGGAGCAAAACCACAGCAACGGGAGCTCAGAGTTTGCAGATAAACCCATTCCTGACGATCCTCTGGGCTTCTCTTCTCCAGACTGAACAATCCCAATTATCCCAGCCTGGAGAAGAGAAGCCCAGAACGGTTTGGGTTGGAAGGGACCTCAAAGACCATTTTGTTCCATGTAGAGACACCTCCCCCTATCCCAGGTTGCTCCAACCTGGCCTTGGACACTCCCAGGGATGGAGCAGCCACAGCTTCTCTGGGCAACCTGTGCCAGGGCCTCCCCACCCTCCCAGGGAACAATTTCTTCCACATATTTGGCCTAAATTTCTCTTCTTTCACCTTGAGCCCAGTTACCAAGGTTAAAACGAATACTCTTTCTATCGGGAGCAAGACTCTTCCTGATCCTGGAGACTTCTGGCTGCACCAGTCTCTGTTTTTAGAGGGAAATCTTTCACTTTATTAGAAAAAAAGTCTCTAGAAATCCTGTTTGGTCTGTTTGGGGCACTACAGAGGAAACAAAGATGGGATGGGACTGAGCTAAGCCTGGAGAGATGTCACACTCCTGTCTGAGGGCTGATAATGAGCTCCTGACTTCATCCAGACCTCCCAAATATCTCCCTGCACTGCTGCAGGATCTGCTCCCACAGGTAATAAATCTGTGGTGGTAAATCCAGTGTGATCCCTGCCCTTATCTTACACAAAGGAGCAGCAGAACAACAGGGAACAGGTTGTTTCCAGGAATAGGTGCTAGAAAGAGTTTTCAGAGATGGAAAATAAACCAGGCAGAGAGCAGGACTCCAGCTGCAACCTGAGTTTAATGTGATGATGGTACAAAGTGCAAATCGAATCGATCCAATGGCAGCAAAAACCCCTCAGGGTGCAAACGCTGCCCCGGGGTCGCGTTGGTTTGAGGTTCAAAGCCTGAGCACCCGCCCAGAGCTGCCAAACTTCTCCCCAACACCTTCTCCGGGGCAGGGACAACCGAATTGTGGTCCGAAAAGGAAGGGAAGACACTGAACGAGCTTGACACGGGTACAACGAGGATTCCGGGGCTCGGGAACGGGAGCGGGGGGAGGCAGGGAAGGGACCTCAGCCCTGAGCTACACGTCTCGCTGGGTTCTCAGCCGCTTCCCGAGCGGCCCCGCGGCCTCTGCCTCCTTCACCAGATCCACTTGGAAGCGCAGCGGCTCTTCTTGGGGTGGCTGGAGCGCTTGGCCCCGGCGGGGTGGTGATGGTGGTGCCCGGGGCGATGTGGGGCCCGCGGGTACAGGCACCGAGACTTGCTCAGGTGCTGAGTGGAGGATCCCTTGCCCTTCACCCCCTCTTGCGGCAGCGAGATTTTGGCGGCCGGTTTCTGCGCCGGGCACTCCTTGAGCCCTTTCCCGGGGGGACATTTGTGCTCCCGCGTCTCGGGGGGGCCCTTGGCCAGGCGCTGCTCGGCCGAGGAGGGGGGCACGCACTCCTGGGTGGGGTAACCCTTGGTGCACTTGTGCTGCGGGAACCCCCCCGCATATTCCTGCGGGCAGCAGTGGGTGACACAGGGCTGCGGGGGGCACTCGGTGACCCCCCCCAGGGGCAGGGAGTAGCCGAGCCCGGCGAGCCCGGGCGGCCGCAGGTCGGGGCCGAACCAGCGCGACGAGCTCTTGGCCAGGCGGGGGGACCTTCCCCCGACCCGGCAGGACGCCGAGGACCTGATGCCGCACGGGGGGAAGCGCAGCTTGCCCGGCTCCGGGCACGGAGGGGCGCACGGGGGGAGGCTCTTGGCCACCCGCCTCTTCTCGGGCCGGGGGAAGGTCTCGCAGGGCTGGCAGCTCTGCCCGGAGCCCAGCCTGATGCTGGGCAGCAGCCGGGTGGTCTCGCAGGGCTCGGGGTACAGCAGCAGGCACTTCTGCACGTAGGGCTGGCACTGCAGCAGCGAGGGCTGGCTCACGGCGGGCTGGGGGCACACGTAGGTGAGGGGCTGGGGGCAGCTCTGCCAGCGGGGCACCGGGCCCTTGATGATGCTCAGGGGGTGGCAGGTCCCGCCGCAGCCGTCGGCCCGAGTCGGGCACTGCTGGATGGACTCGGTGCCGTAGCCGGGCCCCGGCAGGTACAGGGCTTTGTACCTCTCCCCGTAGCAGTTCATGGTGCTGGGAGGCACCTCAGACCTGCAAGACACGGAACAAAAACACCCGCGGGTCGTGGAGGAGGCACCGTGGAGGGGTTTTTGGGGGTGCGGGGTCAGAGATTCATCCCCGGGGCGTCTCCTGGGGCACAACCCGCACACCAACGGGTTTTTGGGGGTGCGGGGTCAGAGATTCACCCCCGGGGCGTCTCCCGGGGCAGAACCCGCATCCCGAGGGTCGGGGACTCCCGGGGGCTCAGGAGCAGGATGGGATCAGCCAGGACAGGAGGTTCTGCTCCCGGTTTATGACCCCACACCCCGAAGATCAGAGACTCCCAGGGGCTCAGGAGCAGGATGGGATTAAAACCAGGACAGGAGGTTCTGCTCCCAGCTCGTGCCCCCACACCCTGCTCTGAAGAGCCCAGGAACAACCAGGGATCGCAGCCAAGGCAGCCTGGGGAGGTCGGGGCTGCCCTTCCATCACCCGCTGCAGTGGCAGCACCTCACCAGGACGTGGGGCACGACCCGGGGTTTTACCGCCTGGAAACCTCCCTGCCCTCCCCGGGACACCCTTTGCAGTTCAGGTCCTGCAGCTCCCGAGATGAAAGGATGAAAGGCGAGGCAAAATTAAAGGTGTGGCCACGGGTAATACCCGGGTGCGGCCGCGGCCGAACCCCGGCTCGGGTTCCATCGTTGGGCTGAGGGCGAACAGAGGTTTGTGGCCACGGGGAGCTCGGCACGTAGGACCTGCCCTCCCTCCTGCTGCTCCTCAGTTCCAAAGGGATCCCCTCCCTCCTGCTGCTCCTCAGTTCCAAAGGGATCCGGGGCCTGGCAGTGCCAGCTCTTTGCAAGTCGTGCAATCTCATCTTTGTTTTGTTGTGTGCCAGGAAAGGAAAGGAAAAGAAATAAAACAGGATTGTTTCGAAGTGTTTGGTGGAACCAAAGGAGGTTCCTCACTCCGGAAAACACAGTTTCAGAGAGTTTTCTGAGGTTTAAAGTGGATTTTTTTGAGCCCCACAGGTACAGGAACCACCGAGAGTGAAAGGTGGTCTGATAAAAAAAACAGTTTTATCATTTCAACATTGTTTGGAGGTTAAGTGACACAATTAAATCACTGTAAAGAAACCACATTTCCTGGCAATCCCTGGTTCTGTCAGTGATTACAGAAGGGGTTCTATCTCCCCAAATCCTATCACGGGGTGACTCTCAGCCACGACAATGCTGCGTGTTGGGATCATCAGGAAAACTCGGTATCACTCCAATTAAAACAATCATTGTCCAATAAAAACCAGCCCTTGAAACACAATGGCAGCAATTACACGGTGCTCAAGGAGCTGCTGATGCTCGTCCAGATAAAAAGCTCATAAAGTAGGGGGGTCATTTGCATCTCAGACTTCTTTTTATCATGTTTAGAAATTTCAGCACGTTCAAATTTATCCAAAGAGCTGAATTTCCCCTCAGCACTGAACTCGATCAGCTTCTTGCTGTTTTCAGAAAATATTTGCTTTGTTCAAGTTCCATAAAACAGCAGGAAATTCCTCTGGGCCACTTCCTTTTCACCTCCAATCCCACACCTGAGTCCTGACTTCGTGTAGCCAACATCCTCCTCTGGGTCAGAGCTCAACAGAAAGCCCAGAAAAGCCCAAAAAATCCCACTCCCGACTTCACCAATCCACCTGGAAGCGCCTTCCCAACATTCCTCAGCCCAGCCAGGAGCTGCTCCAGCCGGCAGAGCCTCCGTGAAGGCAGAGCATCCCCAGGAGATGCTTCTCCACGGTGACCTCCACCTTCTCCAGCCACCCAGGAACCGACCAGCGCTTCAGGAGCTCCACTGGCAGCCAAACTTACCCAGTTCCTGGGAGGGAAGGACGGGAGGGAAGTGCCTGGGACAGCCCCGGCTCGGCCGAGCCTTTATAGGGTGACCAAGTGCCCCAGGGGACTGAGGTGGTTTGGTTGGTGAGGCTCTAATTGCCTCCCAGTCCTGGCTGGGCCACGTGCAGCTTTGGGACTGGCCTGGCTCCGTGGGGCTGATGGGACACGGGGATGGATCCCCCCGAGATCCCGAGGATCCCCCCGAGCCGAGGAGCTGCCCCAAAAATCCCCTGCGAGGCCCAGGACACCCCAAACAGGGGCTGCTCGTGGTGTATGGGATCAAAGCATCGCTGCCTGCCCGGGGCAACTCCAGCTGGAACAGCCCCTTCCCACCCAAAAACAGGGAGCAGCTCAAGGAACTCCTCATTTCCACGGGAGCAGCTCAAGGAACTCCTCATTTCCAGGGGAGCTTGGGGCAGAAACCCCTTTGAAAACGCCGGCCAGGAAGGACTCTGCTCCCCCAGCCCGTAATTACCAGGGCACTTCCTTCACTTCCACAGGGAATCCAGGGAAGAGAGGGCTCATTAGGGCCGAGAGGGCCTTGGGCTGAGCTCCCAAAAATGCCCCGTCACAAAGGGAATGAGAAGGGAATGAGAAGGGACCGACCTGCCCGGAGAGGTGACGCTTTTCCGGCCCAACAGGGAGGGGAAGGGCTGAGCTCGGGGGGAGAAGCAGCTCCACAAACCAGTGCCCTGACAACAAAAAAACCCCATTTCCTGCTCTGCTGCACATTCCCTGCTCCAGTCATCCCTCCCTTTGTTCCCTGTTTGTGCCACGAAGGAACCCAAATTGGCAGTGGCGGGAGTTGCCGACAGGGAATGCGCTTGGGAAGAGTCATAAATGCAGGAGGGAAGGCTCTGGAATTCTTGGTTCCCTTTAATATGAATCCCACAGGTCTAAATTGAGTTCCAGCACTTTGGGAATTCGGGTGACATCCCACAGTTGGAATAGAAAGAGAGGAAATAATGGTGGAATCACCTCCTGAGCTGGAAGGGACCCACAAGGGATCATTGATCCCAACCCCTGGACACCCCAAAATCCCACCAGGAACCTGAGAGTTGTCTAAACCCCCCTGGAGCTCTGGCTGTGCCCTGGGGAGCCTGGTCAGTGCCCAACCACCCCCTGGGGCAAGAACCTTTGCCCAATATCCGACCTGACCCTGCCCCGAGGGGAAAGAAGTGAATTTTCAGTGGAGCAATGGAAAATCCCTCATCAATAGGGAGAACCAGGATGCTGCTGCTTTGCCCTCCCTGGAGGCCGTTAAATGATCTCCCAGGGATGTGGTTTATTGGTGGAATTGGCTGTGCTGCATTTCCAGCTGGGCTCCATGACCTGAAAGGCCTCTTTCACTTCAAGAATTCCATGATTGGAAGCGGAATATCGAGCTCTGCTTTATGAACCACGAGCTAAATTTCCCATTTCTTTTTTTTTCTTTTTTTCCCCAGAAAATCCAAAAGCCTGAAGGCAGCTTTGCTGTCCATGTTTGTTGTTTGCACTTCTGACTTTCCAACTCCACCACGGGAAATAACAGGGGCAGAGTGTTTGTTTTCCAGGTTAATCCCAACATTCCAAGGGCTGAAGGGAGGGACACCGGAGACAAAGCCTGACTCCAGCCTGGATCCCTCCAACTTTTATTGTGCTTCCCTCCCCTGCACCACAATGCCCTTTTTAATGGTAAATGATCTGACCCCAGATTTTAGGAGCCCAACTGGCGTCGGGGAGCAGATTAATGCAGGTTTTATGAGCTCCACCATCCCAATTCCCGGGGAAGCTCTGGATTAAACCGTGTCCAGGTAATCCCAACCCCCAGTTTGGGGTTTGCAGAGCAGGAGCAGAGCCCCAGCGATGATCCCATCGGGACCTGTCATCCAAACGACCCTAATTAGCATCTCTGAGGGCCTTTCATCTCGAGGAGACTCCCGGAGCCACACGGGGCATGGAGGGGGGGGTTATTATTCCTAATTAAACCCAGGGAAAACCGAGGCTGGGCTGAGTCAGAGCCAGGGGCAGAACCACAGACTCCACCACGGGCACCTCCCAGACAAGGTCCCTGTGAGGGAGAGGAGATCCTGAACCTCCTGCACCTCCTGCTCCCCCAGCACGGATTCCCCACGGATCCTCGGGGTCCTCTGGGAAAGCCCCTGGAGATGGGGCAGCTCCTCCCAGGGGCACAGCCTGGCTCGGGAACAGGCTGGGAGAGCTGGGAATGCTCAGCCCGGAGAGGAGAAGGTTGTGTGGAGACCTCAGAGCCCCTTCCAGGACCTTTCAGGGGCTGCAGGGAAGCTGGAGAGGGATGTTCCTCAGGAACTGGGGTGACAGGACAAGGGGGGTGGGTTCAGACTGGCAGAGGGGAGGTTTAAGTTGGATATTAGGGAGAAATTCCTGCCTGGCAGGAGGGTGGGGATGCCCTGGCACAGGTTGCCCAGAGAAGCTGTGGCTGCCCCATCCCTGGGAGTGCCCAAGGCCAGGCTGGAGCATCCTGGGGCTGCTGGGAGGTGTCCCCCCATGAAATGAGCTGATTTTCCAGGTCCCTTCCAACCCAAACCATTCCAGGACCCTCATTCCTTCCTTTCAGAGGGGACACAGGGTGGGAGAACCCCCCAGGTGTCGGGGTGAGGAGCTCCCCCGTCACTGCTGCTCTTCCCCCTGCCCTTGGGGGCCAGAGCATCCCCCCCAGACCAGAACATCCCCCCCAGACCTCCAGGAGAAGGGGACCAAGGGCTCTGCTCCTCCAGGAGCAGCCAAAATGCCACCACAAGGTCACCGAGCCGGGGTGGGGCAGGGCAAGATGCAGGACAGCGTCCTGGGCCGGGTCACACCCTCCTCTTCCTCTTGCAACACTTGTTTTCACCCTCCAAACACCCCCGAGCCACTCGGGGTGAGCTCATTTTCCTAATGACAGGGTCCATCACAGGGCCTGTGTCCTTTTTTTTCAGGCAGGACTTCACCATGTTTAATAAAAAACAACCCCCAGGAGGCAGAAAGGCGAGGTTTTTAATCCGAGCTCAGACAACTCTATTTATTTAAGTCTCTCTGTATGTAAATATACATATATGTGTGTACAAATAAAGTTTATTTTCAACACAGTGAAGAGTGCACATCTTCAAGCGGCATAAAGAGCATAATTAATTGCTTTTGTAGCTTAAACATTTATAAAACAGCCGTGCTGCAGCTTTCAGTGTTGTTTCAAAGACTTGCTTTTGTTTCAGGTCGTGGGGTTTGATTTTAATCAAAGCAACCAAGTGAAGGAAAACCTTCGTTTCGTTTCAGCCTCACGGAGCCAGAAATCCTGCCCTGGTTGGGCTGAGGGAATTTCTGGCCACTTCCCAAAGGGAAAACCATTGGAATACGGCCTCTCCTGGAGCTTTTCCCCTCTTAGGAGGACAAGCTGAGAGAGTTGGGCTCGTCCCACCTCAACACGAGGGAAAACTTCCCTGTGGGTGCCCAAACACCCCGGGAGGGGCTGGAGTGTCCCTTCCCTCCCTGGGGAGATCCCAGAACTCTCCGGGCTGAGAGGGAGGTTGGACCCATGGGGGTCCCTTCCAGGCTCCCCCATTCCGGGATTCTGGGTAAGATCCTTGTACTTTTTGCTCCACAAACCCACCTCGGGCTGCCCAGTAGGAACCAGTTCAGTGGAATCCAACTGGACCTGAGCGTTGAGTCCCAGTTCCAGGATCAAATCCAGAGTTGGGCAGGGGCCAGCCCTCCCCCAGCAGCACTCCCAGGTGGTGCTGCCATGATCTGGACGCCTGGGACGTTTCTCTTTCTTTAATTATTATTATTATTATTTGCTTTAAAATCACCATTTCTTCGGGTTGGGTGAGAATTTAATCCCACCCCACCAAACTGTGCCTTGCAGCAGATTCAGGGACATTTCCAGATTCCCTGGAAATGGGATCACATGGGAATGGGATCACACGGGAATGGGATCACACGGGAATGGGATCACATGGGAATGGGATCACACCCAGGCAGAGCCGAGCTCCAGGGGAAATGTCAGAAAACAGGGATAAAGCAGATTGCAGAGGCAGGAACCATCGGCAGGTGCACGAGGAGACAAACAACCCCCGTCCCAAAGCTGGGCCTCGCCCTTCTCCAGGGATTTTCCTCCCCCTGCTCCTTTTCACCAGGGCCATTTGGGGGCCGAGACGTATTTTTTGAAGTGACTGGAAATTTTTACCCCACCTGACTGATGCTGCTGCTGAGGGACAGAGCTGGGGGCACTTTGCTGGGGGACACACGGGGTCACACTCTGCTGAGGGACACACTGGGTGGCACTTTGCTGAGGGACACACTTGGTCACACTCTGATAAGGGATATAAGTTGTCCCAGACTGCTGAGGGACACACTTGGTCATGCTCTGATAACAGACACACTGGG
>NW_020897988.1:205174-208140 GCF_003984885.1 Neopelma chrysocephalum | reverse complement strand
AGGATGTGCCACCCTTTAGTGCTCCCTGGCAGGCCCCGTACCCGTACGAGCCCCCCCCGGCCGTGCGCTGCTGGGGCACGCAGGTGGTGACACACCTGGGCACCCCCCCCCGGGGGCACGGGGCGCTCACACGCTGCTGGGGGACGCACCTGGTGGCACTCTGGTGCTGGGGGACCCCCTTGGGGACGCAGGACGGTCGGGGGACACATGTGGTGACGCACCTCTGCTGCGGGGGAGCGGCGGCGGGAGGGCACTGCCCGGGCACCCACTGCTGCTGCTGCTGCTGCTGCTGCTGCTGCTGCTGCCGCTGCCGGGGCACGCACTGGGTGATGCCCTGGGGCTGGCACACGCCCGCCACGCCCGTGGGCACACAGGTTGTCACACAGCGAGGCTGCTGCAGGACGCGCTGGGACGGCGGCACCGCCCGGACCACACTCTGCTGCTGGGACACGGCGATGGACGGGCACTGAGGGGGCACCCGCTGCTGCTGGGGCACACACTGGGTCACCCCCTGGTGCTGGCAGAGGCTGGAGGGCAGGAGATGCTGCTGGGAGAGGCTGGAGGGCAGGAGCTGCTGGCGGGGGACGAGGTGGGTGATGCTCTGGGCCAGGCACGGCGTCGAGCGCCAGGCGGGCGCTGCCCGGGGTCTGCAGGGGCACGGGGTGGGCACGGGGGCCTGGTGGGCTGCTGGGAGGCACTGGTAGCACGACATCTTGGGGGGGGGGGGCGTTGGCAGGGCTGGAATCACAGGATCACAGAGTCACAATCACAGAATCACAAAATCACAGTCACAAAATCCCAAAATCACAAAATCCCAAAATCCCAGAATCCCAGAACGCGCTGAGCTGGAAGGGACCCACAAGGATCATCCAACCCAACCCTCAGCCCCGCACAGCCCCATCCCCAAGGGTCCCACCCCTGTGCCCCAGAGGATCATCCAACCCCTCCTGGAGCTCTGGCAGCCTTGGGGCTGTGCCCACTGCCCTGGGGAGCCTGGGCAGTGCCCAACCACCCTCTGAGGGAAGAATTTTCCTAAAATCCATCCCAACCCTGCCCTGGCACAGCTCCAGCTGTTCCCTGGGTGCTGTCCCTGCTCACACAGAGCAGGATCAGTGCCTGCTCCTCTTCCCCTCCCAGGAATGCCCTGGCAGGGGGTGGGATGAGATGATCTTTGAGGTCCCTCCCAGCCCGAAGAATTCCAGGATTCAATGACATTCAGGAGGCAGAGCCTTTGGACAGTTGAGTTCCTCACGGTCCTGCTGCTTCCAGCACCTCAGAGACCCCCCCCAGCCCTGCCACAGCCCCCCCAGGAGCAGCTGAGGACCAAACACCTCCTTTGGAACCCTGAGACAAAGAGGGGGGAAAGTCAGAGACACTTCACACTAAATATCCACCCGCTGCAACTCCTCCATCACTGGGAGCTGATCTTGGGGGTCAGCACAGAAAGAATTGATCTCAGAGCTGCCTTTCAATCATCAAATTGAGCCCCCTGTGCCCCCTCCCCTCTCTTGGTTGGCAGCTTGCTGATGATCTGAGAAAAGAACCAACCCAGCAAGAGGGTCTGGACCTCTGGCCACATCTGCCAGGGCAGGAGAGGCAAAGGGCACCCAGGGCACCTCTGGCCCACCCCAGGCAGGCAGAGGTTCCCAGCTCAGCCCCAGCATCACAGAGTTCCTGCTCGTTAAGGACCCAAAGCTCATTAAAGGGTGATGATACTCCAGCTCCCAGCCCTGCTAGAACTCCAAATACACCCAATTCCCCCATGCACCAAAGCTGCTGGGGCTGCTGTCGGGCACCCCCAAAACCAAACCACAGCAGCAGCCCCCAAATCATGCAGAGAAACTTCCCCCCCATCTCCCAGGGGTGTCTCGAGGTGACCACCAGCAAACACTGAGAGTCCTCTCCCCCTCCAACACAGCAACCCCAACCAGCTCGTTGGAAAAACCTTTCCCAAGTAGCATTTTTATGCCTGTAAAAGCAGAAATAAACCTGCATTTCACAGGCAGAGAGTCCCAGAACGGCTTGGGTGTGAAGGCACCTTAAAGCCCCTCTCATTCCAACCCACTTTTCCCTGGAGCAGGTTGCTCCAAGCCCCTGTCCCAACACTCCCAGGGGTGGGGAAGCTTCTCCAAGAAACCCAATCCGGCTGTCACAGCAAAGAATCCCTTCCCTGGATCCAATTCCAGCAGCTGCAGAGGCTCAGACTTACCCAGGTCCTGGGGAGAACAGCTCGGGGATGTGACCGGGGAGTCCCGGCAGCAGCAGAGCTTTTATCCCCGGACCAAACGTGCCCCGGGGGGGTGAGGGCCCCACACGGGCCCCATTAACAGCCAGGAAAAGCTGCAGCTCCCTCAGTGAGTCCCATCAGCACACTCACCCCTGACAATGAGTGGTTTGGTGGCAGCTTCCCAGAGTAATTAGTGCAGGATGAGCCTCCCTGGCACGGCAGGACCGAATGGCATCTGGAGAAGCAGCAGCAGCAGCAGCAGCAGCCCCTGCCTCGGGGGTTTTGGGGAGTGCACCCAGAAATAGGGGTGGTTTTCCAAAGGTTTCGCTGGATTTGTGGTCTGTGGAAGTGTCCTGGTGGTCCCATGGGAATGGGGCTGGGCCAACACCCACGGTGGTGGGGCTGGGAGAGCTGCCCCGAGCTCCCCGTGGCACAGAAACACAGAATCCCAGAATATCAAAATATCAGAACCACGGAATCCCAGAATATCAGAATCCCAGAATATCAGAATCCCAGAATCCCAGAATTCCAGAATATCAGAATCCCAGAATCCCAGAATATCAGAATATCAGAACCACAGAATCCTAGAATCCCAGAATCCCAGAATCCCAGAACCACAGAATCCCAGAATCCCAGGATGTCCTGGATAAGAAGGGACCCACAAGGACCATCGAGTCCCACTCCTGGCCCTGCCCCATCCCCATCCCCATCCCCATCCCCATCCCCATCCCCATCCCCA
>NW_020897988.1:199396-205164 GCF_003984885.1 Neopelma chrysocephalum | reverse complement strand
CCCCATCCCCATCCCCATCCCCATCCCCATCCCCATCCCCATCCCCATCCCCATCCCTCTCTCCCCCCCTGGTTGTTGCTGGCAGAGCTTCTCCCCCATCCCAAAAAGCCCAGCAGGAGCTGGTTGTGTTTGGGCAGGTTGGACACGGGATCAGCCCTGGATCTGCTGGGGGGAAACAGGAGCTCCCCGTGGAGCCCAAACCCCCCCTTGGTCCCACCCAGAGCTCCGTTTTCGGCTCTGGGAACCCCTGGATCTCAGTGTTCCGACATTCCCATGATCCCAGGGGATGATCCCCTGTCAGCAGGGGATGGGAACAAACCACCCAGTGACTCTCAGGTGATGGGAACACGAGGCACAGTCACCTGGCACTGCAGCCCTTGCCCGGCCAGCTCAGCTGGCAGAGCTGCCCCTGGCACTGCCACGGGTGACAAAAACCCCCAGGAGCTGATAAACTTCCTCCAGTGCCACGTGGGGCCTCCTCACCTCTTATCTCACCTTCTTATCTCCCACAGATCATGGAAGAAACACGAGGTGAATTTCTGGAAGTGGCTGAAGGTGGGATCAGTCCCTTCGGGTGCCCTTTGTCACTTGGGATGTGCCCAAAGAGGGACAATTTCTGGCTGCTCCAGGGAGGGCTGAGAGGGACCAGCTCAGCCCCACTGGGCTGAACCCACACCCAGGATTTTTATTAAAAAATGGGGTTTCCTTGGGAACTGGAGAAACGGCTCCACCCAGGTGGTTTTTGTGGCAAAGAGAAAGGCCCGGGAACAATTTTGTAGTGAAAATGAATCAGGAAGTTTAGGAATTCCTGGGCAATTATTGTCCCACGTGGGGCAAGAATCAGAGAGGGTGAAATGGTCCCTTTACCAAAGGCTTTTCCAGCCATGGATTTATTCATGGATTTCATTACAGGAATGGATCCAGAGCCTTCCTGGTGAGCACTGAGTGGGTTCATCTTCACCTGAACCACGAGAAATGGGGCTTTGTTGTGGCCTCCCTCCTGCAGGAACTGGTTCTTTGATCCAAAGCCAGAACTCTTTGGTGCTTTTCAGCTCCCAAGGTTTTGGGTGTGATCCTCCCTGTTAACCAGAGTGAGATGTTCACGTCTATATTGCTTTTATTCCAGTCTGGATCCAGGCAGGCACTGCCCAGACCTTCAAATAAATCCTGATTTAACCCTGACTCGACTAAAATCACACGTGGTGAAACCCCCTCCTGCCTGACTCACTGAAGGCCCGGCTGAACTCTGAGGTTTTTGATCCCAACAGTGTCTTTTGTGTTATCACCCAGAAATAAGAGAATCCTGCAATGATTTGGGTCAGGAGGGACCTCAAAGATCCTCCAGCCCAGGGGCAGGGACACCTTCCACTCCACCAGGATGCTCCAAGCCCCTTCCAACCTGGCTGGGGACACTCCCAGGGCTGGGAAACCCATTCCAGGGCCTCCCCACCCCAACAGGGAAGGATTTCTCCTAAAATCCAACCCAAAGCTCCTCTCTGGCAGTTTGAACCTTCTGGCTCCCTGTTGTAGAGAGAAGAAGGAGCTGAGCCAGGGCTGTGGCACTGAGGAGTCCGGAGGGAAGCTGAAAACCCCCCTGGGGGAGATGCCAGGTGAGGCAGCAGGGAATGCAGCACCTTTTAATAAGGCAGGAATGCAGAGGAGCCCCGACACGGAGCATGAGCCAAAGCAGCAGGAATGCAAAGCTCCCTGACTGCTCCAAATATAGAAACCTGGCAGGAGAACAAGGCAGCCAAAGGAAGATAGGAGAAAAAAAAAAAAAAGGTAAATTGCCTGGATGTGATCCGGGATGTTGGATTGAAACCTCAAGGGATGGAAAATTAGCTCTGCCCCGTTAATGGGAAAAAAAACAAAGCAATAAATTAGGGAAAGAGCTGCAAGGCAGGAGGGAGCTCCAGGGGGGAGTTGAGCTCTGAGACTCCCTGGGCAGCCCCTGCCAAGGCCTGAACACCCTTTCCAGGAGGAAATTCCTCCTCATGGCCAACCTGACCCTTGAGGCCATTTCCCCTCCTCCTGTCCCTTGTTCCCTGGGAATTCCAGAGCCAGAAGGTCCCCCCTGAGCCTCCTTTTCTCCGGGATGAGCCCCCCCAGCTCCCTCGGGAGTTCTCCAGCCCCTTCTCCTGCAGCTCCAGCTCCGTTCCCTTCCCCGGACACGCTCCAGCCCCTCCGTGTCTCCCTTGCCCTGGGAACTGGACGCGGAACTGGAGTCCCACGAACCACTAGAGCGCAGCAGCCGCCCGCGAATCGCCTCCAGGAGCAGCTCCCGGTGCTTGGGAAACCTCCCTCGCATCGTCCCTCTCTCCAAGGAGGTAAAACCCAGCACCAGACCCGGCCCAGCGCCGTCCTGTGGCAGGATGGGGATGGGGATGGAAGGATGGGGATGGAAGGATGGAGATGGCAGGATGGGGATGGCAGGATGGGGATGGGGATGGAAGGATGGGGATGGGGGTGTCAGGATGGGGATGGGGGTGTCAGGATGGGGATGGCAGGATGACTGTTATGTCTGAAGGCTCCTCATCCCCCTGTCCCCGGGGTGGGGGTGACCCGCCGGAGAGGACCCTGGGGGACACCAAGGTGTCCCTGACAGTGTGTCCTGGGGGTCCTGGGGGGGATCAGGCCGAGCTTTGCCGGCGGGGCAGGGGCCGATCCTGCCCCTCGGATGGGGAGCGAGTGCCCGGCTCGGGCTCCTCGGCACGGGAGGGACACGGGAGGGACACGGGAGGGACACGGGAGGGACACGGGAGGGACTCGGAGCTCCCGGAGCGGGTCCGGGGCAGCGGGACGAGGATGATGAAGGCACGGGAGGGACACGGAGCTCCCGGAGCGGGTCCAGGGCAGGGGGACGAGGATGATGAAGGCACGGGAGGGAGACGGGAGGGACACAGGAGGGACTCGGAGCTCCCGGAGCGGGTCCGGGGCAGGGGGACGAGGCTGATGAAGGCACTGGAGCATCTCTGGCACAGGGGATGAGGAGCTGGGGCTGTTCAGCCTCGAGCAGAGGCTCTGAGAGGGAACCCCCAGGGTCTGTCAGCGCTGCAGGGGATGGACCAGGGGTGGGGGGCAGCTTGGACGGGGCTTGGAGCAACCTGGGCTGCTGGAAGGTGTCCCTGAGGTCTCTAAGGTCCCTTCCAGCCCCAACCACCGCACGATTCTCTGATTCTGAGCATGGAAAACACCGATTTCAGGAGCAGCCGGGCTGCACTTGGTGTTCAGTGAGTCTGTTCAGTCCATCCCTGCGGGGCAGGGAGGGGAGGGCAGGGAACGAACGAAACGTGAGAGAACGAGCAGAAATCCCTCCTCCAGCCCATCAGACGTGTAATTAGAGAGCTGCCAACGAGCCGCAGACAATAAAACTTCCCGTGTCATTGGCCCGGCGAGCAGCAAATTCACCCTTTCGATGATTTCACAGCACCGAAGGCAAAACTCCGACTCTGCCGCGCATGAGAATGAAAAGCTCCTCGCTCGGGCTCCTTCTTGCTTCATTCTGAAAGGGTTTTATTACTTAACGAACTCTTGTTTTCTGCAATTAGCAGCCCCGCGGAGCTCTTTGTTCTGGTCGCTTCCAGGCTTAGTGGAGGTCAGTCCCTGCAGAAAATCTGGCGATGGGGTCATTAGAGCCCCGATGAGTTTTCAAATGCTCGAGCTGAGCTGTTCCAACACAACTTTCTCCCTGCCCAGCACCCCCAGCCATTAACTCCGTCCTGGAGCCGAGGTTTGCCTTGGATCCGTCCCTGTGCAGGTGGCAGAACGAGGCAAATCCGAGAGTTGAGGATTGTTATTATTTTAATAACCAACTCACTGCAGCTCATGGAGCTGATGGAACCCATGGAAAGGAGCAGATCCAAGATAAGTCTTTCCCGAGCTTGGAAAGCAATAATTGCCCCTGCCAAGCCTCCTTTGTGCTGGATGTTCCCCTGCTCCAGGTCCCTTTCATGACTCAGAACTCGCCAGTTGATCCCTTTTCCAGCCCTGAGCTGGGTCAGGTTTGGTTTCCAGCCCAAACCCCTCTGAGGACACCAAGGTCGGGTCAGTCTTTGGTCTGTGCAAGGCCCTAAAAACCTCCCCTGCTGCTCTGGGCTTTGCCCCTTCCTTTATCTCCCCGAGGAATTCATTCTCTCAGCCACACTCAGCTTTTAAAAATTCCCCTTTCCCCGGTAACTCAGGGAGCAAAGCACTTTTAGGATTACAACTCAAGGCATGTTGGGATAATCTCCAAGTCCTCTGGGCCTGATTCTCTCCCTGTAATCACCCTGTGCAGGGGTGTGATGCCATCAACGTCACCAGGATGGAACAGGTAAACCCGGGATTATCCCCGTTAATCCGGGATTTACACGGATGCAGAAAGATGGAAAAGAAAGGAGGAGTTTGATCCCTGCAGCCTTCAGCTCCCGAAATTTATTCTCCATTAATTCTGTTTGCCAGTGGAGGAGCCTGAAATTGCCATCAGTGAATCCTGATCCCACAGGGAGCCCTGTTTTGGCAATTATAAATTAAGAATATTCAGTAGAATGGAACTCACCCAACCCAGCAGTGAACCAATGCCAAGAGAGTGGGGCAGATTTGGGGGTCAGAGAGCTCCAAACACACCCCAGGAGCCCAAAATCCCGGAGAGAAGGATCTGTGCTGGACATGGGGGACACTTCTCACAGCTCCAGAACTGCCCAGCTGCAGAAACAGGTTTTTTTCCTGACCTTTAGAGGAGAAAACTCCCCATTTTTGGGCATTTTCTATCTTAGCAGGTGTTGGCCACACCTGAAAGGTGAAATCTTGTTGTTATTCAGATGTTTTCCAAGGTTTTTTCAGTCCTGCCAGAAACAACAAAAGCGACGCGGGAAGAAAATTCACCCAGAAATTCAAAATTAGGACCTGAACCCACTTCTTTGGCAGCACAAAGCCAATTTATTCTGACTAAATTTCCATATAAAATCGATTTATATTTGAAATCAATATTCCAAACCCAAGAGGTTCCCTCAGAACCCACCCCTGTGGCACCAGGAACCTCCAAGAGGACACGAGGCCGGAGGGACCCTCGGGCTGCTCCACTTTCCAAAAGGGAGATGAGAGGCTGAAATCCAACAAGTTCATTCCTGAGCTCCAAAGAGGGGATG
The DNA here is from genome assembly GCF_003984885.1 of Neopelma chrysocephalum. Taxonomy (NCBI): domain Eukaryota; kingdom Metazoa; phylum Chordata; class Aves; order Passeriformes; family Pipridae; genus Neopelma; species Neopelma chrysocephalum. Next base: position 200,038 of record NW_020897988.1, on the reverse strand, counting down.
AAGCAACTGGGAATGAGGCTCTTTGATGTGATGGGCAACTGGGAAGGGCTCCTGCTGTGCCCAGTGGGCTTTCAGTGAGGCAACCGAGGGGTTGGGAATAAATTCAGGCAGGGAATTAGGAGAGGATTCTCCACCAGCAGCCCAGGCAGGCTCAGGAACGGGCTGCACAATCTGAAAATTGGAATCAAAACGTGGCAGAGGCTTTGGGATGGAGGTCAGGGAGTTTCTGGCAGAGGTTTTATGGCAGAGTTAAAACTCCCTGACTCAGCCCCGGGTGTCTCCTGGGAGCTGAGAAACTCAACCAGGGGGAGAAGTTTAATGGGAACTGTCTGGGCTCTGGGAAGCTCAGGAGCTGCATGGCAGGGAAAATAAAAGAGAAAAAAGGGGGTCATGGAATCGTGGAATAGAAAATAGAATGGAATGGGAATGGAAATGGAAATGAATGGAATAGAATAGAAATGGATAGGATAGGATAGGATAGGATAGGATAGGATAGGATAGAATAGAATAGAATAGAATAGAATAGAATAGAATAGAATAGAATAGAAATGGAAATTGATAGAATAGAATAGAAATGGAATAGAAATGGAAAAGGATAGAATAGAATAGAATAGAATAGAATAGAATAGAATAGAATAGAAT
>NW_020897988.1:168388-199386 GCF_003984885.1 Neopelma chrysocephalum | reverse complement strand
AGAATAGAATAGAATAGAATAGAATAGAATAGAATAGAATAGAATAGTTTGGGTTGGAAGAGATCATCTCATTCCACCTCTGCCATGGGCAGGGACACCTCCCACCAGCCCAGGTTGCTCCAGCCTGGCCTGGGACAGTTCCAGGGCTGGGACAGCCCCAGTTCTCCCAGTCTGCAGCCCTGGGAGAGCAGAGGCTGCAGGGCCGGGGCAGCCAGACCGATACTGGGAGCTCAGGAACAGGTAATTATGTCCTTTGTCTCGTGAGCTGTTAATCATGATGTCCAGCCCGAAATAAAGATTGAAATAATGATGACAGACACTCTAATAAAGAGCAGATGGGGTGTGAACGACACGGCCTCGTTGAGCCACCCAGGCAAGCCCTGCCCTGACAGAGCCAGTTCAGCAGCTTCTGAATCACCAAATCCAGGAGGGCAAGAGTTCCCTCACATCACCTGCTCTGGGTACGAAGGGTCACACTCTGGGGTGGCAAAAAATCAAGGGGCATCCACGTAGTCCTGGATCACAGCAGGGAAAACTGACTCTGGCTCTCCACTGGGAAAAAAACTGATGGGGGTTTTTTTGGGAGCTCCAGGATCCTTGGAGATGTTGAGACAGTCACCTCAGTGATAAACCAGATCAAAGCAACAGCTACAGAGGTCCTTTCAGAGCTGCTGGAATGACTGCTGCCACCTCCCAGGGAATCTCTGGCTTCTGGGGACTCAGTTCCCTGCTCAGCCCTTGCCTTGTCCTTGGTGGCAGCTCCTGCCCAGGACCTGCAGGAGCTGGAGCAGCATTTTCCATCTAGGAAGGGCGGGCTCAGAGCAGCAATTTCCCTGCTTGTGGTGTCGTTCTCCCTGGAATTAGTGGCCCGGTGTGGTGTCCAAGGGAGCTGAGCTGGGCCCCAGCAGCTGAGAGAGCTCCACGTCCCCTCCGGAGCAGCCTCATCCCTGCACGTCCCTCCCGTCCCTTCCCAAAGGTCTGGGCCGGGCAGATCTCCCTGCAGGTGGCCTTTGCCTCTAAAAATAGTCTTTGTGCAATTCCCGGGGAAGGGAAAAAGCAATTACACCTCCAGTCTGGGAGAAACATTCCCTCCCTCTCCACGGGCAGAGCCCGTCGGGGCAACAACCGGAGCTTTTGTGCTGAGTTTGCTGCCCCGGAGCTGAGGTGACCTCCCCGAGCCTCCCCAGACCTGCACCCAAACCAGTGGTTGAGGTCAGGGCGGCCCCAGCTCCTGATCCCCAGACAGGGTTCAGGTCTCCCTGCCAGCCATGGAAAGTGAGGTTTGATGCTCTTTCCTCACCCCGTGTCGCAAGCCGAGGCTGCCCCGAAAAACCTCAGGTCTTGCTCAAATAAAAGCTGTGTCTCAACACTCCCAGCTCTGTCTGCCCTGATGTTCCTCCACCTGAGCCTCTCCAGGGTGCCCTGATGGATGGAGCTGACGGGGCACAATCACTTGGGAATATTGCCCAAAAATTCGGGTGCAGCTCAGGAGCTGCTGGAATCCCCCGTGTGCTCCCAAACCCAGCTGGAATCCCCCGGGTGCTCCCAAACCCCTTCCAGGCTGACAGCCACAGTCCTGGGATGCTTTGGGTTGGAAGGGACCTTAAAGTTTGTCCAGTTCCACCCCCCTGCCATGGGCAGGGACACTTTTTCCTCTCTCCCAGGTTGCTCAGAGCTCCACCCAAGGTGGCCTTGGACCCTTCCAGGGATGGGGCGACGAGAAACCCAACCCCTTGAAGGAGCCTGATCTGATTCCCTCGATCTCCCTGCTCCCAAGGGCGATATTCCAGGAGCCTATCTGGGCACCAGGGCTGCTTTGATAAACCACAGTGCTGCCTAGAAAGCAGCCAGGCAGGTTCTCCACTGCTGGAAAGTGTCCCAGTCCCTGCCCTCAGCAGAGCCACCGCTGGGATCAGCAGCAGGGGAGCAGCTGGGGAGGCCTTGGAGTCTGGGGTTGGGTTGGTTTGGGGTTTTCCCCTCTCTAGAAAAGGCTGGAGACTAAAATTAAGCCTGTGAGGGAGGCAGCAAGGCAGGGCCTGACCTGCCAGGGGGTCAGAGAGGGAGTCACACACGTGGAGACCCATCCTGGGAGACAACACACGGCCCAAAATTCAGGTGTCCTGGTCTCCAGCTGCCAAAGGGTTGCTGAGGGAGGAAGTTCCACCCCAGTGGGAGCAGCTCTGCTTCCCTTTGCTGCCCAGGAATCCCGGGTGGTGGCTGGGACCAGCTCAGCCAGCCCTGCAGCTGATAAGAGCCCCGGTGGGACGGGACAGAGACAGTCCCAAAGGCACCCAAAGGTGATGAAATTGGGCTCTGGGTGGGCCCAAGGCGCCTCTGCTGCTCAAAATAATCCTCCCAGCACAATTAAGGGCTGCTTGACCTGTGGCCTGATCCCTCCCTGAGATCTGGAGGGTGAGGGTGAGTTGTTCTCACTCAATAAATGTTTTTTCACGTGGAATAATAGTTATGGAAGTTTTTTTGTGAAAAACACCCTTTATTTCACATTGAGGTTCAGATATCCTTTCAAATGCCATCCTGGCACCTGAGTGGGACCAGTTTCCAACTCCATTTGATGGGATAAATCTTGGACACCATTAAAATCCCTTCACTTGCCACAGAGATAAACTCAGTGCCCTGTTCTGTCACACTTAGATCGGGGGAGCTGTGCCTTCTGGACCATGGAAAACAACATTAATTCAGAAATCCCAGGATTATTTCTGTTGGAAAAGACCTCCAAGATCATCAAGTCCAACCTTTGATCCATCAACATCTTGTCTTTCGCCCAGAGCACTCAGTGCCACATCCAGTCCTGCCCTGGACACCCCCAGGGCTGGGGACTCCCCCACCTCCCTGGGCAGCCCCTGCCAAGGCCTGAACACCCTTTCCAGGAGGAAATTCCTCCTGGTGATTCAAAATTATCTGTTCTGAAACGAAAGCAGAATGAAATCCATGAAGATCTTCCCGAGGAAAAGAAAAGTTCACTCATCCCTCACGAGTTTTTACACCCTAAAATCGTTTTAGGGAATTCACTGGTGAAGAGCAAAGTGAGAGAAGGACAAATGAAACCCCCTCTCTTAAACTACAAACACAGCCCAGGAATTAGTGGGGATTGGATGGTGTGAAAGGACTCTTGGATGGGATGAGGTGGCACCACAACACCCCCCCAGACCCCCAAAGTCCATATTGCAATAAATGCATCCAGCTGAGGGTCTGACCTTCATTCCCACCCCGTGTCCCGTCCAGCTGGGCTGGTCAGGGGAATAAAAGGAGCCCTGTCAGGGAGAGGTGCCTACGTGTAGGACAGGGCTGGGGAGGAAACACAGCGGGGCAGTTGTGAAACCATGAGCTCATCAGCCAGGAGGACTCATTCCCAGAAGGCAGGGCTTTGAAACCATATAAAAGTTCTCAAATCCCTTCTGCCCCGGCAGCCACTCGACTCCCTGCGACTCCCTGTCGGCCGCCTGGGTAAGTCAGAGGGCTCTGATCCCTCCCTGGGCTTCTCCCTCACGTGGGTGTCCCCTTTTTAAATGAGGGTTTCACCTGCTTTGCCTTTGAATATGCAAAAGGTTCCTGGAGAGGAGAGGGGTTGTGGGGAGGACAGGCAGCCCCTGCAGGGTAAATCCAGGCTGAGGGTGACTCTGGGGGTGGTTCAGGGCTGAATTGGACCCTTTCTGAAAGGCAGAGCAGAGGAAATTGTGCTGGTTTAAGTTCTCCTTCAGTGGCCTCCTCGAGCTCCCTCCAGGCTGATTTCCTGGGATTCTGCTGTTGAGAACAAGGATATTGTTAAAGCTCCAATTGCATGGGAGAATTCTTTGGGAAAGCAGGGATTTGGGGCATGAGGGAGCAGAGGGATGAAGGAATTCCTCCCATGCTGCCTCACTCATGGCAAGGGCAATGTATTAATTTGTTTAAAGATCTTATCAGATCCTTGTAAAAAAAATGGCAAGAGAGGGGTGTTACTGACTTATTGACCTGGAGGACGGAGAGGAGAGGAGGGAATTGGCTTTGGGGACGTGCTGAGAGGAGCAGCAACCCCAGGGGGAAGGGAGAAGGAGCTGCCACCCTCCCTCTCCTGCCCACAGCTCCGGGCTGGGGCAGGTCCTGCTCTGAGGGGGCTCCAAAATGCCCCTTTCAGGCACCACTTTTCCAGTTCTCACCTTTAATTCGTGCTTTTAAGTTGATTTTAGAGAAGCAGCAGCCCAGGCTTTGGCAAAGACTCTTCCCCAGCCCAGCTGAGCCTTCAGCAGCCACAAAACAGTTTCCCAAATTGTCAGGAGCCCAGGAGTGGCCCTGGGAGCAGAAATCCCTGCTGCTGGCTCTGATTCATGCAGGTCTCAGGTGTCATTAGTGGCCAGGACGATCCAGGGACACGGGGACACGTTATCCCTGCTCATCCTTTCCGTGGCACTTTGAAGGACTGGGCCAGAGGTCACCTCAACCCTTCCCATCACCCACAAATTCGGGATGGAACCAGAGCAGGAGGAGGAATTGAGTCTTAATACATAAAGGAAAGGCTTTTAATCCCAAGTAAAACCTGGAAACCACTGCAAAAGGGGCAAAACCCAGTGAATTATTTCACTTTTGCCAATGTAAAATATCCTCTTGGCCCCATATTTATATTTTCCAACTTTCTGACACACCGAGTACTTTAAAATGTTTGTCTTTCACTTTCGTTGTTTTTCTATTATGTTTCTCTTCCACTTTCATTGTTTTTTCTATTATTATTTTGACTTTCTGAGGCCGTTCTCTCCCAGCCAGGAGATCCGTGGTTTTGTCAGCTCCTCTCATCGATTCCCCAGGACAGAAATAAAAGGGAGTTGACACTTTGGGAAGAAGGGGGGAGGACTGTGAAGTGCAAATCAGCCGCAGGTTCAAAGGAGCGGCTCTGCCTCAGCCAGACCTGCCGGGGCTGTCCCACATCGCAGAGCAGAGAGAGGAGGGACGAGATAAGACGGGGTGGGAGCAGGAGCTGAAAGGCAGGATGACAAAGGAAGAGCAGATCGTCATTCCCTGCCTTGGGAAACCGAGGGCAAACCGGGAGAACTTCGCTCTGGTTTCTCAGAACTCGTATTTTATGACTGAACTCGTATTTTATGACTGAACTCGTATTTTATAACTGTCCCCCCCTTCTCCTGCTGCTGCCCCTCGCTCAGCACCGCAATAACGCTCTGATTTTCTTTCAGATTGTCTCGTTTCCCGCAAAGATGTCCCTGAACCAGATGCAAATCAAGCAGGAGCTCACCCTCCCCCCCGGGCTGAGCAAGGGCATCCCCAAACCGAGCCAGGAGCCCCCCGCGCCCTGCCCCGACCCCATCCCGTGCCCGCAGCAGCATCCCGAGCTCCAGGACCCCGCGCCCTGCCCGGATCCAGCCCCGGCGTGCCCAGAAAAAGCCGTGCCCTTGCCAAGCCAGGAGCCGGGCAAAGGAGAAGCCCCCGCGGTGCCCCAGTGCCCAGCCCAGGACCAGCAGCAGCAGCAGCAGCAGAGCAAGTGCCCTCCATCCTTCCCAGCCGAGGCTCTGCCGTGCCCGGAGGAGAAACCAGCCTGCCAAGAGCTGCCCGTGTCCCGCCCTGACCCGGTCCCGTGCGGGCAGGAGAGGCAGCAGTGCCAGGAGAGCCCCGTGCCAGCCCCCGGGACCCGCTCCGAGGCTGCAGCGGGTGCCCAGGAGAAGCAGCAGATCAAGGAGCTCCCCGTGCCCGTCCCTGTCCCGCTGCCCGACCCCACCCCGTGCCCCCAGGAGAAGCAGGAGGTCAAGGAGATCCCCGCGCCCGCCCCGTGCCCTCAGGAGAAGCAGGAGGTCAAGGAAACCCCTGTGCCCGTCCCTGTCCCGCTGCCCGACCCCACACCGTGCCCCCAAGAGAAACAGGAGGTCAAGGAGCTCCCCGTGCCCACCCAGTGCCCCCAAGAGAAGCAGGAGATCCAGGAGATCCCTGTGCCCACCCCGTGCCCCCAGGAGAAGCAGGAGATCAAGGAGATCCCTGTGCCCGCCCCGTGTCCCCAGGAGGTCAAGGAGACCCCTGTGCCCACCCCGTGCCCCCAGGAGATCAAGGAGACCCCTGTGCCCACCCCATGCCCCCAAGAGAAGCAGGAGATCAAGGAAACCCCTGTGCCCATCCCTGTCCCACTGCCCGACCCCACCCCGTGCCCCCAGGGGAAGCAGGAGATCCAGGAGCTCCCCGTGCCCGCCCCGTGCCCCCAGGGGAAGCAGGAGCTCCAGGACACCCCGGTGCCGGTGCCAGCTCCCTGTCCCGACCCAGAGCAGCGCTCCCTCCCCGAGAAAGCCCCTCCCGTGGAGCAGCAGCAGCTCAAACAGCCCAACCCGTGGCCTCCCGCCCAGAAGTAAAAGCGGGGCCGCCCGAGCCGAGCCCCGAGGGGGAGAAGAAGATCCCGACCCGAAAGCTCCTCTCCCGCATCTCCCGTCTCCAGAGGTCATTTCCCAGCACCTTTTGAACCGCTGCAGAGTTTCTGCGGAGAAGAAAATCGCTGTTGAGCTCCCAAGCCCCCCCCTCTCCAATTAACGCTTTGTGCTGCACTAACACCCCCCGGGATGCTTCAAGCAGGGTCCTGGTTGTGTGTTCGGCTCCCCAGCAGCCCGAATTCCTGCCCTCTCCCGGTCCCACTGGCTTTGGAAGGCCCAGGGAGACCCCAAAAATCTCCCTGGCAGCACAGGGCAGGGTTCCTCAAGCTCAGCAATAAAATTCCCCCCAGCCCAAAGCCCAGCTCTGGTTTCCCTGCCTTCCCCCCCCCCAGATTCCACCTCCCACCTGCATTTGGGGCTTCTTGCCTGTCAATAACGGGAGGTTTGGGCAGAACCTGCTGCTGAAGGGTTCTGATCACCCTCCCAACTCATGTTAGTGCTGATTGGTTTTATGCAATTAAAAAGAATCCTCCGGGCTGCAGGAAACAGGAAGGGGTTTTAGGGACAGAGGCACCTCCTCTGCCCAGGCAGGAGCCAGAGCTCACCTGGAATCTTCCAGGACGTGTGAAAGAACAGCTCCAGCTGAGAGGCTTCGTGGCAAAGCTCCAGATGATGGAATCCACTCCAGACGTGTTTTGAAAGCAGAGATTAAACCCCAGGCGTGGCTCCCCCGGGCTCCACGGGGCAGAGGAGGGAACACACTCGGGGCTTGTCTCAATGACACCCCACACGGGGTTGTTGTGGATGGATTTGCCACTTAGCCCTAATTGTTTTAGGCTGGTGTTGCATCCAGGATTCATTTCACTGTGAAAATCAGCAATAAAAGTTGCTTTGAATACCGAGGTGTGGAGGTTTTTCCTCGGCTTCTGCTCGAAAAAGGTGGGAGGGACCCTCAGCTGGCAACAGGCAGGTGTTTGTCAGGGTCAGAGCTTGGGAATTCCCAATCAGGACCTGGAAACTCGGGAATGGGTGACCCTGAGTCACAGAACCATGGGATGGTTTGGAATGGGAGGGTCCTTAAAGTCTCTCCAGTCCCCCCTGGCAGGGACACCTTCCCCTATCCCAAGTTACTCCAACCTGGCCTTGGACACTTCCAGGGATCCAGGGGCAGCCCCAGGGCCTCCCCACCCTCCCAGGGAAGAATTTATCCTCAATATCCCATCTCAACCCCCCACGTGTGTCTTTAAAGGTAATTTTTTGGCAAATAAAAGAAAAAAGATAACAAACAACACGAGTAAAGTGACAATAAAAATGTCAGGAAGCAGGTAATGAGGTTACTCGTCATTTTATTGCAGCATGTCCCAAATTCAGACCAGGATAAAGCGGCCCCATGATTTATTTATTTATTATTTTGCAGCAGAGGGTGAGCTAATCCCAGGTAATGAATTGCACCTCGTTGTAAAGCAAGAGCTCCTTGCAAGGCTGAGGAGGCGGCTGCGGAGTTTTTTGGAGCCCTTCCAGCGGCGCCAGCAGACAGGAAAAGTTGGGAAAGGAGCGTTTGGAAACCGGGAATTTGCATTTGGAAACGGGAATTTGCATCTCCCGTGCCGTCGGTGCTACTTCTGCTTGGGGCAGCACTGCTTGGGGCAGCCCTGCTGCTGCTGCTGCTGCTGGGGGAGGCTCTTCACGGGGCACTTGGCCTGGCCTTTGGGGGCCTGGCTTTGCTCCACGCCCTTGGCAGGGGCCACACACTTCTCCTGGCACTGGGGAGGGAGGAACTGCTGCTGCTTCTGCTGGTGGGACGACATCCCTGCCGAGCCTGCAAGGAAAAAACCCAAAGCTGGGTCAGGCACATCCACACACGGCTCCTTTTGGGATATCAATGGTGTCAGGAACTTCCTCAGCTCTGGCATCAAGAGGATGAGCTTTTGAGGTTAATCCTCCCATCAAAACCACTGGAAAGGACCAGCTCTGGGCAATAAATCCCTGAGGATGCTGCTCTCCGGACCCGGCGAGGCCACTTTGCTGCACCTGCCCCTTATTGAATTTTTTGGGCCCCCATCACACCCTCAGAGAGGAACTGCACCTAAAATGAGTGCCAGAGGCAAACTCCAGCCTGACAAAACCTGGCTCCAGCCTGACAGAGCCTGGCTCCAGCCTGACAAAGCTTTGCTGCAGCCTAACCAAGCCTGGCTCCAGCCTGACAGAGCCCGGCTCCAAGCAGGGAAGTGGCTGCGGAGCTGAGGAGGAGACAAACAGAGAGGGGAGGGGGTTTTTCCTTCATTCCCTCTGCTCAAAAATATGTTTTCTGGACATTTCAACCCAGAAGAAACCCCGGTTTGAAGGCAAACTCGCTCAGCTCAAGGAGAACCTCAGGGCAGGGGTTAAAACTTGTTTAAAGAGGAGCAGAAAACTGGTGAGAGCCCAGTCCAAGAAATCAGTGGAGAAAAGCCCCCTTTGGCAACAGGCACAGCCCTGCTCAGGTCAGTGAGAGCCTCAGAGCAGCAGCTGCATCTCTGGCCATTAAATTTGGGTGAACTGAGAGGATTTTATGCAGAAAAGTGGAACTCGGAGCCCTGGGAATCCAGGAGACTGAAGCGATCGGATGCAAAAGCAGCTTCCCACGGGTGCCAACTTCTGGCAGCTGATCCCCAACCCCTGCTGGTTATCCACAGGATCCTTATCGGCCTGGGGGAAATCCAGAGGGTTGGCAAGGGGGTTCTGGGCCCCAAAGAGGCAGCAAACCACTGTTGGGAACCTCGGAGAGCCTCCAAACCCCATCCCGTGGCTCTCACCCGCTGGGAGAAAAGCTGGAGCTGGGACTGGAGGGACAAAACAAGGACAAACCCTCATCCCAAAGCCCCAGAACCACCCCCTGAGCAGCCAGAGGGGCACGGGAGGACTCACCTGGTGTCTCCTGCTCTGGGAAGGAAGGAAAAGCCACTGGAGGTGAGGAGCTGCCCCGGCAGGAGGGTTTTATACCCTCCCAGCAGCTGATGACAACAGATTAACTCGATGACCAGAATCTTTCACAACCAGAACCTGCCCCGCTCACACCTCCGTGCTCCTGGACCACAGTCAAGGTCTGGGAAGGATCCCTCCTCTTCCAGCTGCGGGGGATTTGTTGTTTTTTACTGCTGGGCACACCCAGGCTGGTAATCACGGGCTAATTCATTAATAATTCCCCTCGTCCCCGTGCTGGGCACGGATCCCACGGATCCGTGGGGCTGGGACACAACTCACGTCCGCTCCGGAGGGAGCAGAACGTGTTCACAGAAAATTCAGGGGGTAATTTCCTCTGTGACCACAGCACAGATCCCCAGAATCCTGAGTGGGGTGGGGGAATCCCTGACCCAGCCCCTGTCAGGAGCAGCAGGTCCATCTTTGGCCTCCTGTGCTTCTGGATTTTGCTGTTGCCCTTCTCCAGTTTCGTCCCCCAAAAAGGGGAATAAAACACTTCATAAAGCCAAGAAATCAGAAGTCTTTCCCCTGTTTTTTTCCTTGCACTTTACTGTGGTTTTTCACTGAATTAACTTCGTTTTTAATGAATTGAATTCCTTTTTTCCAGACTCGCTGAAGTCGTGGCAGGATTTCTTTTTTTTTTTTTTTCTGAGGATGGATCCACGTTGCAGAAAAATGTGGATTCCCTGGAGATTTTTCCAGGTGAGGGATGGAGAAAATCTTTCATCTGAAGCCTTGGCTTTGCTGGAAAAGGAACCCTTGGTTGTTCCCACCAACAATCCTTGATTTTTCCCACCAACAATCCTTGGCTATTCCCACCAAAAATCCTTGATTGTTCCCATCAACAATCCTTGGCTATTCCAACCAACAATCCTTGGCTTTTCCCACTAACAACCCTTGGTTGTTTTTATCAACAGTCCTTGGTTGTTCCCACCAAAAATCCTTGGCTATTCCCACCAAAAATCCTCGGCTATTCCCACCAACAATCCTTGATTGTTCCCACCAACAATCCTTGGTTATTCCCACCAAAAATCCTTGGTTGTTCCCACCAAAAATCCTTGATTGTTCCCACCAACAACTCTTGGTTGTTTTTACCAACAACCCTTGGTTTTTCCAACCAACAATCCTTGGCTATTCCCATCAACAACCCTTGGATGTTCCCACCAAAAATCCTTGATTGTTCCCACCAAAAATCCTTGGTTGTTCCCACCAACAATCCTTGATTGTTCCCACCAAAAATCCTTGGCTGATCCCACCAACAACCTCCACCCCCCCCCCAGCTCCTGGTGCTGGACACATCCCCATCAGCTCCCTGCTCCTCTCCAAGGCTGACCAGGATGAAGTGGCACCAATTTGCTGCAAATATCCCAGGAATCTGAGCAATTCCCAGAGCTGACCAGGGCAGGGAAGTGTGTCAGAGCTTTTTGAACACCTTTTTCCCACCAGCACAGGAAACCTCGATGAGCTCAGTCCAACAGGAGCCTCCTGCCACTTCCCCTGGGGTTTCCAGAGCCTGGCTGGGATTCCTGGGCCTGCTGCAGCAGAGAAGGAGGAGGCAAAAACTTTATTTTGCCATTTTTCCTTGCACTTTACAGCAGCTTCATTTGTGATGAATTCAATTCCTTTTCCCCAAACCCTGGCTTGGACCTGCTGGAGCTGTGGCAGAACTTCCCGGGTTTATTCCGGGGGTGGAAAAATGTTGATCCCCTGGAGGTTTTTTTTCCCGAGGAAGGAGCTGAGGAAATGTTTCATCAGCTGGAGATGCTCCGAACTCAGGCCCAGGTGAGTCACCTGTGGGATGGAGCTGCACGTGACTCCCTGACCAGGACCTTTCCCGTGCCCAAAAGTGGCATCAGCAGGTCCTTGGTGAGACAGAATTCCCAAAATTCCCAGGGTTTGTGTTCTGTGGGAGGAATCAGAGGATCAAGTCCCTCTTTTCGTGCTGTTGAACCTCTCCCTGGGCCGTGTTAGGAGCAGGGTTGCCTTGTTTGCCTTCCCCAGCCCTGTTTTTTTTTCTGCCTCTCATTATTGGTGTCACCCTTTGGTGTCGACAGACGGGGCCCGAAGAGGAATCTGCTGTTAAATTCCACACGCAAGGGGCTCATTAGCGGCTCGTTTGGTAACAGCCTTCTGCACACACCTAAATATAACTCTTTTCTTCTCCAGATTAGAGATTCCCCACCCCTGCCATAATGACAGAGCTGATGGGGAGCAATTCTGCACGGCCAGAGGTTGAACCAGTCCCAGGCACGGCCCCGGGAGGACAATGGGAGCTTTATCTCCCAAATCCGGGCTTTCAAAGGGTTTCACGCCCCTCCAGACAATGGGCTCTCCTTTAGCTCCAAAGTTATAATAAATAAAGGTGTATTTAAAGCGAATTAAAATGTTATTGCGCCTGCCAGGTGTTAATGAACCCAAAATTCCAACATCTCTCTCCATCAGGGAGGTGATTCCTGCTCCTGGGTAGATAATGGACAGAGAGACAGGAGTGAGACCTTCCAAAGCCACCCAAAGGACCTGCAGGTCCTGGCAGCAAAACTGCAAAGTCGGGGCTCGGGCCTGTTTCTGAACCACAAAAAGGTTCATCTCCTGAAGCCAAATCCCCCCTTTTCCATATTTAGCCAGTGGGGATCGTGGCAAGAGTTCATCCAACCCACCACCTTTGTCTAAGTCAGAATTTTTTTAAAGGAATAATTAAAATTTCAGCGAGAAGATTCGATTCCTTCTTGCTTGAATTTGAGGCTTTGCGCTGGTTAAATTTACCTTTTAACAGTTTCCTTCTAGAATTAGAAGATAATTGCTCCAAATTAAAATGCTGTTTGCAGCAGGCACAAAAACCCTCCCCAGGCACAAAACCCTCCCCAGGCACAGCAGATTTTGAAAATGAAAACTGAGGGAAGATGTTCCCGGGCCTGAGGACGTGGAGACGAAAAGAAAGAAAGACAGAAGACACAGGATTGCCATCGATGGTCAGTTTTTATTGCTGAACACACAGACATTACAAGGGGAAGGACATAAAAGAGAAGGAAAGAGCAAAAGAGGAGGCATCTTCCACCAGCAGCTGCTGACAGCACAACCAGGGCTCAACAGCTGGGACACCAAAACCATGGCTGGACATCTTGGGCAGAAAAATCATGGCTGGACATCTTGGACAGAAAAATCATGGCTGGATATCTTGGGCAGAAAAACCATGGTTGAACAGCTTGGACATAAAAACCATGGCTCAATAATTTTTCCAGCACAGCCATGGCTGAACAACTTGGACAGAAAAACCATGACTGGATATCTTGGGCAGAAAAACCATGGCTAAATATCTTGGACAGAAAAACCACAGCTCAATAACTTTTCCAGCACAACCATGGCTGAACATCTTGGGCAGCACAACCAGGGCTCAATAATTTTCCAGCACAACCATGGCTCAACATCTTGGACAGCACAACCATGGCTCAAAAACTGGGACAGCACAACCATGGTTGAACATCTTGAACAGAAAACCCATGGCTGGACATCTTGGGCAGCACAACCATGGCTCAATAACTTTTCCAGCACAACCATGGCTCAACATCTTGGACAGAAAAACCATGGCTCAATAATTTTCCAGCACAGCCATGGCTGAACATCTTCCCAAGACACCCAACAGTCCAACATCGTCCAGCTGCAGCCACCAAAAGCAGAGGTGCTGAGGCAGCAGGAGCAGAAGCGTCACAGGAGGGAAAGGGCAGAAACACTCAGAGAGGACGTTTCCCAAGACAAAGGCCCTGGGTTGGGCAGAGCAGGAGAGGTCTCAGTCCGTGGCAGGGGGTCTGTAGCCGGGTTGTCCATTCCAGGGGTGCTCAGGGAGGATCAGCAGGGCCGGGAGCAGACGGGCTCCAGGCACACGGTGTCGCAGGACTCCACGCACTTGGTGGGGCAAACCTCCACGCAGGGGCCCTGGCAGGGCTCGGGGCACTTGGTGGGGCACTGGGGGGCACAGGGCTCGGGGCACTGGGCCGGGCACTGCGGGGCACAGACGTCCACGCACTGTGGGGCACAGGACTGGGCACACACATCCACGCACTGCGGGGCACAGGACTGGGCACAGGACTGGGGACAGACATCCACGCACTGAGGGGCACAGACATCCACGCACTGGGTGCTGCACTGGGTGGCACAGGGCTCCACGCACTGGGTGCTGCAGGAGGAGCTGCACTGGGGGGCACAGGGGGCCGGGCAGACCTCCACGCACTGCACCGGGCAGGGCTCGGGGCACACGGCCTGGCACGGCTCCACCACCCGCTTGACGCCCTTCTGCAGGCAGATGGGGGGGGGCAGGCAGGGCTGCTTGCACTGCTCGTAGTAGGACATCCTTGCCAGGGGGGGTTGGCACCGACAGGCACAGCTGGAAAGAGACGCACAAAAAAAAATCAGGATATTGAGAGTTTTTTCCCCCCCCTCCGGGCGCCGAGTCCCGGAGCTGTTTGTGGTCAGGGGGAGGAAAATATCGCCCGTGTCAGTGATTTCTGCATTCAGATTTGGGCAATTAACGCTGCCAGGTTATTCCTTCCTTTCCTGGGAGCACTCAGGAGTCATCGTTAGGGAGCCCAGGGCCATCAGCTTTAGAGAATCGCCCACAGTTAAACTTTGGAGAAGCCATGACATGAAAATAGTTCATTTCCTTGTTTTCTTAATGAAATTAGGAATTTTTCCCTGGCTGAGCTATTGGTTGTCACCTCCTCAGATCCTCACAGCCACCAGGCCACGTCCCTCTGTGAGCAGACACGGAGCTGCTGATGCTCAAAGGCCACAAACTGAGACATTATCCCATAAAACCATGGAATTGTGGAATGGTTCGGGTTGGAAGGGATCTTAAAGATCATCTCATTGCACCCTCTGCCATGGGCAGGGACACCTCCCATAGCCCAGGGTTGCAGACCCAGCCTGAGGATCCTCTGGATCGTGGAGTTGTCTCAGAATTCCCGGGCTCATCCTTTCCCGGGAGAAGGGTTGGCCCAGAGGCTGCAGCTCCTGTTCCCAGATCATTTCCTCCTCTTTTCTTCTCCCAGGTGTCTCCTGCAGCTCTGCCTGCAGGAATCCTGCAGCTTCCTCCTTCCAGATAATGCCTCTTCCCACCCATCCCTTTTGAAGTCCCCGGAGCTGCTCGGCAGCGTCCGCTCATTTATTTCATCTCCAGACTTGATGAGGCACCAAAAAATTAACCAGAGATAGAAGAGGAGGGAGGATGAGAGGCAACCACAGTTTCTGAGGAGGTGACAGAACATTTGCAAGCTACTTAAGGCAGAGCAAACTCCAAATAGGAGCGGGACATCCCCTCCCCAGCCCCGAGACAAATCCCGGAGCAGAAGCACCCGGAGCAAAGCTCAGGAGAAACATCCTCTTGACCACAACAACCAGCAGCACATCAACTCCCTGATAAACCCAAGAGAGACTCACCAGTTCACCCGTGCAGGTGAGAGGGAGGCAGGAGCCAAATGAAGTGGTGGGAGCAGCAAAAGGTGAAGCTTTTATACCACCCCGAGCGGCGTCAGCTCCGGAAACGGGGCAGCCCAGGGGGATGGACACCTGACCACTAACAACCTCCCCAGGCTCCACCTCCACATGCTCGGCGTGTTTGTCCACATCCTAATTTTTGGTGGAAACAACCCTCCTGCAGGAAGAGCATGTGATGCTGAGCAGGCTCCTCTCCCCAACCCCGGGTCAGGTGGTTCCCACCGGGAATGACGGTAATTAAAAACCAGCAGGTGAGGAATTAATTGCTTTTCAAAACTGGATTTCGTGCGAGGGGGTGTTCTCAGCCCCCTGATTTCCATAAATGTCCGCATTATACCTTTGGGTTTTTCCAGTGGTTGTTATTAGGGAAAGACGGACAATTAATTTGATTTACGATGAGAAATATCCCATCCCGGTTCTCATGGAGAGGAGCAGCTGATTCCCCCAGTGGGCCACCAGCCCTCCCACCAATTCCTGCTTCTTTGATACCTTTTCAATCAGTTCATTCACCCAACCCATGGATTAACAGCATCCATGCTTGGCCATTCCAACAGGGACACAACTGCAGTTGCCTTGAGAACCTCATCAAACCCCTCAAGGCAAAGTATCCCTCGTTTTAAAGACATTTTTCACTGCTAGAGGAGTGTAAAATGCTCCAGCTTAGGTGGGATTCAGGCCCAGGGTGCCACAATAACACACTGAAGGGTTTTTCTGGTAAAAAGTGGGCTCCACAACATGGAAAAAAATCTTTGTTTCTCCAAGATATTCTGATCCCAGAGGTGGAATGTGCTCACCAGACCCCACTTAGCCCGATGGGAGAAAAAACCCAAGCAACCAACCCAAGCCAACCCCTTCAGCATCCTGTTTACACTCCAATCAGGAGTCCAGGTGGAGAATTCCAGGAGTCCAGATGGAAAATTCCAGGAGTCAGCACCGGTTCCTTCCCCGTGCTGACATGGAAAGCCTGGAATTCCTGCCCTGGGCCCACGTGAGCTGCAGGATTCACTCCTGACGTTCTCCCAGCAGCAGCTCAGGGGTGGCTCAGCCTTTCCACAGACTCAGCCCCCCTCGTGCTGTTCCTCCTCCTCCTCCTCCTCCTCCTCCTCCTCCCCTCGAGGCTCCGCTGCCCCGGGGGGGTTTTTAGGGATGGCAGGAATGAATTGGGACTCAAGGAGTGTGGTTTGCTTGTCTCAAACATCTCATTCAGGGCCGGGGGAACACCCGTGGCTGCATCAGACAGGCTGCAAAACGAGCAGGGGCTGAATATTCAGGCAGATTAGTCTCTCCCCCACCTTCTCCTCCTCGAGCTGCTGGGTGAGGAAATCATCCTCCAGCACTTCCAGGTGCCCTCCCAGCAGCCTCCAGCAGTTGTCTGGCTGAGGAGCACCTCAAAGTCCTGCTTGAAGAGCTCCTCATGCTCTCCTTGGGCTCCAAAACCACCCCTGGGGACCAGTCCCACCCCTCCCTTCCCACAGCGAGTTGTTTTACACCCCCTTGTTACATCTGGTTGGTGAGAAATCCTCTTCTGAGAGGACACATGAATTTTTATCTGCGTTTGTGACAGGTGGGAACATCAGAGGGTTGGATTATTGCCCTTAATTGGCCCTTATTTGTGGGTCTCTATTACACTTATGAGCAATCTGGGCCTTGGACTGGTCACGTCGATGTGGGTGAGTCAGGACCCCACAGCAACATCCTTTGGTGGCCCTCGTTTGGTGGCCAGAGGTTGGTGTGGTGCTGCAGCAGAACTGCCCCCCCTGAGCACTGAATTCTGCTGCCCAGGAGCATTTTTTTCTGAAAAAACCCCATAAAACATCACCTTGTCAACACTTTTGGCTCCCGAGAATCCAGGGAGCTCTTCGTGTTTCACCACCAGGAGCTGCCAAAGGTGGAGGCACTTTTCTACCAGGGGAAAAAAAACTAAACCTATTTCATGAACTGCTGAACAATTTGCTTTAAAATAGGATCCCTCTGGGTTTTACACAGCCCTTGGGTTACCCGAGAGGCTCCTACAGGAGTTTTCCTCCTCTGTAGCATCAGCAAAGACCTCCAAGATCATCAAGTCCAACCTTTGATCCATCAACATCTTGTCCCCAGCCCAGAGCACTCAGTGCCACATCCAGGCCTTCCCTGGGCACCTCCAGGGCTGGGGACTCCCCCACCTCCCTGGGCAGCCCCTGCCAAGGCCTCAACACCCTTTCCATGGGGAAATTCCTCCTGATGTCCAACCTGACCCTCCCCTGGCACAGCTTGAGGCCGTTTCCCCTCCTCCTGTCCCTTGTTCCCTGGGAGCAGAGCCCGACCCCTTCCCGGCTCCCCCCTCCAGTCAGGGAATTCCAGAGCCAGAAGGTCCCCTCTGAGCCTCCTTTTCTCCGGGATGAGCCCCCCCAGCTCCCTCAGGAGTTCTCCAGCCCCTTCCCCATCTCCAGCCCCTCCGTGTCCCTCTTGCTGTTGTTGCCCAGGACTCACATTTCGCTCAAAAAACCCTTTCCACAGAAATCTGGGATTCTCCCCATTTCCTCAGCCCTCCCAGCCCTCCCTCCTGCACCTGCCTGCAATTAAATCCTGTAATCTGGGGCTTCCTCACACCCCACTTTCCCCTGTCACCCTTCCCCGCCGAGGGTGTGATCCAGCCCAATTCCAGCTGGGGCAGCAGATCCAGCCCAATTCCAGCTGGGGCAGGTGATCCAGCACAATTCCAGCCGGTGTCCAGCCTTCCCCTGGCTCTGGGAATAGCTGGGATGCCAGGGGGATGAGTGTGGGCTGCAGCTGGACTCACCTGAGCACCAGTGGCTCACCTGCCCCGTGCCCCGGGGGCTGTTTGCTCATGGAATGAGCTCATCCCGAACTCATCCCGAGCTCATCCCTCCCGGGGGGCCCCGACCCGGCCCCATCCACCCCTTTTCCTGTTTACTGGGGCGGGTGAGTGCTCGGGCAGGAATGATAAACGAGCACCCGGGCAATTAAACCTCGGGAAGAGGAACTGACTGTGGTCAGGGAAAAAATGCCTCAGCTCTTTTATCCTCTGCCTTCGGACTCTCTGCTTTGATATCCTGAGGGTTTTGGGAAGGAAATCCGGTTTTCCGTGGGATTTTTTTTTATTTTACTGGATAAAATAGAAAATAAAATAAAATAAAGCTGCGTTTTGATGTCTGAGGAACACCTTTCAGAGCTGGGAGCACGTTGCCTGACAGAACAAGAATTGTGATTCCACCAGGTTTTCTCACTCTGAGCTGCAGTTTTCTCCCTGTTGGAGCAGTTTCTTGGGTGTAGTTTGAACATCCAGGGGCTCGGGGAGGAGGGATCCCTGTTTTTCCCCTGATTCCCTGTTTCCCTTCCTCCAGCCCCGCCTGGAAATGAAGTTTCTGCTCTCTGCTGAGCTGAGGTGAATTAAAACCTGAATTTCTTCTGCTCATATGAAGGATTAAACATCATGCAAACACCAAGCCATGAGAAGGGGAAAAAAATCTTATCTGGGTGCCATTTTTCCCACCTACCGTCTCTTTATTCCCAGAGGGTTCTTCCATTTGATTTGGGAGCAGGAGAAAAGGAAATTGTTGCCTGCACAGAACCTTTTAAAGGAGTTCTGGGGTAAAATTAAACCTGCACGGGGAGAATTTGTGGTTTTTTTTATGCAGGTTCGTCCCAACCTGCTGAGAGAGGAGGATGGAAACAGAACTGTGGGGGTGGGATGGTTTGTGGGGGGCCAAACGTCCCCAAATCCCTTGGGTGGGATTTGTCACTTCCCACTCCCGGCTGGCTCCTCCTCCCGAGGTGAGACGGTGATAATTCCAGGGGAGTCACCGGCCCCGTGCCCCGGGGTGTCCTCAAAGCAGGAGCCGGTGGGTGCTGCCAGACGGGCACACCCTTGTCTGCCTCCCCCGCGCTCCTGGCGCTCCTCCCTCCAGCATTCCAGGAGGGATTTGCTCACCCAGACCCTGCCCTGGCCCAGCTCCCTGTCTGGAAACCTGCGGAGCACAAAAACCTGCGGAGCACAAAAACCTTCCCCCAGTGACAGGGAGGGGGTTTGGAGCCCCTGAGGATGCTCCTGGCTCCCGGGTGAACAGTTTTCCAAGGAGTTTGAGGCCGAGGAGGAAGCGATGGCAGCTTTGGAGCACTTTGGGAACCCACCTTTGGGGTTCCAGAGCCTCTTCTAACCCATGGGAGGGGGTTTCCTCGGGATGTGCAGCACCTCCTGTCCCAGCAGTGAGCTGGGATATCTGGGATATCTGGGATATCTGGGATATCTGGGATAGCAGGCACTGAGCTCTGCTCTCTGGGGACCAGGGACAGGACCCAGGGAATGGCTGGAGCTGTGTCAGGTTGGATTTTAGGGAAAGGTTCTTCCCCCAGAGGGTGGTTGGGCACTGCCACTCTGCAGATATTGGGATTTTAGGAAGATATTAAAAGGATAAACCAGGAGTGCAGGGCAACACAGAAGTGAAGGGAACACTGGGGTGGTGCCAAGACCGTTTGTTTTATTCACACGTGGAGAGGAGAAGGTGACAAAGGAACAACAAACAGGGACATTCCTCCCCCAAGATCAGCGCGAGGAGGAGTTACAGACTCTTTCTCCCGGGAAATATTCCCGGGGGCACAAAAATCACTTGGTTACATGTACAAGGAAAGGCACTTTCTTGAGGTAAATACAGCAGGAACGATGCAGAAGGAAAACTAGTGCAGGATTTTCTCCTCCCAGAGCAGGGAAAACAAGGGGGTGAGGGAGACATCCAGGGATTTACAAACCTCTTTCAGTCCTCAGCCTTTGGAGACCCCACAGGGCAGGGCAGGGTCTCCTCAGGATCCCACCTGGGAGCCCCCTCAGAGCCCCTGGAATTTGCGGGAGCGGAGGCCACAGGAGGGGGAGCCCTGGGTGACACAGGACACCTGGGTGACACAGGGGGTGGGACAGGACTCCACACACTTGGTGACGGCCTGGACGCCCCCACAGCAGGGATCCACACACCTGGGGGCACAGCTGGGCACGCAGCAGGGATCCTGGCACCTGGTGAGGCACTTGGTCACCTCCTGGCAACAAGGATCCTGACAAGTGGTGATGCACTTGGTCACCTCCTGGCAGCAGGGATCTTGGCACGTGGTGGTGCATCTGGTCACACAGCAGGGATCCTGGCACCTGGTGAGGCACTTGGTCACTTCTTGACAGCAGGGATCCACACAGGTTGTGGTGTACTTGGTCACCTCCTGGCAACAGGGGTCTTGACAAGTGGTGATGCACTTGGTCACCTCCTGGCAACAGGGATCTTGGCAAGTTGTGGTGCATTTGGTCACCTCCTGGCAGCAGGGATCTTGGCACGTGGTGACACACTTGGTGACCTCCTGGCAGCAGGGATCCACACACCTGCTGCTGCACTCGGTCACTTTGCAGCAGCAGCAGGGAGGGACACACCTGGGGCTGCACTTGGTCACCCTGTCACAGCAGGGAGGGACACACCGAGGGGTGCATCGGGTCACATACCCACAGCAGGGATCTTGACATGTGGTGATGCACTTGGTCACCTCCTGACAGCAGGGATCCACACACCTGGTGATGCACTTGGTCACTTCCTGGCAACAGGGATCCACACAGGTTGTGGTGCACTTGGTCACCTCCTGACAACACGGATCTTGACATGTGGTGATGCACTTGGTGACCTCCCTGCAACACGGATCCACGCACTTGGTGGTGCACTTGGTCACCTCCTGGCAGCAGGGATCCACACACCTGGTAATATACTTGGTCACCTCCTGGCAACAGGGATCTTGGCATGTGGTGATGCACTTGGTCACCTCCTGACAACACAGATCTTGGCATCTGGTGATGCACTTGGTCACATCCTGACAGCAGGGATCCACACAGGCTGTGGTGCACTTGGTCACTTCCTTGCAACAGGGATCAACACACCTGGTGATGCACTTGGTCACGTCCTGGCAGCAGGGATCCACACACCTGGTGGCACATCTGGTCACACAGCAAGGATCCACACACTTGGTGACTCTGTCACAGCAGGGATCCACACACCTGGTGCTGCACTTGGTCACACAGCAGGGATCCACACACCTGGTGCTGCGCTTGGTGACTTTTTTGCAGCAAGGATCCACACACCTGCTGCTGCACTTGGCCCCCTTCTTGCAACAGGGATCTCCACACTTGGGAGAGCACTTGGTCGTCTTCTTGCAACAGGGATCCACGTACTTGGAAGAGCTCTTGGACACTTTCTTGCAGTAGCAGGGATCCACACACCTGGTGATGCACTTGGTCACCTCCCTGCAACAGGGATCTTGGCATCTAGTGACACATTTGGTCACCCCCTGGCAGCAGGGATCCACACACCTGGTGGTGCATCTGGTCACACAACAGGGATCCTGGCACCTGGTGATGCACTTGGTCACCTCCCTGCAACAGGGATCTTGACATGTAGTGATGCACTTGGTCACCTCCTGGCAGCAGGGATCCTGGCACGTGGTGATGCACTTGGTCACCTCCCTGCAACAGGGATCTTGGCACGTGGTGACACACTTGGTCACCTCCTGGCAGCAGGGATCTACACACCTGGTGGTACATCGGGTCACACAGCAGGGATCCTGGCATCTAGTGATGCATTTGGTCACCTCCTTGCAACAGGGATCCTGACATGTAGTGATGCATTTGGTCACCTCCTGGCAGCAGGGATCCTGGCACGTGGTGGTGCACTTGGTCACTTCTTGACAAGAGGGATCCTGACATGTGGTGGTGCACTTGGTCACTTCTTGACAAGAGGGATCCTGACATGTGGTGGTGCATTTGGTCACCTCCTGACAGCAGGGATCCACACAGGTTGTGGTGATGCACTTGGTCACCTCCTTGCAACAGGGGTCTTGACAAGTGGTGACGCACTTGGTCACCTCCCTGCAACAGGGATCTTGGTACCTGGTGGTGCACTTGGTCACACAACAGGGATCTTGGCACGTGGTGGTGCATTTGATCACCTCCTTGCAACAGGGATCCTGACATGTAGTGGTGCACTTGGTGACTTCCTGACAACAGGGATCTTGGCACGTGGTGGTGCATCTGGTCACTTCCTTGCAACAGGGATCTTGGCAGGTGGTGATGCACTTGGTCACTTCTTGACAGCAGGGATCCACACATGTGGTGGTGCACTTGGTCACCTCCTTGCAACAAGGATCCTGACATGTGGTGATGCACTTGGTTACTTCCTGACAACAGGGATCCACACAGGTTGTGATGCACTTGGTCACATCCTGGCAGCAGGGATCTTGGCACGTCGTGGTGCACTTGGTTACTTCCTGACAACACGAATCTTGGCATGTGGTGGTGCATTGGGTCACACAGCAGGGATCTTGGCACGTGGTGACACACTTGGTCACTTCCTTGCAACACGGATCCACACACGTGGTGGTGCACGTGGTCACCTCCTTGCAACACGGATCTTGACATGTGGTGGTGCATTTGGTCACCTCTTGGCAGCAGGGATCCACACAGGTTGTGGTGCACTTGGTCACCTCCTGGGAACAGGGATCTTGGCACGTGGTGACACACTTGGTCACCTCCTGGCAGCAGGTCTCCTGGCATGTGGTGGTCCCTTGGAAGCAGCAGGGATCCCTACAGGTGGTGCTGCAGCTGGTCACCCCCTGGCAGCAGGCTGGGACCCCCGAGGACACGACGAGGCCGCAGGGACCCCCACACCCTGCCCCCTGTGCCAGCCCCAGCCCGCCCAGCTTCACGAAGGTGGTGCTGCCCTGGGGCACTCTGGTGTAGCAGCAGGGATTCCAACAGGGATTCCTGCGGGAATTCCCACGGGGAGGCAAACAGAAGCTCTGCTGGAAGTTGCAGGCGGTGCCGGGGGGATCCAGGCGGGATTTCACGGGGCAGCTCCTCACCAGGACGGCGGGAGGGGGGATGCAGAGCTGGGCCGTGGGGCAACCGCCGGGGCGACGCATCCTGGAGGGGAGGGGGGAGGCTGGAAAGCAGGAGAGGAACAAATCCTGTGTGAGGAACAGCCAATTCAGCCCTCACGGGGCTGTTTCACACCCAGAGCTAAACCATCCCTTCTCCATGGGAACCCTGAGCTGGGAAAACACCCTGGAATCCACGGCAGGGAATGAACTCGCCTCGAAAGCGTTTTGGGTGAGTTTGTGGCTGCTCTCAAACCACTTCTCAGGGCAGGAAAGGAAAGTTCCTTGGGCTCAGCCGGGTTGTCCTGCAAGGTCTGGAGGCACAACAACAACCCCCAGCCACCCACGGCTCCCCTTGGTTTGGGAGTCACCTTTGGCTTTACTTCCCTGTTTCCACCCAAAAAGGAGATGACTTCTGACCTCACCCTGTCCCTGCTCAGCCCCTCAGCCAGAGGAGGGTCTGGGGGTCCCATCCTGGGAAACTTGCCCAGGAAAAGGACCCCACAGCTCCCAGCACAGCTGCTTTCCCAGCTCTCCCACAGAAGTCCTGGCTCTTCTCCCCCAGCCTCCCTCCCAGGCACGCCCGAAAGTCTCCACTTCTTATCTCCCCTCCCACTTTTCGCCCTTTGAAGTCCTAATGTTGCCTTTTGATCTCTCCCAGGCCCAACAATTTCCTGGTTGAAGCAGGGGAGCAAAGTCACCCCAGGGAGGGAGGGAGAGAGAGAGAGAGGCTGGTCCACTCTGGGACGCACCTTGATGGAGAAAGAGCAAAACCTGCAGCAAATAAAGCCTGGTGGGAGATGGAATTAACGTCCACCCCCCGCTCAGCTGCTGGATAAACCCCCTCACACACAAACCTCAACAACCAGAAGCATCTCGAAGTCTTTTTGAGTTGCTTCTGCCACGCTTGGAGCTGAAATAACCCCGAGTACCCCGTGACTCCCCAGCAAACCCAGCGAGACTCACCCAGTCCAGCACCAGCAAAGACCCAAATGAAACCCAAAAGGTTTGAGGGACCCGAAAATATGAATCCTTTTATACGATCCCGGTGTCCGTGGCTCCGGAAGTGAGACACCTCAGGGGTATGGAAATCCAATTTTTTAATAATCCGGACCTGTTCCACCTCCAGTCCTTCAATTACTCGCCTCCATTATAATTTTTGATGCTGTCCAGTGACTGCTGGAATTCCCCATCCACGCATTTCCTACGGAGGGGAGGGAAACAAAGATGATCCAGCCTGGAAACAATCCCCCCCCCCCCTCAGGATTAAACTCTGTTTGGATAAAAGTTGTTTTGGGGGCATTTTCTTGCCCCTCCTGAGGAAACCCCACGGGACTCTCTGGAAGTTTGTTCTCCTCTGCTGTGGGAGTTCCCTTGTTCTTCCCAGACACACACGAGATTCCTCCAACTGAGAGTTTTGTTCCTAAAAAACCTGGTCACGATTTCCCTCGTTGCAAACGTGCAGTTGGTGCCTCTCCCCCCAGCTTCAGAACATCCCTTCTCCTCAGCCAAGGGCAGCATAACCAGAATCTACGGAATCCCTGAGGCTGGAAAAGACCTCCAAGATCATCAAGTCCAACCTTTGATCCATCCCCACCTTGGCCCCAGCCCAGAGCACTCAGTGCCACATCCAGGCCTTCCCTGGGCACCTCCAGGGCTGGGCACTCCCCCACCTCCCTGGGCAGCCCCTGCCAAGACCTCACCACCCTTTCCATGGGGAAATTCCTCCTGATGTCCAACCTGAGCCTCCCCTGGCACAGCCTGAGGCCGTTTCCTCTTGTCTTGTGTCATTACCTGGGAGAAGATCCTGACCCCCCTTCAGCTCCCCCCTCCTGTCAGGGAATTCCAGAGCCAGAAGGTCCCCCCTGAGCCTCCTTTTCTCCAGGATGAGCCCCCCCAGCTCCCTCAGGAGTTCTCCAGACCCTTCTCCTGCTGTCCAGCTGCTTCCCTGGACACGCTCCAGCCCCTCCTGCCCTGAGGAGCCCAGGCCTGGGGGCAGCTCTGGATGTTCCCTCCCTGGTGCCCAGCAGAGAGGGGACACAACCCCTGCCCTGCTCCTGTGCCCACAACTCGTTTGGATCCAACCCCTCGTTGGGATTTTGGCCGCTGGGCACTGAAAGCTCCACATTTTTGAGGATCTTCAGCCTCCCTTTGGCTCCTTCCAGGGCTCCTCCTGCCCTGGCCCCTCTGTGCTGGGGAAGGATGAACCCTCTCTATTTGGGGCTCTGCTCCCACTGTCCCTGGCAGGGGTTTGGGGGTTTGCTGGGCCCCTTTCTGGGGTGGAGGAGGTGACACCAAGTGAGTGTCCCCGGTGGGAGATGGGAACTGGGACAGTTCTGTGCCTTCCCACCTCCCACAGCTCCTGTTCCTGCCTGAAAATCCCTCTTTATCAGAGGGAAGGGAAGAGCCAACCCTGGGAGAGCCCTGGGAGGGATCAAAGGCTCTGAAAGCTCCTTCCCTGCTGGCTGCAAACCAGCCTGGAGTCACCCGGTGACACAACACCAGACCAGTATTTCTGGCACCCAGAATTGAGGGAATGTTTCACCTGGAGACCAAGGTGTGTCCTGCTGTCTGCTCTTCCTCCTCTCAGGGTGTGTGTCCAGTGCAGAGATTTTGGGTTATTAAACAGAAATAGATAAATCTGGGATCTGTGACCACCCGGACTGAGCACAGGGATGGGGATTGGTGGAATTCAGCTGGTTTTGGTGAACCAGAGGGATGAAAAGGGGGTTGTAGCTTCTTCCATCATCCTCAGTGATGCACCTGCACGAGGACAGAGGGAACACCACGGCAGTGGAGACGTTGTTTGACTCAGAACTTGGGGAGCAAACACAAAACCCCCCGAGACAGGGGGTGACACGAGAGTTTCCAGCAGCACCATGTCCAAAAGGGGACAGGGGCAGGGACAGAAAGAGGTCAGACGTGGCTAAAAGTAAAAGAATCCCCCAAATCCCACATCCCATCCTGCCTCTAATGGACCCCATGATGTGTTTGTTGGGCTGGAGGGTGTTTGACCATCACCCCAAAACCGCCCCGTGACCATCTGAGAGGGGGCCGGGAGTCCACTCATTTCCCAAATTCCTCTGAGGGGCCACACGTGGATTCCCAAGGCCAGCCCAGCTCCCTCCAGGTCGTGCTCCAGCCACGGAAACGGGCGGTTTCCATTAAAAATAATTAGTCAAAGAATCCATCACGGGGCAGAGGCGGAGCGAGGCCGGATCTGGGATGGGGAACCCGTCCTGGTGCCTGGGGCTCCTCAGCTCCCCGGGCCAGAGGACACATCCCAGGCACAGCCCAGCTCCAAGGGGCCCTGTCTGCTCCTCCTGCCTCTGCTGATCCTGAGCTGGGTAAGTTCCTTTGGGATCCTCCAGGTCCCACCCTGGTGCTGGGCTTAATTTCCCACCACTGAAAGATTCCCGGGAAAGGGGAATTTATTGGCTCCCAACCTCCTTGGGGAGAAGGGTTTTGAGGAGAACCAACCTTCCTTCGTCCTGGCTCTGCTGGAATTCCCATGGATGCTCCTCCAAACGCTTCCTGTTGTCCCAGCGCCGGGTTGAGAGGGATAAAAACCCCCTCTGGCCCAAAGTGTCGGGATCATCCGAGCAGGGAAGTGGCTGCAGCATCTCTGGAGTGCCAGGTGAGCGTGTCCAGCCTCGTGGGGAACCTGCACAGCTGCACCTTGCTCTTACCTGTCCGTCCTGTTGCTGCTTTTACTCACGGCAGGGGTAGGACAGGGACGGCTGCACCCCTGGGGATTCCCAGCAAAGGAGTCCCAGGACAAGGAGGAACCACCTGGAGGAGAGAAGGGATTATCTTGACGTTTATAAGCCTGAAAATGTGGCTGGAATCCGCTGCTCTCCCAAGAAAACATCCTTGAAAGTGTTTGGCTGCAAACAGACTCCGAAAGGAAAAGCTGCTCTGGGAAGTTTTCACAGGAAAACAACAGAACCACCCGAGTTTCGTTGAATATCTGATGTTTGGGGGGGAATAGTCATGGAATTGCCCTTTTCCTTTCAGCTCCCCCGCGGCGTGGAAGGATGAGCTCCCCGTGCCAGCTGCCCTGCCCACCCCCCTGCACTGCCCAGCCCGGCCCCTGCCCCGAGCTGGACACTGCCCTGGGCACCACCCCCTGCCCCCAGATCACAGCCCAGGTGGGTCCCTGCCCGTGCCAGGGGCAGAGCTTTGCCCTCAGGTGTGGGTTCAGGTGTGGGTGCCCTGCGGTGCTTCCTTGGGATGGAGGTTTGGGCCGGACACGGGGAAGAATTCCCTCCTGGAAAGGGTGCCCAGGCTCTGGAAGGGGCTGCCCAGGGTGGGAGTGGAGTCCCCAGCCCTGGAGGTGCCCAAGGCCGTGGCACTGAGTGCTCTGGGCTGGGGGCCGAGGTGGGGATGGGGCACAGGGGGGGCTCGGTGACCTCGGAGGGCTTTTCCAACCTTAATGACTCCGGGATTCCGGGATTCCCCTTCCAGCCCGCGGAGCTCTGCACCCCTGGGACCTGCGTGGAATCATCCCCGAGCCCATCCCTGGAGCCCTGCACCATCTCCAGCCCATCCCTGGAGCCCTGCACCATCGAGACCCCCGGCATGTGCGTGCTGACCTTCCCCCTGCAGAAGAACATCCTGGGCGTGGAGCTCTGCCCCTCGGACGGGATCATCCCCCTCCCTCCCGACGAGCCCTGCCCGGCCCAGCCCCTCGGCCCCCGCCTGGAGAGCATCTCCCTGGGTGATCCCTGCACCCTGGAGGTGCTGGAGCCCTGCCCGGAGGGGGTGGGAATGGGCGATCCCTGTTCCCGGGGGGATCCCTGCGCATCCCAGAGCGCATCCCAGAGCGCATCCCTCGCGGAGCCGGGACTGTCCCAGAGTGTCACGGAGCCCTCGGCACAGGGGATGTGCTCGGCGGGGCTCGGGGACAGCGGGGACACGGCCAAGGATCCCAAATCCTGCTCCTCGTTCCGGCTGAGCAGCCGAACCTCGGGAATCGTGGAGCGCTGCCTGGCCCGGTGCCAGGGCTGGTTCAGGGGCAAGAACTGAGAGAAACGAGAGGAGGAGGAAGGAGAGAAAGAAGGGAAATGAGGGAAATGAGGGAAAGAAGAGAAGGAAAAATAAGAGAAATAAGAGAAATAAAAGAAATAAGAGAAATAAGAGAAATAAAAGAAAGAAATAAGAGAAATAAATAAGGGAAATAAGAGAAATAAATAAGAGAAATAAGAGAAAGAAATAAGAGAAATAAGAGAAATAAATAAGAGAAATAAGAGAAATAAATAAGAGAAATAAGAGAAATAAAAGAAAGAGATAAGAGAAATAAAAGAAAGAGATAAGAGAAATAAGAAAAATAAGAGACATAAGAGAAACAAGAGAAATAAGAGAAATAAATAAGAGAAATAAAAGAAATAAGAGAAATAAGAGACATTAGAGAAATTAGAGAAATAAAAGAAATAAGAGAAATAAAAGAAATAAAAGAAATAATTGCAAGAAATAAATAAGAGAAATAAGAGAAATAGCAGAAATTAAAAAATAAGAGAAATAATTGAGAGAAATAAGATAAATAAATAAGAGAAATAAATAAGAGAAATAAGAGCTGCACCTTGGTCTCCAGGTGAAATATTCCCTCACTCCTGTGTGCAAGAATAACTGGGCTGATGTTGTGTCACCCACACAGCAGGGAAGGGGTTCCCTGCACTCCTCTGGTGAGTCTCTCTTGGTTTCTCACACGACAGAGAGTGAGAAAATTCCTTCGTGTTAAATAAAAAAAATAAATTAAAATGACTTTTCAATTGTCTCCTAATTAAAGCTCTGATTTCTGTTGCCCAACATCAGCTGCAATGATGGTGTAAAAGTGCAATGAGAGGGTTTCATTGCTCTCAGGGGCCCCTTTCATCACCTTCCACCTTTTTCCTTCCCACATCCAAGTAACCCCGTTCAGAGCCCACCTTTGATTCCATCTCTGTCCTCTTTCTCAATCCCCTTTTGGGCTGGAATTATGAGAATATGGAGAAAAGCAGCTCAGAGGCCTCGTTTTTACGAGAAAGGGCTTTGAAGAGATAAAAATGGCATTTGGGGTGGACAAAGAGCAAACGCTGAGGAGGAGGAAGGTGAAGGAAAACACCCGGAGAAGGGAAATGCTGGGAAGGGGGAGTTTTGTTCCCAGAGTTCGGCTTCAAATCGGGGAAACCCCTGGATTTTTTGGTCATTGAATCTCTGGGATCATCAAGTCCAACCAGTGCCCCATCCCCACCTTGGGCACTCCCCCATTCCCTGGGAGCCCCTGCCAAGGCCTCAACACCCTTTCCAGGAGGGAATTCCTGCTCATATCCAACCTGAGCCTGACCCTGATGATTATCAGAGAAATTGTGTTCCCTTGGTACCAACTGTGAGGGACCAGATCCAGAGGGATGGTTTTCCTGGTCCCTGTTCCCTGGGGATGTGCAGCTTTTCCTGGGGATGTGCAGCTTTTCCTGGTCCCTGGGGATGATCAGATTTTCCTGGTCCCTGTTCCCTGTTTCCTGGGGATGTGCAGCTTTTCCTGGTCCCTGTTTTCTGGGAATGTGCAGCTTTTCCTGGTCTCTGTTTCCTGGGAATGTGCAGCTTTTCCTGGTCCCTGTTCCCCGGGAATGTGCAGCTTCCACACCTCAGAACTCCCCCGCCCTTTGCCTCTCCCCAGCTCCTCATTCCTTCGGCTGCTCCCGCGTTCCCCTCGCTCATCCCTCCCTAATCCGTGACTCCTCCCCGGCAGGAGGGTGTGGAGTGTAATTGGTACAGCTGGAAAAGAGGCATCAGGTGCGATCCCGGCGTTCCTGACACATCGGGGAACAATTCCCACCTTTCCTGCGGAGAGGAGGGAGAGGACAAAGCGCTGCCCGGGCTGGGCTTGGACCAAATTCCGGCTGCAAATGGAAGGGGAGGAGCCGATTCCTCGGGCTGGGGGGTTGTGTGGGGACATCTCAAGGAGCAGAACCATGAGCAGCACCCCAGGGCTGCTCCTGCTCCTTCCATGGGGAGTTCTTTGAGGGATCCAGTCCCCCAGAGCAGGGCAAGTGCTGCACATCTGCCCCTGAGAGCCGTGCAAGTCTGGAGTGCACGTTCTCCTGGGCTGAGCCAGCAGCTCCAGAGGGTTTCCAGGACCCAAAAGTGCAGTTAAAACAAGAATCCCCCTCTATTTACTGAAAGCACAGGGATCAGCCCCTCCCAGCACAGCCCAGCTGAGTTCTGGGGGTTGTCTCTGGCCCCGTTTCCAGCTCCAAACTCCTGCACAAATGTACACCTGGGTCAGGAGCTCTTGGGAATGTCCAGGATCCTCTCAGAGCCCAGCACAGCTCTGGGAATGTCTGGAGCCTCTCAGAGCCCAGCTCTGGGAATGTCTGGAGCCTCTTCAGAGCCCAGCACAGCTCCGAGAATGTCTGGGATCCTGTCAGAGCTCTGGGTTCTCCTTCCCAGTGTAAACAACCCAAAATGCTGCTGGTGACCGAGGCAGACCACAGGCAGAACTGGTAGGGCCTGGATTCCACCCGGGTGTCCCGTGTCCAACAGCCAAGGGAGAACTGCTCAGTCCTTCCCCCCCTCCAGCAGCTTCAACTGAATCTCCACCAATTTTCTTCGAACCAGAAGAGATTTTGGGTTTTTTTTGAACCCCTGTGCCGAACCTGCTTCAAATAAAGGTTGGGATGCTAAAACCAGGAGCTTCACTCCTTGGGAAATCCAGGCTGGAGGAAGATGAACCCGGGGAAAAACTCAAAGCTGGGATTTCCCTGTCTGGGCAAAGAGGAGAGGAGTGGGCAGAGCACCCAGGAGCAGCAATTTTAGGGGTGCAGGGGGTGCAGGAGGTGCTCACTGCCTGGCTCCCACCCCCCTGTCACCCCCCAAACCTTGTGGGAGCAGCTCCCAGCCCTTCCCTGCTCACCCCGAGTGCTTCCAGACAACACATCCCAGCCAGGGTGCAACCAGAGCACCCTCCCAGGTTCTCCTGTGCCACCCCAGCACCCCCTGCTTCCTCTCCACCCAGTGCCAACCTGCCCTTGGCGGGGTTTCCACCAGCTCCCGTTGCCCAACTCGCCCTCTGTGCCCCCTCCCACCCCCTGTTCCCGCTGGGATTGCAGCACCAGCCACTCCCCAGCACCCCCTGCTCCCTCCCCTGGGGCTCCACAGTCACCCCGGGGCGGCCTGGAGGGACCTTCCCACCCCAAAAAGCAGAAGACACCGAACCTGAGACTCCCAAACCCAAAAACCATCACCCAAAATCGGAGCTGCCTCTAAAAAAAGGGCTGGGAAAGGCCCTGGATGTGCTGGGAAAGGCCCTGGATGTGCTGG
>NW_020897988.1:158501-168378 GCF_003984885.1 Neopelma chrysocephalum | reverse complement strand
TCTGGATCCGAGGCTGCAAAGCTGCTTTTCCCTCTGCCCTCCCAAAACCAGCCCTGTCCGTGGAGCCCCGAAGATTCCCGGGTCTCCAAACCCCCATTTGATCCCATTTCCTCACCCGAAACCTTCAGTGCAGCACTTTCCATCCTTCCCCAGCCCTCAAAAACCCCCATTTGACCCCATTTCCTCACCCGAAACCTTCAGCGCTGCACTTTCCCCCCTTCCCCAGCCCTCACCTGCCCCTCTGCCCTTCCCCGCCGAGCGGGAACCATCGGAATTATCCCGGGAGAAACAGGAATTTCCCGCTTTATTTTCCAGTGGGAAACTCGACCGCTCCGACCCGACCCCGGACCTCGGGCGCTCCGGAATCCCGGAATCCTTGGGGCTGGAAGCACGAGGATTTCCAGCCCCCGGGGCCGCCGCTTGTCCCCTGTCCCGCTCCGGTGTCACCGCTTGTCCCCTGTCCCGCTCCCGGGGCCACTTGGTGGCACTGTGGGAAAAGATTTCGGTGCTTGGATGCCGATCCAGGAGAATCCCAGAATCCCTGAGGATGGAAAAGACCTCCAAGAGCATCCAGTCCCCCCCTGTGCCCCATCCCCACCTTGGCACTCAGTGCCACATCCAGTCCTTCCCTGGGCACCTCCAGGGCTGGGCACTCCCCCCCCTCCCTGGGCAGCCCCTGCCAAGGCCTCAACACCCTTTCCATGGGGAAATTCCTCCTGATGTCCAACC
Organism: Neopelma chrysocephalum; assembly: GCF_003984885.1. Taxonomy (NCBI): domain Eukaryota; kingdom Metazoa; phylum Chordata; class Aves; order Passeriformes; family Pipridae; genus Neopelma; species Neopelma chrysocephalum. The sequence goes on along the minus strand of NW_020897988.1, from coordinate 167,649 downwards.
TGAGCCTCCCCTGGCACAGCTTGAGGCCGTTCCCCCTCCTCCTGTCCCTTGTTCCCTGGGAGCAGAGCCCAACCCCCCCCGGCTCCAACCTCCTGTCAGGGAATTCCAGAGCCAGAAGGTTCCCCCTGAGCCTCCTTTTCTCCGGGATGAGCCCCCCCAGCTCCCTCAGGAGTTCTCCAGCCCCTTCTCCTGCTGCTCCAGCCCCTCCATGTCTCTCTTGGACAACGGGCAAATAATCCCCCCCAACATCCTCATTCTTCTTCTTCTCCTGTTTTCTTTTCTCTCTCCCCACCACGTGAACCCTCCTGGGCCTTCTCCTCCCTCCTGATCCCTCCCTGGGCAGCTCCAGCTCACGGGACACGTTTTTCAGACATGAGCCAGCCGCGGGCGTTGCTGGGGCATCACCTCCCAACCAAATCCCCGGGTGTTAAAAATAAACCTTTTCTGCTGAATTCCTCTGAAATGTGTCTGCAGGTGGGGCAGGGACAGGGATTAAACCCCGGAGAAAATCATCAGGGAAGGAGTTAATGAGAAGGAGACGAACAAAGGCGAGGGGCTGACTCTGTAATTGGGGGAGACACGTCTGGGGTGGCCCCCCCTGGCAGCCCCAGGTTGGGCTCCTGAGCTCTATATAAAAATGGCCAAGAGCTGCTCTGCCCCAGACTGTGCTCCTGAGGCTCAGAGCTCCTGTTCCTCACCCAGGTAAGCCTGGAGGGACCTTCCCACCAGCAGGAAAGCAGGAGCTGCTGGCCCGGGGATGCTCCTGGAGCTGCTGGCCCGGGGATGCTCCTGGAGCTGCCACTGCTGAGCTCTCCTGAGAAAAATAAAACATGGAAGAGGGCTGGGATGGCACCATTCCGTGGTTTGTTGGAGCCCTGCTCTGCTCCAGAGGAAAATAAACGGCATTTTTGTCTCTCCTCTCTTGTTGTGTCTCCCCAACCTTTTGCCTCTCGCTGTCCCTCCCCTCTGCAGCAAAGTTGAATTTGTCGGGTTATTTTCCTGCTTGGATTTCCCTGTGCCCTTTCCTGGCTCTTCCTTCTCCCTCTCCCTGCCCACCTGGGTTGTTTGAGAGCCGAGGGGGGGAAAAAAAAGGCCCCTTTAATCTTCATTTTCCTCCCAGGGTTGGCAGGAGATGTCCCAGCTCCGGGAGAACGTCGGTGGCATCGTCGCTGCTTTTTACACCCAAAGCTGCAGCCCCCTGAGCAGGGAGGAGCTCAGGCAGCTCATGGAGGAGGAGTTTGGGGATGCCATGGAGGTGAGGGTTGGGAAAAGCAGGATCCAGGACCCCTGGATCCCCCGGGGGGAAGGCACAGATGCCTTCAAAGCCCCCTTTTTGTCTCCCCACAGAACCCCCAGGACCCCGAGAGCATCCAGAAGGTTCTGTGCTTCCTGGCCGACGAGAACAGCTGCAGGGTGGGCTTCAGGGAGCTGCTCAGCCTGGTTTTCCACGTGGCCAAGGCTTGTTACAAACCTCTCCAGCAGCAGCAGGAGCTGGGAGAGGGGCCAGGGATGAGGGGACACGCGGAGGGGAGGGTCCCCCCCAGGCAGCAGGTCCCCGAGCGTGGTGGGGACAACCAGGACCAGGACATGGGGATGCAGGACCAGGACACGGGGATACAGGACCAGGACACCCCCCAAAGCCAGGAGGGTGAGACCTCAGAGCAGGACACCCCTCAAATCCCAGAGGGTGAGACCTCAGAGCAGGACCAGGACACCCCTCAAATCCCAGAGGGTGAGACCCCAGAGCAGGACACCCCTCAAATCCCAGAGGGTGAGACCCCAGAGCACAAGCAGGACACCCCTCGGGGTGACGGGGCTGAAGCACCAGGAAGGGATCCAGGGAGAGGGGAGATCCTGGACAGGGCAACCCCAGAGCAGGACAGAAACACCTGCGAGGCTGAAGAGGCTGAAGAGGCTGAAGAGGCAACGAAACAGGACCCAAAAACCCACCAGGCCCCAGAAACTGAGGCACCAGGAGAGGGTTCAAAGCACCATCAGAGCCCAGAGGCAGCAAAGCAGGACCTGAACCCTCCCTCTGAGACACGAGGAAAAGACCCCCAAAAGACCCAGGTCTGTGAGGCCCCTTGGAAAGACCCCAACCCACAGTGGGGTGCAAGCCCCCAGGAGGATGCCAAGGCCCAGAGAACACCCCACAACCCAGACTGGCATCGAATCCCTGGATCCAAAGTGCTGGGGATGGAGCACAACGAGGCACAAGAGCCCCAAGGACAACCCCAGGGGGAGCAGCAGCTCCTGCAGCCTCTGGACCAGTGGCCCCCAGAGCAGTGAGGGCTGGGACCAGCCCAGGCTGCTCCCCCTGCCAGGATTGGGGTGGTTTGTCCAGTCCCACTCTGGGTTTTCCCACTTCTATTTGTTGTTTCCTGCCTAATTCCTTCTCAACCCCGAGGTCTCCTCTCTCCCTCCCTGTGTGAGCAAAGCAATAAAACCAAAGGCAAAATTCCGTGTCCTGGTGTGTTTGTGGCTTCAGGGGAGGCAGAAATGGGGGTCAACACCACGGCAGGAGCCACCTGAGCAGGGTCCTCACCCGCTGCAGGGGTGTGAAAATAAAATAAAGAGCTGCTTTAAAACTAAAAGGGAGGGATTCGTCCCATTAAACCTCACCCTCTCCAAAGACAGGAGCATGGGAGGGAGGTCAAAAACCCCCATTAGCTGTGGAAGCCTGAAAAAGCAGGAGTGGGGATGTGCTGGGCAGAGGGAAAAAGGTGATTCGGGCACATCCTGTCCCAGGAACCACGGGCAGGGCAGAGATGAGGGGCTGGCACAGGGACTGGAGCTGATCCCACCCCCAGGTCGAGCTCAGGGGCACTTTTCCAGGCAGGCACGTAGGAATGTGGGTGGCTGGGAGGGTGGTGGAGTCAGTGGGGGTTTATTAGGGGGTGCTGGACCACCGAGGCAGCCCCAGGGCTGCGGATCCCGCGCGGAGGGAGACGCCCGACCTGTTCTTCCCCTCTGCAATCTTTCACTTGTGGCCTCTCCGGGGTGATAAATCGGGTGATGAATCCCCCACAGCTCCTGCTCTGTGGTCGGTGACCGGAGCCCTGGGCTGGGAAACCCAACGTCATCCCCCCCTGACACCCCCCCATTTCCCGGCTGGCTCAGCCCTGAATCAGAAAACCCGAGTTTCAAAACCACCCACAGCACCAGAGTGAGCTGGTTTCCAGGGGCTGGAGCCAAAAATTAAATGGATCAGATCCCCCAAAGTGCACCCGTTTGCTCCCCTGCTGGTAAAAAATCTGGGCAATAATAAGTTGTGAGAGACCTCGAGCTGTGTGAACGCACGAGGGGAGAGTCAAGGGTTAAAACAGAACCTGCCAAAACCCACCTCCAGCTCAGCCACCCCTCAGAATAGTTCATTTAACAGAAAAATCCGATTTTTTTCTTGTAAAACAGGTCTCAGTTGGAGATTTGTTCATATTAGCTCTGACTTAGGGTCTAAAATCCTAAAAAAACAGGAATTTGTCTGCAGGTGTCACCTTTTGCGGTGTCAATAAATATAATAATAATAATAATAATAATAATAATAATAATAATAATAATTATAATATAATATATAATATATAAATATATAAAATATATATAATATATAAAATATATAAATATATAAATATATAATATATAAAAATATATATAAATACATAAAATATATAAAATATATATAATATATATAAAATATATATAATATATATAAAATATATATAAAATATATAAATATATAGTACTAAATAATATAATAATAATAAATATAAACATAATAAAACCCGACCTCCCAGCTCAGGAAAGCCCCAGGGCCTGTTTGGAACACGGTAGTTACATCCCAAATAACACTATTTTTGCCATCAGGGGGACATTAATTGAAGTTAAAAAAGGGGTGTTTTTTGGGAATGGCAGCAAATCCCGGGAAAGCAGAGGAGCCAAAACACGAGGGAGCTTTTCCTCCGTGGCTGCAGCCCCTGCAGGGGGATTACAGACTGTTACAGGACACCCAAACCGCACTGTAATTCCCTCATTTTAATAATCACCCCAATCCACCATAAAATTACAGTTTCCCAAGGGTGTCATTATCCCTTGGTGGGGCGGAATTTGCGCCAGCGCGATTTAATCCGGGCACGGGGGGGAAAAAAAAAAGCCCAAAAATGAAGGTTGGTCAGGGCCAACCCTCCGTGTGAGTGTCCCCGAGGTGTCACCAGCACTAATTAATTGGGCTCCTACACCCAGGGTGATCTGAGCTTGCAGATGGGCAGATGAGCCACGGGACGAGTTCGTGCTCCGAGGGATTCCTGCTCATCCCAAACCACCCCCAAAGCCAAACTCAGGGGCCCGGGTGGCACCTCTGGGGCCTTCCTCCTCTGCCCCGTGGATGGCTCGGTGTCTGATTAATTTACTGTTAAAAGATTAAATTAAAAATAATTTAAAAAAAGGAGGTTGGGGAGGTAATTACGGCGAGAGCTGCCCCAGGGGAAGGCTCGACAGGAATCAGCCTCTCAGGGGTTCCTGATTAATTTTTGATTAAAGATCAAGCAAAGTTTGCCAGGAAAGTTGTCAGTTAAGCAGGAATAGGTTTTATCACGATTTTCCTCAATGAAAAGTCATCAATCACTTACTCAGCTGACGTTTTCTTCTCCAAAAATCCGTTTTGTGAACTTGGACCGTTTAAAAAATGTTCTGTTCGTGCTCGGGGTTTTTTTCTTCCCAATAAAAAACCTGCATAATGTGACAAAAAGAAGTAACCAAGAATAAAACATTCTACAGGGATGTCACGTGAGCCAAAAATGGGAGGATTTAGGGAACAAAAATTCTCTCTGGTGTCCTGGTACCAAACTCAGGGGTCACAAATACCTGAACTGGCCCAAATCTGCTCATTCTTGGGGTCTGTGGCCCCCCCTCAAATTTCCATCCTCCTGTTAAAAAATTCATCCACGTTTTTAGGTATTATGGACATAAATTGTTCTATGTTATAGACATAAACTGTTTTATGTTATAGACCTAAATTGTTCTATGTTATAGACATAAATTGTTATATATTATAGACATAAATTGTTCTATGTTATAGACATAAATTTTTGTAAATTATAGACATAAATTGTTCTGTTATAGACATAAAATGTTCTTTGTTATTGATGTAAATTTTTTTTATGTTATTGACATAAACTGTTCTATGTTATAGACATAAATTTTTATATGTTATAGACATAAGTTGTTCTATGTTATAGATATAAATTGTTATGTTTTAGCCATAAATTTTTATGTTATAGCCATAAGTTGTTCTATGTTATAGATATAAATTGTTATGTTATAGCCATAAATTTTTATGTTATAGCCATAAGTTGTTCTATGTTATAGCCATAAGTTGTTCTGTTATAGATGTAAATTGTCCTATGTTATAGACATAAATTGTTCTATGTTATAGATGTAAATTGTTCTATGTTATAGACATAAATTTTAATAAATTATAGGTGTAAATTGTTATATATTATAGACATAAATTGTTATATATTATAGACATAAATTGTTCTATGTAATAGCCATAAATTCCCACTTATGCAAACACACACTTATACTAAAATACCCCCTCCATTAGTGCAGGAGGTGCTTTGTAGCTGCTCCAGGTTCCATAAAATCCATAAAGCAGCTTCGGGGCCCGGCCCAGGCGGGACCAGCGGGTGCCGGAATTGCCACACGGCAGCTGCTATTTCGGGGTTAAAATGATAGGGAAGGGGATGATAAAGTCAAATAACCCGTTTGAGGACGTGAAGGCGCAGCTGGGCTTGGCCAGGGATGAATCAGGACAATGTCCACAAAGGGTGGCTCCTCTCTGGGGCTCCTGCAGGGACCCTATAAAAGCAGCCGGGTCCTGCCCTGGCCCCGCACGGCTCCTCGGGAATCCCACTCGCTCCCGCCGCTGACTTGGGTGAGTCCCTCCTTCTGGAACCTTCCTTGGGCTGGGGAAGGACCTGGTGTCTCTCTGGGGTTCGTGTCGGGTGCCAGAGTCGTCCCCCAGGCCGAGTTTTGTGGGGTTTTGTCGCGTTTCTCTCCGATGAGTTGTTGGTTTGTGTTGTTCGGGCGCCGTCTGTGAGAGGAGAACAGGAGAAATTGAGTGACTCCCTTTGATCCGGAGTCAGATCCCAGCTGGAACGAACAGGTTGGAGGAATCCCTTGTTTTCCAGGTCCCAAACCCTGGGATTTGGGATGCAGAGGGTGCACGTGTGCCCGTGCACGTTCCAGAGGTGGGAAGGGAGACACGGAGCAGCTTCCCCAGCCCAGATCCCGGCTCTGATGTCCCTGATAAGAGGATCCCGGGAGCAGGGAGGGAGGAAGGAAGGAGGTGGCTTTGGAGGTTTCCAGGCACAGCTTTTTGAGGTCTCTGACCCACAGAGATCTTGTCTCAGAGGTTAAACACCCTCTAAGTTTGGCTTCCCAGAGGTGTCCGTGCCAGGCAGGGATGGACCTGCACGTCCTGGGAACATCCCAAGGATGTGGAGCTGCTGGAGAAGGTCCAGAGGAGGCCATGGAGATGCTCCAAGGGCTGGAGACAGGCTGGGGGTACTGGGGGTGTTCAGCCTGGAGAATAAAAGGCTCCAAGGAGACCTGGGAGACCTTCCAGGTGTCCCTGCCCATGGCAAGGGGTTTGGACCCTTTTAAGTCCAAGCCAAACCATTCCCTGATTCCCTGATAAACCCCCGGGGCAGGGGCAGGTTCTTGGGGCACCCCTTGAGTCACCACCCCCAGCTCCCTCCCTGCCATCCACAGACACATCCTGCCACCCAGACATCACTCAGACACATCAGGAGGAAGGTTGGGGGGACACTCCCCATCCCACTAAACCCCCCCAAGCCCTGGAATTCCTTCCCAGAGACACGGAGAGGACACATCACACGGGCCCACAATTTTCCCTCCTCTTTCCGTGCTTGGATCCAAGAAAACCTCCCACCCTCTGGGTCTGCTCCTGTCCCTCCAGGCTTGCTGGAATCTGCAGGAAGATGTCCCTCTTCTCAGACAGCGTCTCCACCATCATCAGCACCTTCCACCAGCACGCCCAGGATGATGGAGGCTCCTCCACCCTCAGCAGGAGCAGGATGAGGGAGTTCATCCAGAGGGAGTTTGCAGATGCCCTCGCTGTGAGTGCGGCTGCAAAGGGAAGGTGGGAGGGCAGGGACTGCAAAATCTCCTCCTGGAGAGGGGGATGGTCCTCGTGGGAGAGGGGTGGGGAGGCTTCAGCCAAAGGGAGCTGTGGTTGGGTTCATTTGTGCTGGGGAAGCATCTGGAGAAGTCCTGAGGGAGCTGGGGGGGCTCAGCCTGGAGAAAAGGAGGCTCAGGGGGGACCTTCTGGCTCTGGAATTCCCTGACAGGAGGGGGGAGCCGGGGGGGAATCGGGCTCTGCTCCCAGGGAACAAGGGACAGAAGGAGGGGAAACAGCCTCAGGCTGTGCCAGGGGAGGGTCAGGTTGGACATGAGGAGGAATTTCCCCATGGAAAGGGTGTTCAGGCCTTGGAAGGGGCTGCCCAGGGAGGTGGGGGAGTGCCCAGCCCTGGAGGTGTCCAGGGAAGGCCTGGATGTGGCACTCAGTGCTCTGGGCTGGGGACAAGGTGGGGATGGGGCACAGGGGGGGACTCGGTGACCTTGGAAGTATTTTCCAACCTCAGTTCTGTGATTTTGTGATTCTGTGGCTGCTTTGGAGGCCCTTCCAGCCCAATTTGCCACGAGCAAATGGGCAAAGGCTGGAGAAGGAGCTGTGGGGAGGTGTGGCTTCCTTTCCCAGGTAGGAAAGGTACCCAGCAGAAGGAGAGCAGCACATCCCAAAAAGGGCAGAGCTGTTTATCTGCAGCCACAGGGAACAACCAGGGGAACAACGGGGAACAAAACCTGTTGCTGAGCTCTGAACGTGAGGGTGGGAGGGCTGGAAGGAGAAAAGGCTGTGATTGCTCCAGTTTTGCAGCAGAAAAGGCTGAAACCCCTGGGATATCTCCCCGTGTTCCCCCCGCAGAAGCCGCACGACCCTCAGACCATCGAGAAGATCCTGCAGTTCCTGGAGTGGGACGGGGACGGGGACATCGACTTCAACGAGTTCCTCCTCCTGGTGTTCAGGGTGGCCAAGTGCTGCTACCGGCACCTGCCCAGGGCTCCCTACCTGGTGCAGAGGACGAAGCTCACGACGCTCCGGGAGCCCGAGATCAGGAGCAGGGGGAGCCGCCGGCAGCTCCAGGAGGAGGAGGAGGAGGAGGAGGAGGAACAAACCCGCGAGAGGGACCGTCCGGGCGAGCCCGAGCTGCAGAGACACACCAGGGTCAGCGAGCTGGAGATGTCAGAGGAGACGAGGAGGGACACAAAGAGCAGGAACGACGCCGAGCTAAGCAGAGAGCCGGGGGAGCAGATCCCTCAGGAATACCAGGAACGGAGCCGGGAGCCGCGCGAGGGACGGAGGAGGCGGCAGCCACCGGAGCCGGACAGACAGACAGAGGGACAACTCCGGCGTGGCAGAGCCCAGGAACGTGAGCTGGGGGTGCTGGTGGGCGAGAGGGAAGAGCGGGAGGGCTCCCGGCGGGAAGAAGTGTCCGACGTGCGGATCCGCAGCCGGAGCTGGGAATCCCGACCGCGGCCCGAGCGGGGGAGTGGCCGCCGGCCACGGGAGCCAGAAGGACCAGCCTGTGATGAAAGAAACCAGAGGCCACGGGGAGCAGATGGAGGGAGCGACAACCAGCCACGCAGACCCGGATCGCTCAGGGAAGAGAGGAGCCGCCGCCGCCAGCAGGAGATGGAACAAAGGGCGCTGGAACGTGGGGAGTGCCCGGGCTCGAGGCTCCCACATCAGTCATACCTGCAGGAACCGCTAGAGCTCGACCTCAGGGGCTGTGACAGGGCTGAGCAGGAGGAACGTGTCCGTGAAAGGAGAACAAACCGGGAACGGGAGGTGGAATATGCAGAGAGGGAAAGAGAGATCCGTGAGGAACAGGAGTGGGAAGAACGAGATGATCCGAGGAGAAGAAGAAGAGTGAGGGAGAGGAGGGTTGACCTTCAAGGGGAGCTGGAGGTGGAGGTCTCTGAGTGCCACAGGGACAGGGAGGAGAGAGGGGTCACCATCGATCAGAGAGAGACACGGGAGCTGGAAGAGGATGGAAGGAGAGAACGTGAG
>NW_020897988.1:157755-158491 GCF_003984885.1 Neopelma chrysocephalum | reverse complement strand
AGAGAGACACGGGAGCTGGAAGATGATGGAAGGAGAGAACGTGAGTCGGTGAAGTACGAAAGGACAAGAGACACCAGAGTAGCAGCAGCAGAAGCTGATGTGAAAATCCACAGAGAGATCCGTGAACTGGAACCCCGTGAGGAGCTCAGAAGAAGGGAACGCCCTCGTGAGTGTGAAGAGGAGAGGAGGATTCTCCAGGGAAGAGAGAGGGAAGAGCCTGTGCTGGAGCAGAGGATCCAACGGGAGCTGGAGGTCTCAGAGCGCCGCAGCCGCCAGACCCGGGACAGGGAGGAGAGAGAGACACGGGAGCTGGAAGAGGATGGAAGGAGAGAACGTGAGTCAGTGAGGTACGAAAGGACAAGAGACACCAGAGTAGCAGCAGCAGAAGCCGATGTGAAAATCCACAGAGAGATCCGTGAACTGGAGCCACGGGAAGACCTGAGAAGGAGGGAATGTCCTCGTGAGTGTGGAGAGGAAGAGAGGAGGGTTTGCAGGAGAAGAGACAGAGAACAGCCTGTGCTGGAGAGGAGGATTGATCGCCAACGTGATCTGGAGCTGGAGGTCTCAGAGCGCCGCAGCCGCCAGACACGAGAAAGAGAGGAAAGAGGGATCATCATTGACCAGAGAGAGACACGGGAGAGACGGGAAACATGTGAAGATGATGGAAGGAGAGAACGTGAGTCGGTGAAGTACGAAAGGACAAGAGACACCAGAGTAGCAGCAGCAGAAGCCAACG
>NW_020897988.1:153457-157745 GCF_003984885.1 Neopelma chrysocephalum | reverse complement strand
TCCGTGAACTGGAGCCACGGGAGGAGCTCAGAAGGAGAGAACGTGACTGTGAAGTGGAAGAGAAGAGGGTTTGCAGGAGAAGAGAGAGAGAAGAGCCCGTTCTGGAGAGGAAGATTGATTTCCAAGGGGAGCTGGAGGTCTCTGAGCGCCGCAGCCGCCAGACACGGGACAGGGAGGAGAGAAAGACACGGGAGCTGGAAGAGGATGGAAGGAGAGAACGTGAGTCAGTGAGGTACGAAAGGACAAGAGACACCAGAGTAGCAGCAGCAGAAGCTGATGTGAAAATCCACAGAGAGATCCGTGAACTGGAACCCCGTGAGGAGCTCAGAAGAAGGGAACGCCCTCGTGAGTGTGGAGAGGAGAGGAGGATTCTCCAGGGAAGAGAGAGGGAAGAGCCTGTGCTGGAGCAGAGGATCCAACGGGAGCTGGAGGTCTCAGAGCGCCGCAGCCGCCGGACACGGGACAGGGAGGAGAGAGGGGTCACCATCGACCGGAGGGAGACCCGCAAGGAAACCACACTCGAGGTGCTGGAAGAAGAAGAACAGGAGGTGGATGAAGGACGAATCCCCTTCCAAACCGTGGAGGTGGACAACAGGGACCTCTGCCCCCCGGGGGAGGAAGGGCCCGTGAGTGACCTGCGGGTCCGATACGTCCCCGCTGACCCCGCGCAGCGCCCGGAGGTGCGGGTGGTCCCCCAGCCCTGCGACCCCCAGACCGTCGCCTACCTGGTGCACGTGATCCAGAACGGGGCAGACCCCGGCGCTGCCACCTACGAGATCGTCTGTCACCAGCCCGGGGACCCGGGGCAGCCCCTCTGCGTCAGGAAGTGCTTCGTGTCCGCCAAGCCACCCACCCTCCCCTGCGACAGGAGCAGCCACCCCCAGCCACCACCCCGGGGGGACCAGAGAGAGCCTGGGGAGCCCCAAGTGCCGCCTTCCAGCTGCCAGGAGGACACGAGGGAGCTCAGAGCAGGGGTGAAGGAAGGAGCTCCCCAGCCCCAGGCTGCTAAAGGAGACCCTTGCAGGGCCAAGACCAAGGAGGTCCCCGACACGGAAAAGAATCAGCCCCAGGGAGATGGATCCAAAGCTGCCAGGGAGAAGGTCCCCGGGGAGCCAGGATCCAGCTGCCAGGTGAGGGAGCGTGAGGACAGGAAGGCCAAGGGTTGCCCACCTCTGCTCCAGGCTCCGGATGCCGACGGGAGCCGAGCCCGGAGAGAAGGAACCGGCCGCGCCCGCCAGGACCTGGAGCTTCTGCCCCCGGAAAAGAGCTGCCAGGAGGAGACTGGCAAGAGGAGCCCCCGGCAAGGGGGTGATGCCCAAGTGGCACGGGAGGAGGAGCCGCGTCCTGGCACCAAGCAGGGCCAGGGAACCCCCGGGCTCCTGAGCTCCCGGGAGGAGCCGAACGGTCCCGCAGGGGATGGAGCCAAAGCATCTTAGGGGGGGGAAGCTGGTGGGGCTTCTCGGGGTCTTTTTGAGGATCATTTTGTGCCCTGTTTCGGTTTTAGGGACAGAAGTGATCCACTCAAAAGGGTCCATGAGGTGCCTTGAGAGGGTGTCAAGTGGGTTTGGGGGGGTTTCCACGTAACAAATCCTCGAGTTACCCCCGGATCTGCTTCCCTGCGTGATGCTTCTCCACCAAAATACAGTATTTAGTCACTTTTTCCGCTCTAATTGGAGTCCTTGGGTCTCTCTGTCCTTGGTGTCTCTGTCCTCTCTTCCACCCTGTGCTCACATCTCCCCGTGGCTGGTTCTCACCAGCTTCTGCTCTGCAACGCCAAAAAAAATCCCAGTAGCTCAACAATCCTCATTTTGGGGCCTGGAAGTCCCCAAAGCTGGGAAAAAATCCCACTTTCGTGGACTATTACACCAAATCCAGCCGAGCAGAATCCCAGCTCCAGCCTCGGGGAGGGTTTGGAGCAGCCAAGTGATGTCGAGGTCACCTCAGGGTGGTGGTGGGTGGTGGGTTGTGGGTTCTTCTTCTTCTTCACGTTGATGTATTGCATGAAAAATCAGAATAAACAGCTGATGACTGCACTGAGAGGTGCCAGCCTTCATCCTTCCACTGCTTTTCAAGGATCTGGGAGGGCTGGGGGGGAGCCACACGTTGCCGGGTGGGATCATCACACGTTCCCGGGTGGGATCATCACACATTCCCGGTTCACACCACACATTCCTTCTAATCCCGGGTGCTTCCCGCAGGCGGGGGCCGCTGGAAATCCCACCAAACCCCCCCCGCTATGAGCCCACATCCTCCTCCCAGCTGGTGCCAGAGGGATTCCCGAGGGTCGGAGCCGCTCCCGGCGCTGTCCCCTCGGCGCACGCGACGGTCACACGTCCTGGTGACAAACATATGGCAGCACAGATGGTGTGTCTGCGACCGGGGCCAAGGCCTGGGCTGCAAAAAACACCCCCTCAGCAGCTGCCGGGAACGGCCCCAAATCCCCCCCTGGCCGCGGCTCCCTCGGGGATCTGCTCCGGCAAAGGCGGAAACGCCGCTTTCCTGCTCGGGTTTTGTGAAAGGGGAGTTTGTAAAATCCGGGAGTTTTCCTGCCCTCGGCTCCCAGGTTTGGAAAATTCAGTCCGGGAGGGGCGGGGTTGTGGGAGGAGGTGCTTTTTTCCCCTGTATATGGGGGGGGGGAAGAGTTGGGGGCAGAAAATCAGGGCTGGAAAGGAAAATATCTCGGGGACGGTTCCTCGCTGCTTCCCTCTGTGCTACTCTGGGCTGTCCCAAAGAGGAATTCCCGAAGAGCTGTCCCAGATCCCAGGACTCCTGCGAAGCTTTGGGGGGGAACAGATTTCCCTGTGATTCCCCGAGGACTGAAGGAAGGGAGCCGACAGGGATGTTCCCAAGGACCGGGGGTGGGGGGCGAAAACGGAGAGAAGGAGGAGAAAACCTGAGCGCGAATAACTGCGAGGAGCAAAACTCGGGAGAGCCCAAGGAGGGGCCCGGCACATTCCTGAGGCGAAGGCGGGAGCGGGGGCAGGTCCGGATCCGCCGTTAGAGCCGGGATTGCCCAACCGAGCCGGGGCTGGGCTGGGCTGGGCTGGGCAGGGCGGGGGCCGCGCCCGGAGAGTCCCGAGAGCCCCGATCCCGCTCCGGATCCGTCACATCCCACCCGGCCGTGCCCAGAGAGGAGCCTCCTCCCAGCCCAGCCATGGTGAGCCAGCCGGGACCCCCGGGATGGGCACGGAGAGGGGGTTCCCCGGGGGGGGGGAACGGGGCAGCAGAGCAGCTTTTCTTGCCAGAGCCGGAGCGAGACGCGTTTGGCTCCGGAGAGAGCGGACGGTGCCAAGGCTGAGCTGGGCTCTGCTGGGAAGGGGTCTGGGTGTGGGAAGGGGGGCAGAGACGGAGGGCGGGGGGTCCCTGCGGGCGTGGGGACAGGGAGGGGGTTCCACAGGGGAGGGCAGAGGAGCTTTTCCTGCAAAAAGCCCCCGAGCTGAAGCCGGACGGGCTCGGCTCCGGAGAGGGCGGGCGGTGCCAAGGCTGAGCTGGGGCTCAAAGTTCCGCGGGGGAGGGAGCCTGGGCATGGGAAGAGTGGGCAGAGACAGAGGGCAGAGGGTCCCTGCGGGTCGGGGAGGGGTCTAAGGAGCGGCATTTGTGTTGTTCCCCTCCCTTTTCCCACTCTTTCCCTGCCCATAACCGGGCTCGGGGCTCTGCCCCCACCCCCAGCACTGGGAAGGGGGAAGAGGAAGCAAGAGCTGAGGGTGGGAGGAAGTTGCACCTCTCAAATTAACCAAAAAAAGGCTGAATTGAGCCTCATGAAGGGCAGGGTGTGGCAGGGAGGCCCCGGGAGCCGAGGTTGGGATGGGAAGGGCGGGATTCCCCCCCGGCTCTCCCCGCACTGCCCTTCCCTAGAAACTGGAGGCTCTGGAAGTGGGAAAAGCCCCACATTCCCTCCTCTCCTCTCCATCTCCTGTCCATCCCCGCGAGAGGAGCCCCCGGCCAGCCCTGTCCCTGCTCCATCCCTGCCCGGAGGGAGGAGATCGAGGAGGGAACTGGAATTTTTCTCTCCTGACTCAGTTCCTCCGGGGCCCAGGCGGGGCCGGGGAGGGGAGAGGGGGTGGGACGGGTTTATCTCTGCAGAAAAGCAGCCTCGGCCAAGCCTGGTTGCAGCACAAGCTCTTTCCCCGTCTAAGGCCACTCCTCCGATGGGAGCCGACACCCCCCCGGGGGATTTTCCACCCGCCCCTCCCCGGTTCTCCGGGTCCTTCCCGTGCCAGGGCGGCGGAGAAACGAATTCCAGGGAAAAATGCGGTGGAGGAGCCCCCCCAGCCCTGTCCTGGTTCCC
>NW_020897988.1:131057-153447 GCF_003984885.1 Neopelma chrysocephalum | reverse complement strand
ATCCGGATCTCCCAACCCTGCCCTGGTCCCCGCAGCCCACGGAGACGGAGCGCTGCATCGAGTCCCTGCTGGCCGTGTTCCAGCGCTACGCCGGCCGGGAGGGGGACAACTGCACCCTGTCCAAGCGGGAATTCCTGGCCTTCATGAACACCGAGCTGGCCGCCTTCACAAAGGTGAGTAATCCTGCTCAGGGAAAGCGGATCCAGCTCGCCCCGAGGAGCTGGGGGTGTCCCCGTCCCCCTGGAATCATCCGAGGTGGGATGAGGTTCGGATCCAGCTCATCCCGAGGAGCTGGGGGTGTCCCCGTCCCCCTGGAATCATCCAGGGTGGGATGAGGTTTGGAGGAGCAACCTGGTCTGGGGGAAGGTGTCCCTGCTGAGCTTTGAGGTCCCTCCCAACCCGACCCATCCCAGGATTCCAGGGGATTCCAGGAGCTCACCGGCTGCAGTTCCATACCTGGGTTTGGGGGGTCCAGCCCCGTGGCAGAGGGTCTCCATTCCCGGCTCTCCTGCAGAACCAGAAGGATCCGGGGGTCGTGGACAGGATGATGAAGAAGCTGGACCTGAACAGCGACGGGCAGCTGGACTTCCAGGAGTTCCTGAACCTCATCGGGGGCATCGCCGTGGCCTGTCACAACAGCCTGGTGGTGAAGGCCCCCGGCCCTTAGGGGGGCCCTGGGGGGCCACAACTCCCCCTCCACTGTGAACATTCCCAGGAACAACTGGAAGCACCAAGACGGAGTCATCCCCTTTCCTTCCTTCCTCCCTTTTTATGGATAAAATAAAAGGTTTAATATCCGAGTGTAAGGGTTTGTTTTTCAGCACCAGGAAAACAGCCCCAGGGGGAGCAGGATCCCAGAATCCCTGAGGTTGGAAAAGACCTCCAAGAGCATCCAGTCCCCCCTGTGCCCCATCCCCACCTTGGCACTCAGTGCCACATCCAGTCCTTCCCTGGGCACCTCCAGGGCTGGGCACTCCCCCACATCCCTGGGCAACCCCTGCCAAGGCCTGAACACCCTTTCCATGGGGAAATTCCTCCTCATGGCCAACCTGACCCTCCCCTGGCACAGCTTGAGGCCGTTTCCCCTCCTCCTGTCCCTTGTTCCCTGGGAATTCCAGAGCCAGAAGGTCCCCCCTGAGCCTCCTTTTCTCCGGGATGAGCCCCCCCAGCTCCCTCAGGACTTCTCCAGACCCTTCTCCTGCTCCAGCCCCACCTTCTGGAAACTTCTCAACCCTCCAAGCACTCCAAGGAGGGGGGGGGGAAGGTGGGAAGAGGAAATTCAGTGTCACCTCCTGCGTCTCGCTAAAACCAACTGAGCCACAGAACTGGAAGATCAAGGTGGTTTAATTACTTTATTCATGAGTGAAGCTGATTAGTTTGAGAAATGTTACCAGGACAACAAAACAAAGAGTCACCACGAGCACAAACGTTGAGCCAGTGCCATTTCCAAGGGGGGAGAACTGCCCTGGAGTTGGGATGGATCCGGTTCCCGACAGCGCCACATTCCCAGAGCCATTCCCGGCTCTTCCAAGCAATTCTCTCAGGACCTAAAGGGTGACAGAGGCAGCTGCTGCCTCTGGAGCAGCTTCCAAGGTGCTCTGTGGTAACCAGGGCTCGGCAGAGCCGCCCTTTCCCCTCTGGAAAAGATTTGCTGCAGGACAAGGGTCCAGGAAAACTGGTCTGGTCCTACTGCTTGGAAGCAGAGTCGCACTACAGCATTCCTGGGGAGGAGAGATCAAGTGGGACAGCACAGGCAAGGCTATGGGGGAGAGATGAGGCTACAGGTGGGGATGTGGGAGTGGAATTTGCCCTCCCAGCCAAGAATTCCTAACGGAACTGCAGGGGGCTGACGCGCAGCCCGATGACGTCCTTGCCGATCTCCGTCACCTGAGGGACAGAAGGAGATGATTCATGGACAAAAGCAGCTCCAAATCCCAACCCTCTGTGCAGCCCTTGGAGCCTCAGCTGCTCTGGGAGAACAGAATCCCAGCTGGGGCTGGAAGGGACCTCTGGAGATCACCCAGAGCAGGTGACACAGGGACACGTCCAGGTGGGCTTGGAATGTCCCCACACCCTCCCAGGGCAGCTGTTCCAGGGCTCTCCCACCCTCAGGCTGATCTGGAACTTCCTGTGGTTCAGTTTAAGGCCATCACTCCTCGTCCTGGGCACCACTGGGAAGAGTCTGGGACCATCTGACACCCCTTGGAGACGTTTGAATGGATGGATGAGATCCCCTCTCACAGGAGGAGTTTGTAGGGATATCTGAGATGTTTGTAAGGATGGATGAGATCCCATCTCAGATGAGAGATTTGTAGGGATATTTGAGATATTTGAATGGATGGATGAGATCCCACCTCAAATGAGAGATTTGTAGGGATATTTGAGATATTTGAATGGATGGATGAGATCCCACCTCAAATGAGAGATTTGTAGGGATATTTGAGATGTCTGTAAGGGTGGATGAGATCCCACCTCAGTGAGGGGTTTCTGGGGATATCTGAGGTATTTGTATGAATGGATGAGATCCCCTCTCAGTCTTCTCTCCTCCAGACTAACCAGGCCCAGCTCCCACAGTCCCTCCTCATCAGGGAGATGCTCCAGACCCCAAATCCCCTCTGAACACACACACAGCCCATCACCACGAGCTCATCCCCAAACTCGGGCACCGTTTCAACCTCAGGGTCCTCACAAACCCCCCAAACTCTTCTCCCTCCTCACAAACCCCCCAAACTCTTCTCTCCCACACGCCAAGACCTCTGACACGACACCACCACCCCCCAGTCAGCCCAGGAGGAGCCGTGGAAGGGAATTCCCAAGGGATGGGGGACGCCCTCACCGTGGTGACGCGGCAGATCTGCCCGTGGAACTCGGGGCAGTAGCAGGCCCCGCTCAGGGGACACTTCTCCACGGGTTTGCCACGGTAGATGGGTCTGTAGGAGGCAGCACAGATGTCAAAGGGGTTGTGCATGTCATAGTTGAGCTGGTAGGTGTCCGTGGGGTTCTTCTCACACGCCGACAGGATCTTGCGCGTCTGCGAAAAAACAGCGGCCGCGGTGAACGGAGGGGGGAAGGCACCAGGAGACCCCAAAAACGGGGTCTGTCCCACCTGGGGCTTCCACCTGAGCACCTCCCAGATGTACCTGCTGGGCCACCTCGGGCTTGGGGCCCAGCTCCAGCAGCCTCCGGGCAAAAGTGGCCGCGGTCTTGAAGTTCTTGAGCTTGAAGAAGAGGTTGAGGGCGGTTCGGAGCACCAGGATCATGTGCACGGGCTGCAGGTTGGAGTGGGTGAAGTAGGCGGCCATCTGCAGGAGGGAGCAGGGAAAACAGGGATGCAAACACTGCATGGGACAAATGGGAATAACTGGAAGTGCTGCAAGGAACCCGTCCTGGTTGGGGAAGGAGGGAAAACAGGGATACAACCACTGGCATGGGACAAACAGGGATACAACCACTGCCAGGGAAAGAGGGAAAACAGGGATCCAATCACTGCATGGGACAAACAGGGATACAACCACTGCCAGGAGTGGGGAGGACTGAAGTGCTGCAAGGAACCCGTGCCTGCCAGGGAAAGAGGGAAAGTAGGGATCCAACCACTGCATGGGACAAATGGGGATGACTGGAAGTGCTGCAAGGAACCATTCCCTGCTGGGGAAGGAGGGAAAGTAGGGATACAACCACTGCCAGCAGTGGGGAGGACTGGAAGTGCTGCAAGGAACCCGTCCCTGCCAGGGAAGGAGGGAAAACAGGGATCCAACCACTCCAGGGGACAAACAGGGATACAATCCCTGCCAGGCACGAGGATGACTGGAAGTGCTGCAAGGAACCATTCCTTTCAGGAGAAGGAGGGAAAACAGGGATACAATCCCTGCCGGGCATGGGGATAACTGGAAGTGCTGCAGGGAACCTGTCCCCCCAACACAACCCCTGCTTCAAAGGTGGAAAGGGCAGAATTCCAGACTCCTGCTCCCCTTTATAGCCCCCCTGTGAGGGCACACCCAGGCAGGGAAGGAATCCTGCACCTCACAAATCCGCTTCTGCTGCTCCAGGGTCTCCTTGGGCAGCTTCTTGCGCTCGATCTCCATGGAGAGCCCCACGATGTATTCCCGGCAAATGGCGATGAGCTGCTGGGCCTTTGGGGAGAGGGAAGGGGTCAGGAGTGGCCTCCTGGCCCACCATGGACACGGGGAGAGGGGGTGGTCTGTCCCTCACCTCGGCGATCTCCTGCTTGTTGTCCACCACCAGCAAGGGGACGCTGAGCAGGATGGAGCGGAACTTCTCCACGGCCTCCTCGAACTTGCCGGCGGTGGTGAGCTGGTAGCAGAGCTGCAGCCGCTGGATCAGGTCGTTGAGCTTCAGCCCCACGGCGGGGAGGGCGTTTTTCAGGCCGGCTTCTTTCCTGGGGACACCACAGAGAGGTTGGGGACACAAGTGGGGTCACCACGAGGCCGAGCGGGAACGCGCCGACCGCGACTCGTCCCCGGTTTTCACGGGATCACTGAGGTTGGAAAAGCCCTCCAAGGTCACCGAGTCCACCCTGTGCCCCATCCCCACCTCGGCCCCCCCAGCCCAGAGCGCTCAGTGCCACGGCCAGGCCTTCCCTGGACACCTCCAGGGAGGATTGTGCCAGAATTCCCAGCCTGCACCAATGTGGAGAGAGCTGGGAATTGTGTGTGTGGCAGAGTTGTGGAGGCAAAGATAAAACAGATCCAAAGCAGGTCACCAGTTTGCCCTGGGGAGGCCCCACCTTGGGTGCTGCGTCCAGGGCTGGGGCTCTCAGGGCAGGAGAGACATGGAGGGGCTGGAGAGTGTCCAGAGAAGGGAAAGGGGCTGGAGCAGCAGGAGAAGGGGCTGGAGAACTCCTGAGGGAGCTGGGGGGGCTCAGCCCGGAGAAAAGGAGGCTCAGGGGGGACCTTCTGGCTCTGGAATTCCCTGACAGGAGGGGGGAGCCAGGGGGGAATCGGGCTCTGCTCCCAGGGAACAAGGGACAGGAGGAGGGGGAACGGCCTCAAGCTGTGCCAGGGCAGGGTCAGGTTGGACATCAGGAGGAATTTCCCCATGGAAAGGGTGTTGAGGCCTTGGCAGGGGCTGCCCAGGGAGGTGGGGGAGTGCCCAGCCCTGGAGGTGCCCAGGGCAGGCCTGGCTGTGGCACTGAGTGCCAAGGTGGGGATGGGGCACAGGGGGGACTCTCAGAAATCTTTTCCAACCTCACCAACTCCATGATTTTTCTACAGCGGCTCCCAGGCCAGGCTGGAAAAACCAACCCGTGGCTCCCATTGCCCAGGATCTGGGAGGTCCCTGGCACAGGGGAGGGGGCACAGAGGGGCTGCCCAGTGCTCACCAGTTGCGGTGTGGGAACCCGTACATGGCGGGCAGGCTCGGCAGCGCCTGGTAGGTCGTCCTGCCCCGGGTAAAGGTCTGCAGGAACAGCTGCTTGTAGGGCCCAAAGTTGGTCACTCCCACCTGGTCATGGAGCAGCTGGAAGGGGACACATGGATGAGCTGAGGGAAAGCTGGCACAGGCACCACCGAGGCTTCACCACAGCTCGTGTCACACCCAGACAGAACCAGGCACAAAACGAGGCACAAAAGGGAACAAAACGAAGCTTCAGGTGGATCGGGGAGGAGAAAGGGCACAGTTTATCCCTAGAAAGCCCACAGGGACTTACTCTCATTGCTGTCTCAAAGGAGCCTGCCAGGATGTGGTCAACAGGCAGCTGGGAATTGTTGCACCACACCTGCAAGAAGGGAAGGGAAACACGTGGAAGAGCAATTCCATGCCCTGCCCTCACCACCCCTCAAAAACTGGGCCCTGCCCTCACCACCCCTCAAAAACTGGGCCCTGCCCTCACCACCCCTCATAATTTGGCCCTGCCCTCACCACCCCTCAGAGTCCCCATAATGAAGTTCCCCACATTGTGCTCACAAGGATTGAACCCCCAAAAACACAGAGAATTTCTGGGAAAGGCAACCCAAGAGCTGCTTTGGCATTACCTGAGCTGGGCTGGTGCCCTTGGTGGGAGGCACAAAGAATCCATCCTCTGCTGCTCCTGCTGGACCAGCGGGAACATCCTGGGGGAAGGCACAGAGCAGGGATTAGTGGGGACCTTTCTGGAATCAGAGCTGTGGGGACCAGGCCTGAAGAAGCCCAGGACACACTTCCCCCACCTCCCTCACCAGCTGCCAGTGCCCTCCCAAGGAACCACCAAGGAGCCTCCTACCAGCTCAGGGGGAAGATCCAAATCTTCTTCCACTTCCCATCCACCTCCTTCTTCCTGCCCTTTCCCCAGACCTTCCTCTCCAAAGCCCTCTCCAGCATCCACAAAACCATCTGGAAAGGAGGGGGAAAGGTCAGAGCCCTGACACAGGCACACAGAGGCTTTTCCAAGGAAAGCTCTTGGATCCACCCACCTTCATCCAGCTGCAGCTCTGCATCCTCCCCCCAGCCCTCGGTGCCCACGGTGTCGATGTCGATGTCAGCAGCCAAAGCACCTCCTTTGCCTAAAGAAAGGGGCAGGAGCCTCCATCAACTCATCCCTCAGGTGTTAAACAAAGAATTCCAGGAGGGCAGCACCATCCCCTCCAGTGGGCCAGTCCCAGCTTGGGCTGAAAGGCTGAAGATTTCACACAATCCCAGAATCATCTGGGTGGGAAAAGATCTCCAAGATTATCCAGTCCAGCCTGGGCCCCATCCCCACCTTGGCACTCAGTGCCATGGCCAGGCCTTCCTTGGACACCTCCAGGACTGGGGACTCCAAACCTCCCTGGGCAGCCCCTGCCAAGGCCTCAACACCCTTTCCATGGGGAAATTCCTCCTGATGTCCAACCTGAGCCTCCCCTGGCACAGCTTGAGGCTGTTTCCCTCTTCCTGTCCCTTGTTCCCTGGGAGCAGAGCCCAACCCCTTCCCGGCTCCAACCTCCTGCCAGGGAATTCCAGAGCCAGAAGGTCCCCCGTGAGCTTTCCAAGTTCTCCAAGGCCAAAGCCACACCTTTGCTAGCAATTGTCCCCTCGAAGAAGCCCTTGGAGACAGTCAGCAGTGGCCAGTTGGTGTCCAGAGGCATGACAGGAGCCGGAGGCTGCAGCAGCTTCGCGTTGGGATCGATGTCTGGGATCTGAGCAGGAAACAGGCAAAGCCACCTCAGGAAAATCCCCTCCTGTGACCTGATGTGGAGATGGTTCCCCCCTCCCAGCCTGTCCCTCTGCCCCCAGGTCCCACTGTCACCCTCCTGCCCAGCTCCAGAGCTCTCCAGGAGCTGGGGGACAAGGTGGGGATGAGGCACAGGGGGGACTTGATCAGCTCACGAACCGTTTCCTTCTCGGGATCAAAGGTCTCCTTCAGGCTCTCAGCTTCCTCATCCAGACCGTGAGTGGCAGCTGTGAGATAGGCCAGGGACTCTGGAATTAGACACAGGGAATCCTTTGGGTTGGAAAAGACCTCTAAGATCATCAAGTCCAACCTCTGACTCCTTTGATTTCCACCCTGGAAATGTGAGCACGTGTCCTCTGTCACCCAGAGACGTCCCACAGCAGCACACAGGGACACAAAGTGGGGATCAGCAGGACACCAAGGGGTGGAATCACACCCCTAAGGTGTCCCTGGATTTGGGAGTGATCACTGGAACAAGGTCTGCAGTTGATTCAGGTCTCAGAGATGCTGCTCCAGCTTTTCTGCTCACCCAATTCAGCTCCTCAGGTGAGGGATCGTTCTGAGCCACCTCCAGAATTTACTGTTCATCCCAAAAGCTTCTCCCCGGCCCACAGGGACAGGTTTGAGCCCGGAATTACTCACTTTGCCCACAGTTCTTCAGGATCCTCACTCTCTCTGCCACGTCCCCCAGGTACAAGGCGTTCTGGTAGTGCCCACTCATGTCCTTGCGGATCTCGGCTACACCAAGAGCAAAAAGCCACAGTAACTCTGCTGCTCTTGGCCCTGCACCACGATTCCCTCTGGGAATCTGCTCCTGGGACCTCCTCTGCCACCCCCCTGGCACTCACCAATCTTCATCATCTTCCTCAGCTTCTCCAGGTTGCCTGTGATGAGGTAGAGGAAGGAGAGCCTGTCGAAGTTCTTGGTGCGCTGGTAGCACATCTCCACGATCTGGTGGTTCCCCTGCAGCAAGGCCACCTCCCCCAGCTTCTCCCAGCAGTTCTTGTCATCCAGGGCTTTGGCTGCTTCCAGGGCAATCTAAGGGCAGAGCTGACACGGTCACCGAGGCCTGGCAGGGCGGAGTTTCCCCTGCAGGCTTCTGGTGATCACAAGGATCACTGCCTGAATCACAGCCCAGCACCTCAACCCTCAAACTTCTTCTTCCTGCACCTCATCCCCAGCTCCACCACCCTCAGCTTCTTCCTGCACCTCATCCCCAGCTCTACCACCCTCAAACTTCTTCCTGCACCTCATCCCCAGCTCTACCACCCTCAGCTTCTTCTTCCTGCACCTCATCCCCAGCTCCACCACCCTCAATTTCCTCTTCCTGCACCTCATCCCCAGCTCCACCACCCTCAACTTCTCCTTCCTGCACCTCATCCCCAGCTCTACCACCCTCAGCTTCTTCTTCTGCACCTCATCCCCAGCTCTACCACCCTCAAATTCTCCTTCCTGCACCTCAACCCTCAAACTTCTTCTTCCTGCACCTCATCCCCAGCTCCACCACCCTCAGCTTCTTCTTCCTGCACTTCATCCCCAGCTCTACCACCCTCAATTTGTTCTTCCTGCACCTCATCCCCAGCTCTACCACCCTCAATTCTTCTCCCCCAGGCTCCCCCTGCCCCTGCACACGGTGAGGGTTGGCACTGATGCCCCCAGGCTGTGCCTTTCCCCCCCAGCCCCACCGACCACCCGCTGACCTCGATGTTTCCACACTCCAGGGCCAGGCTGAAACGGGTCTTCTCGTCCTTGACGAAGTGCAGGGCCACCTCTGGGTAGCCCTTCTTCTGCAGGTAGGCAATGATGGACTGGCCCACCAGCTTGGCATTCCTCACCATGTGCAGAACCTGCCCAGGAACGGCCACGTGAGCTCCTTCCCTTTGTCCTCGGGTTTGGGGGAGTGACAGGACAAAGGGAGGATGGATACTGGGAAGAAAGGTCGTCCCAATATCCAACCCAGGGACATCTCCCACCAGCCCAGGTTGCTCCAGCCTGGCCTTGGATGCTTCCAGGGATGGAGCAGCCACAGCTTCTCTGGGAAACCTGTGCCAGGGCCTCCCCACCCTCCCAGGGAAGGATTTACTGGGAAGATTTGCCCTGTGGTCTATTCCCAGCAGCAGTTCTGGGAAGAACATCTCTCTGTCCTTCCCTCACACTGTTCCCTTTGCTCTGCCTTTTCCCTGAGAGTCCATCCCGTGCTGATCCTGGTTTTGGGGTGACCCTTCTCCATTCACAGATGCTCAATCCCTGGAAACTCCTCATATCAACACCTTTAAAATTCCCATTCCTTTCCCCCCCTTCCCTCCACCTTTATATTTTACACCCTGGTTTGCGAGTTCCAGCTTCCAAGCAGGAATGCTTTCATCAGGAATCGGAGTGACAGACAAAGGGGGAACGACAGAGGGGAAATTCAGGTCGGATATTGGGAAGAAATTCCCTCCTGGGAGGGTGGGGGAGGCCCTGGCACAGGTTGCCCAGAGAAGCTTTGGCTGGGAGTGTCCAAGGCCAGGTCGGAGCAACCTGGGCTGGTGGGAGGGTGGCAGGGGGTGGAACTGGATGATCTTTAAGGTCCTTCCAGCCCAACCATCCCACGATCCCGTGACCCTGAGCCCCCTCACCTCATCATACTTCCTGTTGATGAGCGCCAGCTTGAACTTGAACTCGGTGGGGTCGATGGTGAGGACGCGGGGCCGGCACTCCCTGTCCAGGCAGTACACGTTGTTCCCCTTCACCCTCGTCACGTAGATGGGCAGGTCCAGGGTGCGGATGATCCCGTGGTCCCTGTGCCAGCACAGCACCCCCTGTGAGCTCCAGGCCAACCCAAACCCCTCTGCAGGGCCGTGTTCTCCACCTCCAGCACCGTGTGGGTTGGTTCAGCCTGTGCTGGGTGAGGACGTGGGGCTGGAAATGGGGCTCGTGGCCCCGGGCTCACCCCGTGGTCACGGCGTATTTGATGTGGTTGCTGGTGGTGTAGATGAACACCCCGCTCTCGTCCCAGGCCCCGCTCTTGACCCGGATGTTCTCGTGGATGTTGCAGAGGGATTCCAGCTTCCTGTTGCAGATCATGATGGCTGGAGAGGGAAGGGAAAGGAAAGTCAGGCTGGGGAAACCCTACGGCTGAATTGTAGGGTCGTGGGACGGTTCGGGCTGGAAGGACCTCGAAGATCATCCAGTTGTGTGAAGGGATAAAATGGCAGGGCCTGCACTGCCAGTGCCTTCAGCTGCACCTTCACAGCTCATCCAAAGGGGCTGATCCCAGCCAAGGAAGGGGTCAGAGTGCCAAAGGATGCGGGTGAAACACGGATCACTCACCGTGCTTGGCCAGCAGGGCCACGTGGGACATGTCGGCCGACCAGATCACGTACTTCACCTTGGAGATCTTCACCGAGGCCAGAGTCCTGGGGGGGGGACAGCAGGGCCATCAGGAGGGGAACACAAACACCCCAGCAAGCTCTGCACAAGAACCCCCAGTGCCCAAGAGCCTGGACCCAACTTCGGATGCTCCAAAGCTGCTTTTCCCCCGTTCCGGAGCTACAAAATCCCAAGGCAGGACTGGGGGTTTCTGCAGCAAAACAAACCTTTCTCCACATCTGAGCAACAACAAATGTGTTGGAGGGACAACTGACTTCCAACCCCAGGTTTCTGAGAGGCTTTAGGGACAGAAGGAGGGGAATTAGGGATCGTTTGCATCGTTGGATTCCCTCATCGCTTTCCCAACAAGGCATAAAAATAGGGGAAGAGGCAAATTCTGGGATACAATCAATCCACAATTTATCTGCAGATAACCCAGAACCTTCTGAAGCCTCCAAAGACGGCCAAAAGCACCAACTCTGTGCCTGTTGTGGCCAGGGCTCGTCCAGCAGCACAAACACACCGAGACACAAAACCTGAGGACACGAATCCAAACGAGCTGAGCTTGATTGAGTTTGGGCTTTCTGATGCCTCTCCCCTTTCCCAACACCCCATCCTGCAGTCCCAGGCTTTCCAAACATCTCCCTGTGATCCGTGGCACGGTGCCTGTGGCATAAATCACTCCTTGGCTGTGTTTGCTCTGCTCTTCCTGAACAGTTGTTGGCCGTGGTTTGGATCAGCCCGACGCAGCTGAGGCTGAATTCTGAGGGCATTAATAGCCACCACTCGTCCCCCGGGGGCTTAAAACTGCAGGATTAGGATATTAAAGCTCAAAACTGCAGGATTAGGGTGTGGAAGCTCCTCCCAGCAGGGTCTCACCGTTTCTGCTGCACGTCGAAGAGGGTGATGGAGTCGGTGTCTCTCAGCAGAAGGTTCCCGGTGCCAGCGTAGAAAATCTCATCACAGTTGGGCACCTGCACCTTCTTGGTGATCTCATTCTTCAGGTTTTTGATGAGGATCTGCCAGTGGATGAGAGGAAATTTTAATGACATGGGAGATTTCACAATGGAATTCAGGATTACTGGGGAGAGCTCAAGATGTTTCTTCCCCGTCATATAAATTTTACCAGGGTTGTGTTTCCATGACTGTCTTTTCCCCCTCCTTTCTCCCACTGCACTCCAGTGCAAATAAAGAGCTTTATTAAAAATCTAACCTGCATTTTTCACAGAATCCCAGAATCCCTGAGGTTGGAAAAGCCCTCCCAGGTCACTGAGTCCCCTCTGTGCCCCATCCCCACCTTGGCCCCCAGCCCAGAGCACTCAGTGCCACATCCACTCCTTCCCTGGGCACCTCCAGGGCTGGGCACTCCCCCACCTCCCTGGGCAGCCCCTGCCAAGGCCTCAACACCCTTTCCATGGGGAAATTCCTCCTGATGTCCAACCTGAGCCTCCCCTGGCACAGCCTGAGGCCGTTTCCCCTCCTCCTGTCCCTTGTTCCCTGGGAGCAGAGCCCGACCCCCCCAGCTCCCTCCTTCCAGGGAATTCCAGAGCCAGGTCCCCCCTGAGCCTCCTTTCCTCCAGGATGAGCCCCCCCAGCTCCCTCAGGACTTCTCCAGACCCTTCCCCAGCTCCGTTCCCTTCTCTGGACACTCTCCAGCCCCTCAATGTCTCTCTTGCCCTGAGGGTCCCAGCCCTGGACACAGCACTCAAGGTGTCCCTCCCCAGTGCAATTTTCACTGTTTTCCCTTTCCTTTCCAGCTGTTGGGAGTGCCCTGGGTGGCTTCCCAGCCCTGCTTTGGATGGATTTCACTCCTGAACTCACCTGCTGCAGCTCAGCTTCACCGCCCAGGAGTTCAACAACATTCCCACTCCTCCCATTTCTCCCGTGTGTGTCTGACAGCACTTGGCCGCTCTGCTCCACTAATCCCGTTATCCCAACCTCCCTGTTTTCCACCAGCACCCTTCCCAAGCCCCACCCTCCTCGTCAGGAGCTGAGCCCTCACCGAGTGCATCCGGTCGAGGACGGCGAAGCGGTTCCGAGCCACCCACACGGCCGTGAGCCCCGAGGAGCGCTTCCCTTCGGGAGCTGGGGGTGGAAAACACAGCCAGGGAGGGGGTTAAACCTCTGCCAGGGGGTGAAACCTCTGCCAGGCTCTCCCTGCAGCACCAGCAGCAGCCCCACACGGGCTCTTCCCAGCCCGTCCCGGCCGCTGGAGCCGCTTCCGACCGACTCCTGTTCCACCCGAGGTTGTTCCCGGGAGTTGTTCCCTGTCCAGTGCCACCCTGCCCTGGGCAGGGACACCTCCCATGCTCCAACCTGGCCTTGGACACTCCCAGGGATGGGGCAGCCATGGAATAACCTGTGCCAGGGCCTCCCCACCCTCACAGGGAAGGATTTATTCCCAATATCCATCCAAACCTCCTCTCTGTCACTGAACCCACCCCCTTGTCCTGCCACTCCAGGCCCTTGTCCAAAGTCTCTCCCCACATTCCTTGGAGCCCCTTCGGGTCCTGGAAGGCCACAATCAGGTCACCCCAAGCTGAACAATCCCAATTTTCCCAGCCTTTCCTCCCGGCAGAGCTGCTCCATCCTCTCCTCCATCCCTCTGCTCCCTCCTCTGCTCCATCCTCTGCTTCATCCCTCTGCTCCATCCTCTGCTCCCTCCCTCTGCTCCACCCTCTGCTCCATCCCTCTGCTCCCTCCCTCTGCTCCCTCCCTCTGCTCCATCCCTCTGCTCCATCCCTCTGCTCCATCCTCAGCTCCATCCTCTGCTCCCTCCCTCTGCTCCATCCTCTGCTCCATCCCTCTCTCAGCCCCTCTGGAATGGCTCCAGCAGCTCCAGGTGCTCCCTGGGCTGTTCCCCAGCTCTGCTGGGGGGTCTCAGCTGAGGGGGCTTTGGGGGATTTACCCCTGACTGTAGATATTCATCAGCCACTCAAATTTCTGGAAAATTAAATTTCGCATTTTCACGAGGCTGAGACATTTTCTCCTCTGCAAGATGAATGTCCCAGCCCCTCCTTTCAAGTGACACCAGCTGGGTGTCCCCAGACAAGTCAGGCTTTGAACATCTCCAATGAAATATCTGAAATACATTCAGCAATATTTCAGCTGTAAAAACTTCCCAAAATGCCATTTTTTCCCTTCCCTTTCTGAATCCACCTCTGACTGTGCCCAGCAGAGAAATATCCCCTTCACCAGCCCCTCAGGAACCAATAAATCTCTGCTTTCCAGCCCCACTCATCCATCACTCCCCCTCATTCCCAAATCTTTACTGCCCTGACGACAGAGGCAGGAGGGACCAGCTGGAGTTTCAGCTCCCAAATGGAATTCACACACAGTTATGAGGAAGAATGATTTGGGTTTTTTTTTTTATCCCTAAATCATGTTCTGACTTGTAAATTGCCCAAAAACTGATGTGGAATTTGCCGAGAGGAAAAAAATGACTCCTGGCACTGTCACTTTTACAGCCACTTTTCAGAGGATAAAACCTCTCAGAACAAACCAAACCTGGTGGAAATCCATCTCTGGCTGACAAGCCAGGAAACCTCCTGCTGCGTGGAAAGGGGGGAAAACGGAAAGTTCCTAATAACCAAATTATAAAATATAGATTTGGAGCAGTAAAAGTTCGGGATGAACATGAATTTTTCAAGTCAGGCTGGGGGTGATAGAGTGGGCAGGGAGCTGCCAAACGACATGTGCTGCAGGGACACTGGGAAAAACAGAGAGAGGAGGAGGGAAATGAGGGGTTTTTCTACACAAGACACACACACAGAGCTGGAGAGAGCAGGAGGGGACAGGGATAACCCCCCAGGGAACACCCACCATCCGGATTTTGGGAGTCAGCATCCTTGGGAATGGTGTAGAGGTCGTAAGTGCTGTTCTCCAAGTTGCTGGCTCTCTGCAGAGAGAGGGGGGAAAGCTCGTTTTGGGGCAGGATTTCAGGGAATCAGCATTTGAGGGCAGGTTTGTGCAGCAGGAGGGACTCACGGTGCACAGCAGGACGGCGTTCTCAGCAGGGTTGTAGGACATGTTGAACACGGGGAACTTGGAACCACTGAGGGAAAAAAAGGGAAACTCTGAGTGGAACAAAGACATCTTCTCATTAACGGCCTTTGTCTCCTGAATGGAGCAAAGAGCAGAAGAGCTCAGCAAAAAAATTGCCTCAGACCCCTCTGGAAACACCCCAAGACATCATCATCATCACCATCATCATCATTATCATCATCATCATCATGGCCAGGCTTCGTGAAAGAAGATTTGGGAAGGGCTCTACCCACCTTTGTTACAAACACCCCAAGAACATCAGCATTTAATGAACTAAAGAGCTGCCACTTCACTTGGAAACTTATAACCAGTTAACTGAAAAGATTTGATCTAAGCAGAGATAAAAACCCACCTAAAACCACTTTTTTTTTTAGGCTTTGTAAGTCCTTCAGAGGCACCTGAACACAACACTATGACCTGAGGGGCAACAAACACGGGACTGAGGATACTGGGACACCTCCTGGAAGAGGCTGAGCCACCTCTCACCTCCTCAGCTGCATGACAGCCACGTCCTTGGAGCTGTTGAAGTCCAGCTGGCGCAGGAAGCGATCCTTGACGTAGTAGAGCATGTTCCCGTGCACGGCATAGGCAGGACGCTCCCGCTCCAGCTTGAACACGATCATGCCCCCATCATGGCCTGGAAAAAACGTGGGAATTCATGGAAAGGAAAGCAAATCCTACCTGGATTTTCTCTGCCTTGAGGAGGAGGGGTTTTTTACCTGCAGCAAAGAGGTTGAGGTTGGGGTGAGCGGCCAACACCCAGAAGCGATCGTGGTCGCGCCGGAAGGTCTGGACGCCCGTCCTGCACGGAAAAACAAGGGGATTGAGGATAATTGAGGATAAAACTTTCCATCCTCTGGATCCAAAGCTTCCTGCTGGTGGTGGCCGAGCAGCACTGACCGTTTGGACATGTCCCACACCCGGATGCTCTTGTCCTCGGAGTTGCTGAGGATCAGCTCCTGGCGCGGGTGGAACACGGCGCACGACACGTTGTTGTAGTGACCCCGGCACGTGTCCACCTCCCAGGCCTTGGATTCTGACCAGAGGGGGGAAAGGAGGAGGAAAATCACTCTCAGACCTCCCTGAGCTGTCTCCAACCACCAGGCACTGCTAACCCACACAAACAGAGGGGTTGGGGGTTGTGTTATCTGGGGGGACTGAGCTGACAAAAGCACAAACGTTCCCTGTGGAGGCTCCTGGTTCTGGAATCTTCTCCCTTCCTCACTCCATCAGTGCATGTTCAGAACACTTCAGAGAGTCGAGTTGTTTCACTCCTACAAGCTTCTGCTCAGAATCCCAGGATAACTGAGGCTGGAAAAGCCCTCCCAGCACATCCACTTCATCCCCACCTTGGCCCCCAGCCCAGAGCACTCAGTGCCACATCCACTCCTTCCCTGGGCACCTCCAGGGCTGGGGACTCCCCCACCTCCCTGGGCAGCCCCTGCCAAGGCCTCAACACCCTTTCCAGGAGGAAATTCCTCCTGATGTCCAACCTGACCCTGCCCTGGCACAGCTTGAGGCCATTTCCCCTCCTCCTGTCCCTTGTTCCCTGGGAGCAGAGCCTGATCCCTCCTGCCTCCCCCCCTCCTGTCAGGGAATTCCAGAGCCAGAAGGTCCCCCCTGAGCCTCCTTTTCTCCAGGCTGAGCCCCCCCAGCTCCCTCAGGAGTTCTCCAGCCCCTTCTCCTGCTGCTCCAGCCCCTTTCCCTTCTCTGGACACGCCCCAGCCCCTCCACGTCTCTCCTGCCTGGAGTGGCCCAGCCCTGGACACCACACTCCATGTCCCCTCCCCGGTGTAAATCACCTCCAGGTTCAGCTCCAACCCAACCTGCAACTCAACCCAAGGCCCTTCTCCCCCCAGAGGATCCTCTCACCGTTCATCCTCCAGATCTTCACCTGCCGGTCGTCGGCCCCCGACACGATGAGGGGCATGGTGGGGTGGAAGGCAGCCCAGTTCACCCCCCTGTCGTGGCCCTGCAGGGGAAAAAGGAGCCACCTGAAGCCATTTGGGGACAGGAAGGAACAAGCAAAGGAAGGACAAAGCCACAAAGACTCGAGGCAGGTTTGCCACAGCAAGAGACGACTTTTGCCGACTCCATAATCCACAGGATTTTAATTATTGTATCATGAGAGGTCTGGTTTGAACTCTGCTTTCCTGATATTTTTAACTCTGGTTTCCTGATATTTTTCAGGGCTTTTGGAGGATCACAGAGGTTTCCTGACATGGATCTGCAGGTGCTGCCCACCCAGGCTGGGGCTGTACCTCCAGGACGTGCTTCACCACCGCGTCCGTCGTCCCGAACAGATCCACGCCCGTGATCCCCCTGACATCCGACTCCACGGCTCCAGGGGACAGGTTCTTCTTCCTCAGGCCTTGTGGAGCAAAGGGGAGAAGGAGGCAGCATTAGGGGAAGGAAAAATTTTATCACCACGGAGTCCCTGAGGTTGGAAAAGCCCTCCAGGATCATTGAGTCCACCCTTTATGTCTCTGACTTAACAACCCAAACGCTCTCCTGGGCTGTTGTCACACACATTCAGGTGAAAACCAGGAGCCCTCCTCATCCCTCACACCCTCTGCCGAGGGCAACAACAGTTCAGGGAGGAGGATTTTGGAATGTGACCTTTAAACTCATGGAACTGCTGCAAAAACTGCCACTGCCGCCAACAGTGCCCAGCACACCCGGAGCTCCAGGACGAGGATCATGGACACAACAGCACCAGGCAAAATGGGAAATAACTCTTCCCAGGGGACTGCTGGAGCCAGAGCAGAATCCTGATAAGGACATAAGTCATCCTGGAGAAAAACCCGTGGAGTGGGAGGACGTTTGGAATCCGTTCCTCGTCTCCCTGTCGGTTTTTCCCACACGCCAGAGTTGTTGTCCGAGCAGAGCGACAGCTGAGTCAATAATCCAGCACGTCCCTAAACCCCCTCACCACGGATCAGCCGAGGAAAAAAACAGCCCTGTACCATCTCCAAACCAATTTGGCAGCTGGAACTCTGCTGAGAGCGAGGTTTTTTGGGAGGATGGAGCAGCAGAGCTCGGTGGCAGAAGAGCTGTTAACGCTCCCCGCGCTGGCAGAGCCGAGGGGGGACAGGTTTTAAATATCCAGGATATCCTGTCCCCTGGATATCCTGGGTATTGACACAGCTGGCAGTGCCTGAGCCCGTGCCACCAGCACAGTGTGGCCAACCAAAACTGCCACAGGATCTAGAACAATCCATGCTCTGACACCACCAGTTAACATCGCCCTTATTCCCAGCTTTTCCTTCAGGGATATTTCATTCTGGCACCTTTTCTCCAGGATGAGCCCCCCCAGCTCCCTCAGGTTGACTCTCCAGACCCTTCCCACCCCTTGGCCCCCCTGGCAGCTCACCAGAGATATCCCAGACCCTCACGGTCTGATCCAGGCTGGCAGACACCACCAGGTCCTCCGAGGGGTGGAACTGGGCACACATCACGTAGTGGTTGTGCCCTGTCAGGACACTGCAGGAGAAAAGAGGGCAGGAAACGCCATTAAAACTGAAAATATATTAATAAACATCTCAATTTGCACCAACAGCAACAAGCTCAGGCTGGGGAAGGAGCAGGAAGAGCAGGATTGCCAAAAGCTGCCCTGTGTGGCTGAAGACATGGAATCATGGGATAAGTTGGAATGAGCCTTAAAGGTCATTGAGACCATGGGCAGGGACACCTTCCACTGTCCCAGGTTGCTCCAACCTGGCCTTGGACACTTCCAGGGATGGAGCAGCCATGGAATAACCCGTGCCAGGGCCTCTCCACCCTCACAGGGAACAATTCCTTCCCAATATCCAAACTGAATTTCCCCTCTTTCACTTTGAACCCTTTGCCCCTCGTCCTGATAAAGGATCCCTCTCCAACATCCCTTCTCCAGCAGGGATTGTTCTCCTTGAAAACCCCAAATCCCACCCCAAAACAGGCTGTTCTTTTTTTAAAAAGCAACCCCTTGGTCTCACCAGACACAGGTCCTGGACTGCCAGTTCCACACCCGGATGGTCTGGTCGTCGGAAGCGCTCAGGATCCAGGGATATTCCTAAAAAACCCAGAGGGTTCTGTGCACCAAGCAATCCACACCCCCAGCATTCCCTCCCCACGTGGGATTTTCCAACCATCCCCAGGAATCCCTGAATCCTTAAGGTTGGAAAAGGCTTCCAAGCTCATCCAGTCCAACCTGTGACCCACCTTGTCACCAAGTGCCACATCCAACCATTCCTTGGACACCTCCAGGGATGGGGCAGCCAAAGTTCCTCTGGGCAACCTGTGCCAGGGCCTCCCCACCCTCCCAGGGAAGGATTTCTCCCCAGTATCCCATCTAAACCTCCTCCCTGTCCCCTGGAAGCCATTCCCCCTTATCCTGGCACTCCAGGCCCTCGGGAATTCCCTCTCCATCCTCCTTCAGCACCGAATCCAGCCCAGGGAAGGATTCCCTGTCCCACTCAGGGAGCAGGAGGACTCACATGGTGGAAGAAGGTGGTCCTGATGTAATCCAGGTGCCCCAGCAGGGTGAAGAGGCAGCGGCGCAGTTTGTAATTCCAGACCTGGAATCACAGAATCGTGGGATATCCTGAGCTGGAAGGATCCTCCAACTCCAACCCCACAACACAGGAGCAGAAGGATGACAGTCCCACCTCCTCCTGGGATTTTTTTCTCTGCATTCCCACATCTCAGCTCAATTTTTCATCTTAAAAGTTGCTTTTAATTCAAGTTACAGCAAGACTTACTCTCACCTCCCTGAAACAGGCGAATCACGATTCCCAAACTTTATTTCCCTCCCCCCCCACACCCTTTATCACCTTTTCCTACAACATTCTGAGCTGGAAGGGACCCACAAGGATCATCCAAGTCCAACCAGTTCCTTTGCCCCTTCCCTTCCCTGGGTGGCACCTTTTAGAGACCAAGAGCCCCAAAAAGGAAATATTTTACCTTTATTTTGTAATCGTCGCCTCCAGAAACAAACAGGGGCTGCTGTTTGTGGAAATCAATTCCCCGGACGGGTCCTGCAAATGGGAAAAGCAATGGGATGGTTGGAGCAATCCCTGCACCCCTCAGAGGCCACAGTTTGCCCTTCTCTTCCCTCCTGCTGCTGCTGCTGAGAAACCCAGAGCTTCAAAGCACCAGCAAAAAGTTGTGTGACAGCCTGAAATTCCATCCCTTTCATAGAATCTTGGAATATCCTGAGTTGGACGGGACCCACAAGGATCCAAGTGCAACCCCTGGCCCTGCACACACACCCCAACAATCCCATCATAGCCCTGAGAGCTTTGTCCAAACACTCTGGCAGGTTTGGGGTTGTGACCATGCCCAGGGAGCCTCTTCCAGTGCCAACCACCCTCTGAGGGAAGAACCTTTTCCCAATATCCAGCTGGGATATCCCCTGCCACGGCTCCAGATGCTCCTTCAGGTCCTTGTCGCAGCTCACACAGAGCAGAGGTGGGAGCTGCCCCCCTTGAGGAAGCTGCAGACCCCTGAGACCCACCCCTGAATTCGTTCCTTCCCACCAGGATGTTTCTGCAACCCACCCACCCCCAAATTCAATCCTTCCCACCAGGATGTTTCTGCAACCCACCACAGAGCCCCCAGATCCCTATTTTCAGCTTCATCTTCCCACCAGGAACAAACCTCCCGCCCCACTCCTTGTGTCTGCGGCGCCAGCAAACTGTCCACGGGGAAAACTGGGCTAATTCCCAGGGGCTCTGGGATCAGAGGCCTCAGGAACCTCCAGATCCTCCTCCTGCAACCCCAACACCCCTCCCCAAGCAGCTCCCACCCTCCTGCCACCCCACTGACCGTCGTGCTCGTCGAACTTGTCGATGAGGGTGCACATGCGATAGTCCCACAGCTGGATGACCCCATTGTGGAGGCTGGTGAGGATCCAGGGCCGCTTGGGGTGGAAGCTGAGCCCTGCGGAGACACACGGAGAGCTGAGGGACCAGGGGATGCCCAGGGGATGTCCAGGGGATGCCCAGGGGAGCTGCCTCCTGCCCCGCTCAGGGACCCCAGGGCTGGGTGGGATCTGGTGGTTCAGCCCCCCTTGATCCCCTGGCACTGGCACTGAATTATTGATGGGATTAATTAGAGAACCAGGGAATGGTTTGGGTTGGGAAGGACCTTAAAGATCATCCTGCCATGGGCAGGGACACCTTCCTTCCACCAGACCAGGCTGCTTCAACCTGGCCGTGAACGCTGCCAGGGATGGGGCAGCCACAAGGATGGATTTAGGTTGGAAAAGCCCTCCAAGGTCACCGAGTGCCCCCTGTGACCATCCCCACCTTGACACTCAGTGCCACAGCCAGTCCTTCCCTGGACACCTCCAGGGCTGGGGACTCCCCCACCTCCCTGGGCAGCCCCTGCCAAGGCCTCAACACCCTTTCCAGCAAGAAATTCCTCCTGATGTCCAACCTGACCCTCCCCTGGCACAGCTTGAGGCCGTTTCCCCTCCTCCTGTCCCTTGTTCCCTGGGAGCAGAGCCCGAATCCCCCCCGGCTCCAACCTCCTTCCAGGGAATTCCAGAGCCAGAAGGTCCCCCCTGAGCCTCCTTTTCTCCGGGATGAGCCCCCCCAGCTCCCTCGGGAGTTCTCCAGACCCTTCCCCGGACACGCTCCAGCCCCTCCGTGTCTCCCCTGGGCTGAGGGCCCAGTTTCAGACCCCGCACTCCCCGTTCCCTCCCCGGGCCGAGGGTCCATCCCGAACCCCGCACTCCCCGTTCCCTTCCCTGGGCTGAGGGCCCTGTTTCAGACCCCGCACTCCCCCTTCCCTCCCCTCCTTCCCCGCCCGCGCCGCCATCGCGGCCCCGCTCCCGCCCCGTCGACCCGACACGGCCCGTGTCCCACCCGCATTTTTATAACACGTACCATATATACATATATTATAAATATATATATAATATACATTCGACATCCAGCCCCGTTACCTTTCACCCGCGCCGACTTGGTCTCGAACTTGGTGAGCATCGCCCCGGCCCTGCCCCGGCCCAGCCCCGCGGCCGCCGCTCCACGTCAGCGCCCCGGAACCGCCTCGGCCGCGGCCGCTTCCCCTTCCCGCTCCACCCCCCGATCCCGGCGGAAAGGGAAGCGCCGGGAATCCCCGAGCGGAGGGGGCAGGGACAGGGCCCGGGAGCCGCCGGGGGATGGAGGCAGCGCCGGGCCGGGGCCGCGGCTCCCTCGGGCTCCGCTGGGCGCTGCTCGTGGCCGCGCTGGCGGCGGGTGAGGGGGGGAACCCGGGAAGGGGCCCTGTGGGAGCCGGGGAGGGGATCGGATTCACCCCTTCCCGAAAGTTTGGGATGCGGGGAGAGCCTGGGGTGTGTCCTCGGAGCTGGGGAGGGGCTCGGACCTTCACCCCCCCCGAAAGTTTGGAATAAGGGGAGAGCCTGGGGTGTCCCCTCGGAGCTGGGGAGGGGCTCAGATTCACCCCCCGACCCTTTTAGGTGTCCCCTCGGAGCTGGCGAGTGGCTCAGATTCACCCCCCCCGAAACTTTGGAATAAGGGGAGAGCCTGGGGTGTGCCCTCGGAGCTGGGGAGGGGCTCCTGTCCCCCCCCTCGACCCCTTTGGGTGTCCCCTGTGAGCTGGGGAGGGGCTCAGATTCACCCCCCCCCGAAACTTTGGGATAAGGGGAGAGCCTGGGGTGTCCCCTCGGAGCTGGGGAGGGGCTCCTGTGCCTCTTCTCGACCCCTTTAGGTGGCTCAGATTCACCCCCCCGACCCCTTTGGGTGTCCCCTCTGAACTGGGGACGGGCTCAGATTCACCCCCATGACCCTTTTGGGTGTCCCCTGTGAGCTGGGGTTGGGCTCAAATTCACCCCCCAAACCCCTTTGGGTGTCCCCTCTGAGCTGGGGA
>NW_020897988.1:123080-131047 GCF_003984885.1 Neopelma chrysocephalum | reverse complement strand
ATTCACCCCCCAAACCCCTTTGGGTGTCCCCTCTGAGCTGGGGAGGGGCTCAAATTCACCCCCCAGACCCCTTTGGGTGTCTCCCCTGAGCTGGGGAGGGGCTCAGATTCACCACCACCAACCCCCCCCAGGGCTTTTGAGCCCCCGGGGTGCCCCCGTGAGCTTGAGGGGGGGTTCAAACCCTTCTGGGCTCCCCCCTGAGCCGGATCCGGGTCTCCTCCGCAGGTTCCTGCCGCGGGAATTCCGTGGAGAGGAAGATCTACATCCCCCTGAACAGGACGGCCCCGTGCGTGCGGCTCCTCAACGCCACGCACCAGATCGGCTGCCAGTGTGAGCCTGGGGGGGTCCTGGGCTGGGCTGGGGGGGTCTGACTGTGATTGGGGGGTGTGAGGAACCCTCCTGGTGCCCCTGGTCCCCAGCACCTCCTAATCCTGCTGGTAATGGACCGTGGAATGGTTTGGGTTGGAAGGGACATTAAAGATCACCCCATTCCACCCTTCCCGCTTGCCCGGGTTGCTCAGAGCTCCATCCAGCCTGGCCTGGGACATTCCCAAGGATGGGACACCATCCAGCCTGGCCTTGGATATTCCCAGGGATGAGGCACCATCCAGCCTGGCCTTGGATATTCCCAGGGATGGGATTTAGCCACAGCTTCCCTGGGCAAGCTGTGCTAACCCAGGGTCCAAGGTCCTCTGACTCCTCTGCCACCCTTGGCCTGATCCCGGGGTTGGGACAGGAGTTCCCAGCAGTTCCTGGGTGTGGACAAAGGGCTTGGTTTTATCAACAGCGTCCTCTGGAAGTGGTTTTTGTCCATCTTTACAGAATCCCAGAGTAGCTGGGGTTGGAAAGGGCCTCTGGAGATCACCCAGAGCAGGTGACACAGGGACAGGTCCAGGTGAGGCTGGAATGTCTCCAGAGAGGAGACTCCACACCCTCCCTGGGCAACCTGTTCCACCCTCCGTGGAAAGAAGTTCCTCCTTGTTTTGAGGTGGAACTTCTGGAGGTTTAGTTTCTGGAAATCACTCCTTGTCCTGGGAGGAGTGTGGCACTGTCCCCTGGGATTGGGAGCAGCACTAAGCTGGGCCTGGGCTCCTGCTGTGCTTCCCATCCCCTTCAGTCACGGGACACTCAGTGCTTGGGTGGCTGAAGGTCCTTTGAGGAGCTCAAACAAAAGGTGCTTTCAAAGCCTGAGAGCTCATTTCTCCATCTCTGCTGCTCTGCTGGGTTTTCCCAACTTAAAAGCACCGTGTCCTGCTCAGCCATTCCCAAATTCCTTCCTCCAGCCCCCCCCAATCCCAGGAGCTGCCCTTCCCTAAAGCCCTGTGCCCACTGCCCTGCTCTCCAGGGTGGTTTTAGGGGGGTGGTGAAGGAAATAAATCCCCTGAAGGGCACGTTGTCATCCCACAGCCTCCATCAGCGGGGACACGGGGGTGATCCACGTGGTGGAGAAGGAGGAGGATCTGCGCTGGGTCCTGGCCGATGGTCCTCACCCACCCTACATGATCCTGCTGGATGGGAACCTCTTCAACAGGTCAGTCTCCTGCTTTCATCTCCCCAGACAGCCCAGGGGTCTCTAACCTGGTGATTAAATGTCATTTTCTGACTGACAGGTGACAGAATCAGCTCTGACTGCAGCCAATTCTCGTGAGGTTGAACCATTAGTGGTTTTTTACTGGGCTTTGGTGACTTTTTCTTCTTACCTTTGCTGTGAAAAGAGCTCTGCTCTGTGTGGATCCTCACACCCTGTTCACCTCTGCAGCAGCTCCTGACGGCCATTAAATAATAGCCCATAATTTAATTACAGCCTTGACATTGCAGCCCATTAAACCCCAGCAGAGCAGGAAGGACGTGGCCGAAGTTTTCTCCTTGTTGCTCTTTTTTTTGTACAATAAGTTCAGCCCTAAGATAAACCCCAAAGGTTAATTTGATCACAAGCTCGGCTGTAATTCATCACCATCATCACCCTGTCTGGGATTGCAGCTCTTCCTTGATGGATCCCTGATTTCTGGGCTGTTTTCTCTCCCCCAGGAAGGTGTTGCTGCAGCTCAAGGGAACCTCCCGGGTCTCAGGCCTTGCTGTGGCTGCTGCCAAACCCAGCCCTCCCCAGGGCTTCTCCCCTGGCTTGAAGTGCCCCAACGATGGGTTTGGTGAGGAGATGTTCCACCTTCATCCCTGCTGGGGGGAGGGAGGGGATGGGGCCTTTTCCTTGGATGCTCCAGGGAAGTGCAGAGGATCTCAGGGAAGCGACACTTTGATCCCTCTGGGAATTCTTCCAGCACAGGGTGGGCTCAGGAAAGGGATGGGTTTGATGGGTGGGGCTGTCAGATGGTAGAAAAACGTGGTTGGGGTGGTTGGAATGTCACATCCAGAGGGTGTCCCACTGGACATCAGGGACCAGTGGCGACCCGAACTGGGACCAGTGTCATTAATGACACAAACAAAGAGGGGCTTG
Source organism: Neopelma chrysocephalum (assembly GCF_003984885.1). Taxonomy (NCBI): domain Eukaryota; kingdom Metazoa; phylum Chordata; class Aves; order Passeriformes; family Pipridae; genus Neopelma; species Neopelma chrysocephalum. The sequence goes on along the minus strand of NW_020897988.1, from coordinate 128,595 downwards.
GAGCAGCCTGGGCTGGTGGAAGGTGCCCTTGCCCGTGGCAGAGGGTTGGATCTGTGCAACCCAAACCCCCTGAGCTGTGTTCTGGTCCTGCAGGCTCAGCTGTGCCCGTTCTCCCTCTGTTCCCCAGGTGTGTATTCCGAGGATTACGGCCCCGAGTTCGCCCACTGCAACACCACGGTGTGGAACCCCCTGGGCAGTGGCATCTCCTACGAGGACTTTGACTTCCCCATTTTCCTCCTGGAAGATGCCAACGAGACCCAGGTTATCAAACAGGTACAGAGGAGCTGCTGCTCCCTGGGGAGAGGGGCTGGAGTTCTGTTCCCCGGGGTGAAAACGCCACAAATCCCCTTTTCTGTGCCACAAAAACACCAAGTTGAGCCGTGATTCTCGTTCCCCCCCAGTGTTACCTGGATCACAACGTGCCCAGGGCTGGCTCTGCCCCCCAGTACCCCCTGTGTGCCATGCAGCTCTTCTCCCACATGCACGCCGTGACCAGCACCGTGACCTGCATGAGACGCAGCTCCCTCCAGAGCACCTTCAGCATCAACCCAGGTGAGACCCCCCCCTCATCCTCAGCACCTCCAAATCCCTGTGGAATCACAGCTTTTCCTGGTGCCAGGGCTTCCCTGGAGCCAGGACTTCCCTGGTGCACAGCAGAATTTTTTGCTCGTTGACTTAACCACCAGGTTCAGAAAAAACCTCATTTTTCTCACTTGTCACTGCTGTGACATTCCCAACTCCAGGAATGTTTTTTTTTTCTGCTTCCCAGAGATCGTGTGTGACCCTCTCCTCGACTACAACGTGTGGAGCACTTTGCAGCCCATCAATGCCTCTGGAAAAGTGGACCCTGAGAAGGAAGTTATCGTGGTCGCCACACGAGTAGGTGCCTCTTAATCTTGCTCTGTGGAGCTGGGGCTGGAAGAATCCTGGGAATCTGGGAGTTCCCAGTCTCATGGGAATATATTTGTCGTGTATTTTGATTTCTTGCCCCGTTCCAAACCTTTTGGCTGCTGTGTTCTTGGGGTACAGCAGTGGCTCCATCCCCTGGGGCAGTGGAGGGACAGGCACAGTTTGGGTCTTTCCATCTTGTTGTGGGAGACTTTTTCCAGCCTTTTCTTCGCTGGTGGAAGCAGACGAGGAGAAATAGCCCGTGGCAAAGCTCTGAGGCCTCAAGGCTCAAATTTGGGGGAAATATAGGTTGGATATTGGGAAGATATTTCTCCCTGTGAGGGTGGGGAGGCCCTGGCACAGGTTGCCCAGAGAAGCTGTGGCTGCCCCTGGATCCCTGGAAGTGCCTCAGGCCAGGTTGGAGCAACCTGGGATAGTGGGAGGTGTCCCTGCCCGTGGCAGGGGGTGGCACTGGATGATCTTTAAGGCCCTTCCAACCCAACCACTCCATAAATCCCCAACTGCCACAGCGACACAATCATTATTTCAAGTTCCACCATCGACTCGATCCATCCCTTCCCGGCGGGATGAGCGGGATCAGGGAGAGAGAGAGGGATGGATTTGCTCTCCCAGCACAGAATCCCTGTGTGTTTGTGCTTGCAGATCGACAGCCACTCCTTCTTCTGGAACATTGCCCCTGGAGCTGAGGGCGCCGTGTCCTCCTTCGTCACCCACTTGGCCGCGGCCGAGGCCCTTCACAAGGCCCCTGACATCCCTCAGCTCCCCAGGAACGTCATGTTCACCTTCTTCCAAGGGGTGAGAGCAGCAGGATCACGTCACTTTTCCCCTCCTGAGATCCCAAATCAACCCCTGGAGCTGCTGCTCCCCCGTGTCCCTGCTCTTTGTCTCTGTCCCCGGGCCGTGGTTCCCTCTGCTCCAAGGGATCTTGGTTGCTCTGGGATGACATGACAGGAGCAGATGGAGCTCCCACTGGGGCAGGGATGGGCTGCATCCTTCTGGATGCATCACCCAAACTTTGCTCTCCCTCCTGTCTCCTCCTGGCGTGGCCGATTTCTGTTCTTCCCTCCCCCTTGTTGGGGATGAAGTTGGAAATTCTGCAGCAGAGCCCGGAAAAGGCAAAATTAAAAATATATGGGAGAGAAATGTGGCTCCTTCCTGGGAGGCCAGAGCTGGAACTGGCAGCTGTGGAGCAGCAGAACGAGCTGGAGCAGGGACTGATGGCCAACAGCTGATGTTCCCCTCAAGGCATCAGCTCTGATGAGTCCTTTGTGCAGCTCTTCCCCGTGCCAGGGCCATGTGATTCCCCCCACTCACCCTCCTCGGCACATCCATCCCCAATTTCCCTGGAGGAGAGAGGCATCCAGGCTGTGGATGTATCCAGGAGGGAGGGATGGGAAGAGCTGGCTGTAAATTAGGGAAGGGGGAGGCTGGTGGCTCCTGACTTCCCTGCCCTGCTCCGATTTCTCCAAGGGCACCTCGTCCTCCCCTGGCCACTCTCAGCCTTCCCAACCCTTTTTTCCAGGGAAGGAGACACCACTCCTTTCAGGGAAGCTTTGGATGCTGAATTCCTGGAATGGGGGGGGTTCTCCCTTTTCCCTGGTTTGTCGTTTTCCTTGTCAAAAACAATTGGGATTGTTCAGCCTGGAGAAGAGAAGCTTCAGGGAGACCTGACTGGGGCTTCCAGGACCTCAAGGAGACAACAGAAAACATGGGAAGAGATTATTTCCAAGGCTCTGGAGTGACAGGAAAAAGGGGAATGGCTTCAAACTGACAGAGGGCAGAGTTAGGTGGGATATTGGGAAGAAATTCCTCCCTGTGAGGGTGGGGAGGCCCTGGCACAGGTTGCCCAGAGAAGCTGTGGCTGCCCCTGAATCCCTGGAAGTGCCCAAGGCCAGGTTGGAGCAACCTGGGATAGTGGGAGGTGTCCCTGCCCATGGCAGGGGGTGGGATGAGGTGATCCTTAAGCTCCCTCCATCCCAAACCCTTCCATGACTCCTTGTTTCATTCCTAGCAGGATTAAGAGGGCAGAAAATCCTCACTGAGGTGGTTTTGCCTCGGTGCCTTTCTTGTGGAATTCAACATCTTTCTCCTGTTTTTTTCTCTTTCCCCTCCTTTTTGCCCTTTTGCTCCATCCCCTTCCTACAAATCCCTTTGGTTTGGGTCCCTTTGGTGTGTCCCAGGCTGTTCCAAACCTCTGGAATTACCAGGGGGGTCGTTGGCCCCCAAACTCTTGGGTCGGTTCCACCTCAGCCCCTCGGATGTTGCTGGTGGAGGTGCCTCCACCCTCAGATGGGATTCAGGATTTGGGATTTTTCAGGATTTTTCAGGATTTGGGATTTTTTTTTTCCTTTTTCTCCTGCAGGAGACCTTTGACTACATTGGCAGCTCCAGGATGGTCTATGACATGGAGCAGGACAAGTTCCCTCTGCGCTTGGACAACATCCACTCCTTCGTGGAGCTGAATCAGGTGTGGGAAGAGTTTGGGGGCCTTTCACTGCCTGGGTGTGAATTCCCCCTGGATTTCCCTGCTCTGGGGTGTCCAGCCTTGTGTTTAAGGTGGTTTTCCTTGCAGGTGGCTCTCAGGAATGGCTCCATCCTCTGGATGCACACGGATCCAGTCTCACGGATGAACCAGTCCGTGGACGCGCAGGTGAGAGGGAAACCATGGAATATCCTGAGCTGGAAGGGACCCACAAGGATCATGGAGTCCAATTCCTGGCCCTGCACAGCCCCAGCAATCCCACTGTGTCCCTGAGAGCTCCAGGTGCTCCCTGAGCTCTGCCTTCCCTGTGGAACCTGTCCCGGCTCCCGACCACCCTCTGCGGGAAGAACCTTCCCCTCGTCTCCAACCCCTGGCACGACTCCACCACCAAAACTCTGGAATCTTGAGCGGGGTTTTAACCTTCCCATCCCAAAGAACAGCAGCACAGGGCAGGTTCTCCTCCTTGCAGGTCAGGAACCTGCTGGCCACCCTGAGCAGGAGCAGCGCGGGCTCGGCCGTCACCCTGCAGGAGGCCGGATTTTCCCAGCCCCTCCCTCCATCCTCCTTCCAGCGCTTCCTCCGGGCTCGCCACATCCCGGGGGTGGTCCTGACTGACCACAGGACGGCCTTCCAGAACAGGTAGGGGCCGGGGGAGGGCTCCCAGAGGACGCTGGAGGGGGGGGATGTGAGCGGGAGAAGCTCCGCGTCCGACGAGCGTGGCCAAATCGTTCTGACAGGCGAGAGAAATCCGGTTTTATGTGGAAAATATTCCCCCCACAGCTGGCTGGGAGCCAGAGGTGAGCAAATGGCAGCAGAGCGTTGCAGGAGCCTCAGCTGTTCTTCCAGAAGCTGCCTTTTTTTTTTTTTTTGGTTATTTTTGGGTGGTTTTTTTTTTATTATTTGGCTTTTTGTTTGCGCTGGCAGAAAGCCCCAGGCCTTGGAAAGGGCGCTTGGATTCACCCCACACGACCCTGTTCCTCAGGGATCCCCTGCTCCTCATCAGCTCTGGGGTGGGAATGGGGGGTACAGGACAGGGGTGGGTCTCTCCCCTCTTCCCAAATGCTTGGAATTATCCCATTCCCTTCCCGGAGTCCTGGAATGGTTTGTGTTGGGAGGGACCTTCGAGATCATCCAATTCCACCCCCTTTTTTTTTTTTGGGTCACCTTCCACTGTCCCAGGTTGCTCCAAGCCCTGTCCAACCTGGCCTGGGACACTTCCAGGGACGGGGAATCCATGGAATAACCTGTACCAGGGTCTCACCACCCTCACAGGAAAGAATTCCTGATACCCACCCTCAATTCCCTTATTCCAGTGTGAACCCACTTGTCCTGTCACCCCAGTTCCTGATGAACATCCCTCTCCAGCTTCCCTGCAGCCCCTTCAGACCCTGGAAAGTGCTCTGAGGTCTCCACACAACCTCCTCCTCTCTATCTTTTATCCTTCTCTGCTATTTCTGGGAATCTCTGTAGAAATCCACGGGAAGGAGCTTCCCTTTCCCCTCTAACCCTGCACGGGGCAGGTGGAGGAAAACACAACCTGGTGCTGGGGGATCCATTTTTAGGCTGGGGGATCATCCCAGGGAGTGCCAGGGACACTCTGTGTGAATCCCAAGTAGGGAATCACTTGGAATTCCTTGGATGAGGCACTGACAGATCCCTGCTGGCCTTGCCTCAGTTTCCCTCCCTGTTTGACAGCTCCACCTAAAAATTCCAGTCACAGCCTGGAAAATTGCTCGGAGATGCTCAGATGGGAGAAGCTGTGGAAGGGCCAAGTTAATTAGAAATCCTCATTAAGGGCTTTAAGGAGTGAGTGGCAGGGCTGGAGCTCCAATCCCGGGAGACTCCGCTTTGGACACGCTCGGAATTGAATTCCATGCCCTGGGCTTTCTCCCTGCCTTTCCCCAATCCCTGCTTTTCTCCCTCTTTTCAGATACTACCAGAGCATGTATGACACTCCAGAGAACATCAGGATGCAGTATCCCGAGGGGCTGAGCCCTGAGGAGACCTTGGAATATGTCACGGACACAGCCAAGGTGGATCCAGGGGGGATGGGGAGGGGCAGGAGGAAGCAGGGACGTGGGGAAAGGGGGAAAACGTTTGGAAAAAGGGCTGGGAGAAGGTGGG
>NW_020897988.1:105727-123070 GCF_003984885.1 Neopelma chrysocephalum | reverse complement strand
ATCCAGGCTGATCCCAAAACGGTAGGAACACGTGGAATCCTGCCCCTGGAACCTCCCAGGAGCCCTCACATCCCTCCCTTCTGTCCCTGTTTGTGTGTGTTTCCACGGCATCCTGTCCTGCATCCCCCCCCTTTTCCCTGTTTTCCCACCGAGCAGAGGGAAAATCCCTCACTCTGAATGATCCCCCCTCAAGTGAAGCTCCTTCACCCCCAAAGGAAAGGTGGAATTGCCACCTGGGCCACGGGGATCAGCCAAGGGATCCTTGGGGCTGGAATCCCACCCGGTTTTCCCAGCTCTGTCTGAAATTCTGAGCAGCTGGGATGGGGTCTGTCCTTGGCTGTGCTCAGGGAACATCCCTCAGCCACAGGAGCTCGAGGAACATCCCTCAGCCACAGGAGCTCCAGGAACATCCCTCAGCCACAGGAGCTCGAGGCAGAGCTGCTCAGATGTTCTTTCCTCCCCTCTGCACAGTCCAACCCCGTGTCTTCCCCAGGTCACCCGGATGCTTTACGGCTTCCTGATCAAAATGAACAATTCCTGGTTCCAATCCATCATCAAACCAGACCTCAAGGGAATTCTGGGTGAGAACAGCACAGGGGAAGGAGAGCAGGGAAAGGCTTTGACCCCGGGTGTTCCCTGCTGGGTTCTTGCTGGTTTTCCACCCCCCTCAATCCCGTTTTTCCTGCCATTCCAGGGGATGTTCCCCAGCACTACGTGGCAGTTGCCAACCCTGTGAACACGACGTACCTGGTGCAGTTTGTGCTGGCCAACCTGACGGGCACCGTGGTGAACCTGACCAAGGAGGAGTGTCTGAGCCCCGAGAAGAACCCCCACACCCAGAGGGAGGTGGGTGCAATGTCCCACCAGGGACAGGCACATCCATGGGGCTGGTTCTGCCCGGAGCTGGGTTAGGGATGAGGTTTTATTGCCTGGGAGGACAGGAAATGAGGAGGGAATAATGAGGAGACACCTCAGTGCCCGAGGGCAGGGGAGTAAAGAGGAACCTGGGTGGGACCAGCCCAGGGGTGGCCACAGGAGCGGAGGGGCTGGAGCAGCAGGAGAAGGGTCTGGAGAACTCCTGAGGGAGCTGGGGGGGCTCAGCCCGGAGAAAAGGAGGCTCAGGGGGGACCTTCTGGCTCTGGAATTCCCTGACAGGAGGTTGGAGCCGGGGGTGGGGTCGGGCTCTGCTCCCAGGGAACAAGGGACAGGAGGAGGGGAAACGACCTCAAGCTGTGCCAGGGGAGGCTCAGGTTGGACATCAGGAGGAATTTCTTGCTGGAAAGGGTGTTGAGGCCTTGGCAGGGGCTGCCCAGGGAGGTGGGGGAGTCCCCAGCCCTGGAGGTGCCCAGGGAAGGACTGGCTGTGGCACTGAGTGCCAAGGTGGGGATGGTCACAGAGGGGACTTGATGACCTCGAAGGATCCTTTCCCAGTCAAGCCCCTTCTCCCTGCCCCGAATCCCCCGGGGAACATTCCAGAAGGCAGGAACAGGGTGTTGACTGTCCCCCCCTGTCTCTCTGGCAGCTGTTTGAGTACTGGTGGGTTCAGGGCCCCCTGGAGCCCAACTCCACAGCCAGGGCCCCGCTGTGTGTGCGCTCCGGGGTGCGGCTCAGCAAGGCCCTGTCCCCCGCCTTCGAGCTGCGCCAGTGGGGATCCCGGGAATACTCCACCTGGACTGAGAGCCGCTGGAAGGACATCCGGGCACGCATCTTCCTCGTGGCCAGCAGGGAGCTGGAGGTGGGGACACGGGGACACGGGGAGAGGGGGGGCTGGGGTGGGCTGGGGTGGGCTGGGGGGGTGACGTCACACCCTGGCAGGTGATGTCACTCCCTGTCAGATGATGTCATACCCTATCTGGTGATGTCACTGTCAGGTGATGTCACTCCCTGTCAGATGATGTCACACCGTGTCCAGTGATGTCACCCTATCAGGTGATGTCACCCTATGTCCAGTGATGTCACTCTCTGTCAGGTGATGTCACTCCCTGTCAGATGATGTCACCATTAGAGGATGTCACATCCTGTCAGATGATGTCATACCCTATCAGGTGATGTCACCCTATCAGTTTGTGTCACACCCTGTCAGATGATGTCACTGTCAGATGATGTCACCCCCTGTCAGGTGACGTCACTCTGTCACATGATGTCACACCATGTCCAGTGATGTCACCCCCTGTCAGGTGATGTCACTCCCTTTCAGGTGATGTCACTGTCAGATGATGTCACTGTCAGGTGATGTCATTGTCAGGTGATGTCACTGTCAGGTGATGTCACCATTAGATGCTGTCCCACCCTGTCAGGTGATGTCACTGTCAGGTGATGTCACAGTCAGGTGATGTTACTGTCTGATGATGTCACTGTCAGGTGATGTCCCCCCCTGTCAGGTGATGTCACTGTCACAATCAGGTGATGTCCCCCCAGGGCCTCGGTGTCTCTCAGGGGTGTTTGGATCTCCGGGTGCTCCATCCCTCTTGGAGCTGCAGCTCCGTGTGTAACCACAGCCCTGGGATGTTCCCTTCCCTTCCCAGATCCTCACCCTCCTGCTGGGAATTGCCATCCTGGTCCTGTCCCTCCTCACCACCTACTTCATCAACGCCAAGGCCGACGTGCTCTTCAGCCTCCCGCGGGATCCCGGGGCCGTGGCCTACTGAGCCTCCTCCTGGGGCTGGAAAACCCCTGGATCACGGCTGCCAGGGCTGGAATGGCCCTCCCTCTGCAGGAGGTTCCCTCCAGAACCTTCCACGCGTTCCAAGGGCTGAGCCCTGAGAGACTTCCCCAGGAAAAGGCACCGACCGAGCCCTGAAGGAACCTCGGGACAAATTCCCAGAGTTTTGTTTGATTTGTCCCCGGAGCAGCCTGAGGATGGTCCTGGATGCTGCTGGGAGCACCCTGGGATGGATTTCTTCCCTAAACCAAGCCAGGGGTGGGAAGGATGAAGGTGTTTCCTCCCGGAGCAGTGGAATTCCGAGGTGTCCATCCCAAGGTGTCCTCAGCAGGTGATCAGATGTAAAACAACCTTTTTTCTTTTTAATGGTGCAATATTTTCTGGGCTTTGTACATATATAAATAGTTCCCTTTAATTAAAAAACGGCCACTTCCAAACGAACCCTTGGCCTTTTGCTCTGTCTCCAGTCCCTTCCCAAAATTATCTCATGTGGAAATGTGTGGAAATGTTTGGGGGAGGCAGAGGATGTTCTGAGATGGGATTTTCCTTCCCTAGGGTGAGTTTTTGGTGGTATTTTCTTACATATCTAAATTTCTTTACACATCTAAATGAAAATGCTTCATCCAGGACGGAGAGAGACCTCGGGATTGGGGATGGCTTGGACTTCCAGGATCCTTGTGGGATCCAGCTCAGGACATCCTCTAATCCAGTGCTAATCAGCGAGTTGGGGTCAATTAAAGGATTCCTGATCGTTCAAATCATCTCCTTCCCCCTCTGCTCCCTCCTGCCTTTCACATCTGGACCCCGTGGAATTACAGGAATTATTTTTCCTCCTTTTTTTTCCCCCCCTTACAAACAGAAGGAAACCCTTTTCCCCCCTGGCAGCCCCTGCTCCATCCAGCTGCTCCTCCTGGATTGATCCCGGGGGTTCTCCCGATCCAGGGGCAGCACCAGCTCTCTCACACTCGGGCCCTGAAGGTGCCAGAGCTGCCAAAGAGCCCTTGGCCAGAACCCAAAGCTGCCCAGCACCTCCCAAGTGTCAGGAAGAACCGGTTAGACCGGGAATGATGTGGAGCCACCTCCAAAGGGAGCAGCCCTGGAAGGAATTCAAGCTCTGGGGCTCTGGAGGGACGTGCCAGCATCTAAAAGAGGCAGGAGAGAGCCTTTTCCCAGCACCTGGACCCGGCTGGGAGCCTCTTCTGGAGGAGGTTTTGCATAATTTCCCTTGCAAAGTTCCCCTAATTCCGGGAGCAAACGGGCTCTGGATGAGGGAAGGGGTGGAGAGCAGCTCTGGGGGGACTGGAGAGCAGTGGGATCCGGGGGGATCCCAGCGGGAATTAGGAAGGGCACAGCCAAAGGCACATCTGGGATGTTGTGTCCAGCTCTGGGCTCCTCAGGGAGGTTTGGAGTCCCCACCCCTGGAGGTGTCTGAGGAAGGGCTGGACGTGGCCCTGAGAGCTCTGGGATGGGTCAGGAGTTGGATTCCATGATCCTGGAGGTCTTTTCCCACCCTGAGGATTCCGGGGCTCAGCTGCTCCTCAGAACTCTGTTTGCCTTGCAAAGATAAAAATAAACCCCCGTATTTAACGACACCCAAACGAGCTCCCCCATTAACGTGCCTCCTTCCCCAGAGCTCATTAGCATTAGGGACGCTCTAATTAATGCTCATCATCTCGGGGGTGAGGACGGGAGGGCGTCAGGGGACTCAGAACAGTGAGGTCGGGGCAGCTGCTGGGCTGGGATGGGCAGGACGGGGGCACAGGGAGGGTGGGGAGGCCCTGGCACGGGTTTTCCAGGGAATTCGTGGCTGCCCCATCCCTGGAAGTGCCCAAGGCCAGGTTGGACAGGGCTTGGAGCAACCTGGGATAGTGGAAAGTGTCCCTGCCCGTGGCAGGGGTGGAATGAAATGATCTTTAAAGTCCTTCCAACCCAACCCATCCCCTGGTCCCGCTGCTCTGGGATCACGGGGGATCCTTCACATTCCCTTCCCTGCTCCAGACTGGCCTGAAAAAATCAGGGAAGAAAGGAAGGAGTCTTTGAGCAGCCAAAGGCAGGTTCCCCCCGGGGAGATGGAGCCCGGGAGAAGAAGCGAGTCCTGCAAAAACCCAGTGATGCAACTCGTGGCGGGTCTTGCCGGGGGCTGCTCCTCCCAACGCCCCGCAGAGGGCCGGGAGCTCTCCCGCCGCTCCTCGGGCCGGGATTTGCTCCCGAGGGGAAAACCTGCCCGTCCCTGGCAGGACAGGAGCCCCCCCGGGCTCTGCTGCAGCCCTTGGATCACCCCGAGCCCCCTCCGGCCCCAGCCCAGCCCGGCTGTGGGTTTTGGGCAGCTGGCAGGGGCTGTCCCCGCCCCGGAGCCCCTCGGGCATCTTGCTGAGACATCCCCTCCCCTTCCTCCTCCTCCTCCTCCTCCTCCTGGTGCACATCGTTTGCAAGCATCGCTTTCCTCCCCTCCCTCTTCCCGGGATTTCTGCGCAAAAAAAAGAAGATGCCACCGACTCTCCTGACCCCCTGAACCCCCGGGGGGAGCCGAGGGCTGGGGCTGAGGAGGGTTCGCAGCTGCCCCCGTGCCCCGAGGGGGGGACATATGGGGGGTGACAGTCACCGAGAGGAGGAGGAAGGAGAGGAAATGTGTGTTTTTCTCAGTGCTCGGCCTTCCCCGCTCCCGGGAACTTGGTGGCTCCGGAATATTAAGAGGCAGGAAAGTTAATTAATGCCCAGAACAAAGCCGGGGCTGTTTTGGCTGCTGGGAGAAGGAAGCGCTGGAGACAGGAAGGGAAGAATTGGTGTCTTCTTCAGTGGTGTCTTATCAGCAGCTCAAATCGAGGTGGAGCCCGGGGTGGGGGGGGAGGGATTCGTTTTTTGGAGGGTTCGTGGCAAAGGGCAGGATGGTGTTGGGAGAGCCACGGGAGCTGAGCTGGGCACAGGGAGGGTTTGAGGGGCTGTCTGGGAGCAGCACAAGGTCCGGCTGAAGGAACAAAGGCGGCTCAGGAGCGGGAGTGGAGCGAGCCAGGCCCTTGGCTGGCACCCAGCAGGAATCCGAGTCCAACATGTGTTTGAAATCAGGGGCTCAACTGCTACAAATGGGAGCGCAGGAATTGCCAGCTTGGATCGTGCCCAGGGTCCGTCTCTGCCACTGCCCTTGGCACTGCCAGGGACCGGCACCCGGCTCTGGGAGAGGCACCAGAGCCCCCGGAGCGACCCCGTGTCCCAAATCCACCCCACGGGGCCACCCCGGGGCTACCACAGGGATCCCTGAGCTCCTCATTCCCGCGGCAAATCCGCTCTCCCTCGTCCACGGGAGCATCCAGTGGGATCTCACCATCCCAAATCCACCCCGGGGATCCCTGGGCTCCTCATTCCCGCTGCAAATCCGCCCTCCCTCATCCACAGGAACATCCAGAGGGATCCCACCATCCCAAATCCACCCCACGGGGCCACCCCGGGGATCCCTGAGCTCCTCATTCCCGCTGCAAATCCTCTCCCCCTCGTCCACGGGAGCATCCAGTGGGATCCCACCGTCACCCCCCCGTCTGTCTGTCCGTCCAGCCGCGGGAATTCCCGGGGGAAAACCAGCCCAGCCGGGGGAACAGGGAGGTGATTTGGGGACAAACTGAGCTCGTCCTTCCCCCCCTCTCTGCCCCGTGCGGCTCCCGGGGCCTCACCCCGTGCCCTCCAGCGGAGGAAGAGGAGGGTGAGGAGGAGGAAGGGGCGGAGGACGGGGCTCGGGCTCTCTCTGCTGCCCAGGTGATGCTTCCCCCGCGCCAGCAGAGGTGCCGGGGGCTAATCAAGATCGACGTCGGAACAAAACAGCGGCTCGGCAGCCCCGAGCCAGCGGGAAGGGGGAAGCAGATGGGCTGGAGGAGGCAGGAGCTGCTCTAAATGGATTGATGGAGGGGCCTTTGAGGGAGATGGATTGGAGACGGAGCCGCTGGAGGAAAGGGCCGGGGTGGCCACGCTGTGAATGGGGCAGGGGCCCAGGGACGGGATGGGAAGGGAGAAAGGCCCGCAGATAACAGATGGATGGACACAAAGACTGGAAGGGAAGAGGGGGACAGATGGACAAGCAATAGAGAGAGAGTCGGGAGGAGAGAGGGATCTGGACATAATTAGATTGGATCTGATTATGACAGACTCGATTAGAGCAATATTATGATCAGGAGCTTCTGTCGCTATTTGGCTTTTAGGGGGGAACAAAAGCCAGGGGAGGGGGGACGAGCAGAGGAGCAGGGAACGGGGCAGGATGAAAGGGAAAAAAGGGAAGGGGCTCCTTGTGAAAGCTGTCAGGGGTGGTGGTGACAGATTGTGTGGTTATGGAGCACCGGGGCCGTCTGTCACCGACAGAAACCTGCCCGGAAAAAAAGACAAAAGGGGCTCCCAGAGCCCGGGGCTCCGTCCCTGCCCCGGGGCTGAGCACTCCAGGAGCTCCCTGGGAGGAGCAACCACGGCTGGGTGTTCCTCAGACACCCTCCATCCCAGCCCCAGCCCACCTGAGGGCAGGAGCACACATGTGAACACGCGTGTGAACACACGGAGGGCACGGCCTGGCCCTGCCCGTGGATGTGCCAGCCCCGAATTCCTGCCCCCAAAAGCCTCCAGTCCCGGCTTTCACACTCTGGGGGGGGCTAATTGGGGGGTTCAGGACCTGAAGGGGCTGCAAGAGACATGGGAGAGACTTTGGAGAAGGGCCTGGAGTGGCGGGACAAGGGGGGCGGGTTCAGGGTGACAGAGAGGAGGTTTGGGTGGGTGTTGGGAAGAAATCCTTGGGGAGGCCCTGGCACAGGTTATTCCATGGCTGCCCCATCCCTGGGAGTGTCCAAGGCCAGGCTGGAGCAACCTGGGCTGGTGGAAGGTGTCCCTGCCCATGGCAGGGAGGGAACAAGGGGAGATTTAAGTTCCTCTCCCACCCAAACCGTTCTGACACTGATTGACAGAGGATCATCACCCCCAGTGAAGGTTCACGGGCTGCCCCGGTGCTTCTCCGCAGAATCCCAGAATCCCTGAGGCTGGAAAAGCCCTCCCAGCCCCTGGATCCACCCCATGCCCCATCCCCACCTCGTCACTCGGTGCCACGTCCAGTCCTTCTACAGAGGGACCTTCCTGGAGGGGTGGGGGCACAGCCAGTGGGGTGACGGCCCCAGGGGAGGGGCAGGAGCTGCAGAACCCCCCGGGATGGATCTTTCCAGGATCTCTGGGTCGTGCCCGGGATCTCCATCCCGGTCTCCCACCCGTGGGCTGGAATTGCAGCCCCTCCCCGTGTCCCACCCCGGCTCCAGCAGCTCCAGCAGCTCGGGGGTTAAAGCTGCCTCTGCTCCCAGACAGGGCCACTGGTCCCCGGTGGCTTCCTACAATATGTCACCTCAGCTCCTGCCAAATGCTGCCTCTTCCAGCCTCTCTCCAAACCTCTCCCTGCGCACGCAGGAGCTGCTCAGGGTCCCCCCCCCAGCCCCTGCAGCTGATCCCTGAGCCCCGGGGGGTCCCAAAAATCACAGATTCACGGGATGGTTCGGGTTGGAACGGACCTCAAAGAGCATTTTGTTCCAATCCACCTCCCACCAGACCAGGTTGCTCCGACCTTGGACACTTCCAGGGGTGGAGCATCCACGACTTCCCCGGGTCAACTTGTGCCACCACCCTCCCAGGGCAGGATTTCTCCCTCATATCCACTTTAAGCCCCTGCTCTGGCAGTTTGAAGCCGTTCCCCCCTGTCCTGTCCCTCCATGTCCAGATCAAGGTGGACAAACCCTGGGGGGCTTCACCCCCTTGGATGGAGACACCACCAAGGACCCACCTGGGTCCCTCAACCTCACAGGTAAAGCCTGAAACCAGAGACAGGTGTGAAAACCTCGGCTGTGCTTCCCAACCTCTTCCTTCTTGCCCCCTGCGTTGAAAGGGAGGCCCAGGAATCCCAAGGAATGAGAGATTTCCGCAGGCTCCTGTTTAGGGGCTCCTGCCAGAGAGAAACCGGGTTGGTTTTGATGTGGAAAACCAGTTTCTTCCAAACAGGAACACTCAGAAGGGAAGGACAAAGCCAGAGGGGAAAATAGGTGAATATTTCCAAAGGATTTCTGGCTGTGGACTCCCCAGCCCTGGGAGAAACTCACTTGACTGGAGACGAGTCGGAGGGAGCTGAAACCTTCCCGTTCATTTGGCCGAGCCTGAGCCCGGGATCCCAGCGGGGAAAGCTCTGGAAGCAGCTCCAATCCTTCCCCCCTCTCTTCCCGGCAGGATGCCCGGAGCAGCCCGGGATCAGCTGCGGAGAGAGGGGGGCCCTGCTGGCGGCCTGGCAGGGGGAGCAGAGCCGGGCCCGGGGGCGGGCGGGGAATTAAACACCGGCAGCACATCCCGAGCCTCCGGGGAGCCCCGGCAAGGAGGGAGGAGGGGGATGTGCCCGCCCGGGAGGGGGGCGTTTGGGGTGGGATGTGCACCGGGAGGTTTGGGAAGGGGAGGATTTGGGATGTGCGAGGGATCGGGACATTTGGGAAGGGGAGGATTTGGGACGTGCGGGTTTGGGAAGGGGGGGATATTGGGGAAGGGGAGGATTCGGGATGTGCGGCGGGCTGGGAGGTTTGGGAAGGGGGGATTTGGGATGTGTGAGGGATCGGGACATTTGGGAAGAGGGGCGTTTGGGGTGTGCAGGGGGCTGGCGGATTTGGGAAGGGGGGAATTGGGGAAGGGGAGGATTTGGGATGTGCGGCGGTCTGGGAGATTCGGGAAGGGGGGATTTGGGATGTGCAAGGGATGGGAGGTTTGGGAAGGGAGAATTTGGGATGTGCGGTGGGCTGGGAGGTTTGGGAAGGGAGGGATTGGGGAAGGGGAGGATTTGGGATGTGCGGCGGGCTGGGAGGTTTGGGAAGGGAGGGATTGGGGAAGGGGAGGATTTGGGATGTGCAGGGCGCCGGGAAAAGGCGCTGTGGGGTTGTGTGTCCATGTTCCTGGTGGAGAGGGGGATTTGCTCTCAGGTGATGGATGCGATGGATGCGCTGGATGCGGGACGTGCGCGGCGCATCCCGGGCGGGATCCAGGCGGGATCCAGGCGCGCCTCGGGCTCGGGGCGGACTCTCCCGTCGCCACGAGCTCATTAAGGGAATATTGTCTCCTAATCGGTGCCATAGCAATGGCGAGGAGGCTCCGGAGCCGCCACCTGATCCCTCCGCCTCGGCAAACCCCGGGACCATCTGCCGAGCCGTGCCAGGCGCTGGAGCCCACCCAGGCGCCCGTGCCCATCACCTGGGCTTCGCCTGCTGTGCGGGGAGGGCATCGGCCCCCGGGGCTGCCGGGGGGGGGGTACGAGGAGGAGACAAAGGTGGGAGAGCCCGGCGAAGGCGCTGGGAGGTGAGGGAGGCCCCCAAATTGGGGTGGGGGGGACACACGCGGGGATTTCGGGGCAGCGAGGATGAACCGGGGCGGGTTTTCTCCAGGCGGAGTTTTGACGGGAAGAATTGGAGCGGGGTGAGAGGCAGAGGCCGGGGAAGACGCCGAGAGATCATCGTCTGCTGCTCCGAGTGTTTCGGAGCAGTGTCTGTGTCCTCCGGGCTCCCCTTTCCCCCGCTTTGCCCTCGGTTCCCTCGCCAAACTTCGTTCAGGTGGATTTTTCCAGCAGCTCACGGGCGGGACCTGCGGGATGGGGGCTGTTCGTGGTCTGGGCACCCACCCGGGCTCAGCCACCCCCGGGGGCACCGGCGGCATCCTCGGGGAGCTCCACAGGGACACACGGACACACTGACACACGGACACGCAGCCCCGTGACACACAGACACGGACACACGGACAGGCAGCCCCGTCACACCCACGGCCCCGGGGGCCGCCGGGATCCACTGGGAACGATCCCCCCTTCTCCCGGCGCCGCTCCCGCCGCCCCCTCTCCCCGTCCCGTCCCCTCTCTCCATCCCTCCCCCTTTATGAAATATGCAGGGGGAACAGATGTCGCCTTCTCCCCGAGCACCCCCGCCCTCCCTCCCTTCCTCCCTCCCATCCCACCACCCCACCCACCCTCCCGGACCGCATCCAACCTCCCCCTCCCTCCCCTCCCCTCCCGGGGCTCCCCCTTCCCCCCCCCAGCCAATGGCAGCCCCTCGCCCGCCCTAAATATTGATGAGGGGGGAGCGGCCGAGCGGCCAATGAGACACTCGGGGTCGGGCCCGGCGGGCGAGGCCGGGCTGGATAAATAGGGTTTGGGGAACATGCCCCCTCGGAGGCTCCGAAGCCACGCTCCTGCCCGGCAGGGACCATGCCCGGGCCCCGAGGCTGCCGGGATTCTCCCTGATTTCCCCCCCAAAATCCATCCCGCGGAGCAGGGAGAGCGCCCAGGGAAACTTTCTCCCTTCTCCATGGATGGATGAGCCAAGGGGTTCCTCCCTCCTCCTTGGATTACTGGAGCTTCATCCCGCTGGAAGAGGAGAGCTGGACCTCGGGAATGGTCATCGGATTGGGGGTAAGGGGGGTGTCCTGGAATGGGGGAGGGATGGGGAGTTAAACGGCACAATCCATGTGGGAATGTGGCCCTGGACTCCCGGGAAAGGGGCTTGACCCGGGTGCCGGGTTTAGCACCCAAACCTGCTCGGCGCTGGCATGGGAGGACTCGGAGCAGGAAAAAGGAAAGGAAACCTCCATCCTGGTGGCCTAAAAGCGGGTCCCGGACACACTTTGCGTGGCCAGGGAGCTTCCGAAGAGAATTGTCGGGAAAATTGTCGCCTCACGGGCCGGAAGTGGAAGGAAAAGGGTGAGAGAGGAGGTGGGAAGCGTCGCTGCCCCTCGGGGGTCTGAGCGCCGGGGGGGCTTTGCTGAAGGCAGGACTGCAGCAAGGGCAGGTTAAAAAGAAGTTCTTGCAATAGATGAATTTAGGAAGGCGGCAATTTGCAGCTTATCCAGGGGAAAGAGGGGGAAAAGAGCCGCTTGGAGCACGAGTCTCCCGTGCAAAGGAAAAGCTTTGGTGGGACTGGGCTAACCCAGCGAAGGAGGAGTGGGAAAAGGAGTTTATTGGAGTCCAGGACTGAAACTGGGCTTCAGGAGTCTGGGGTCTCCTCCCGACATCCTGAGCCCCCCTGGGGGGGCCTCCTGCCCCCCTTTTGGGTGTTTGATGCTCCCTCAATTCCCTCCCGAGGATGCGGAGCCGGGGACAGCGACACGTCCCACGGACCGTGCCCAGGGGGGTGGCGGCTCCCGGGCTGTCCCTGCTCCAGGTCACCGTCCCTGTCTGCCCAGGGAGCTTCCAGGATGAAGTGTCCTGCTCCTTCCTCGCTGCGGGTGTCCTGGGGATGGATCGGGTGTCCTGGGGATGGATCGAGTGTCCTGGGGATGGATCGGGTGTCCTGGGGATGGATCGGGTGTCCTGGGAGGCGGTGGTTTGTCTCCTTCCCCGCGCTGGAGGGATGGAGGCGGCGGAACCGCTCCGTGGTTTCCCGCCGGGGCGTCTCATCCACACCCGGATTGAACCTCCAGCACCTGGATTGACTCTGGGTCTGCGGAGCAAGAGGAGAACGGGTCTGTCGTGGGAGTGGGGTGGGAGGGAGGCAGAGGAGCCGGGAGGCAGCGCAGGAGACCAAATTCCCGGTGCCTCGTTCGAGGAGAACAGGAGTGTGATGCTGGATGTCCAGACCCTGGACATCCACGGCCCGGGAGGTGGGAAATGTGTCTGTGCGTGTGCAGGAACCTGTGTGTTCGTGTCAGCGAGCAAAGACCCCGCCAGACACATTTTGGGGGGCTCAGGGGGCCCCGCAGACAGTTCTGCACACGCCGATGGGGCTCCTCACGATTTTAGGGCATCACTGCTGCAAAACCTCACATCCTGCAAGTCTTTTAAACCAGGATTGGGATTATTTCTCCCGTCCCTGTTGGTTTTGTTCCATTTCTCTCGGCTCTGGCTCAGCATAAGTTTCCCTGAGAGAGGTCGTGGCTCGTCCATCCCTTCCCATCCCGGCAGCGCTTCCCCATCCCAAGTTTGTCCCCCTTCCCCTTCCCACCTCGGCAGTGCTTCCCCATCCCAATTTCGTCCCCCTTCCCCTTCCCAGCGGGAAGATGCTCCTGCGGCAGGACCCGCCTTTCCCAGCCCTGCTTCCCGGGGCGCTGGAGGCGTCTGTGCGGGCACAGGGAAGGAGGAGGAGGGGGAGCAGAGGCGGAATTCCCGGCCGGCGGCGCAGCATCCCGGCGGGAGCATCCCGCAGGGAGCATCCCGGTGGGAGAATCCCGCAGGGAGCATCCCGGTGGGAGAATCCCGCAGGGAGCGCGGGGCCGGCGCCTCTGCGGCCACACGAGGCCGAGCAGCTGCCTCCGAGGGTTCCATATGTCGGGGGCGGCGGGATCGGTGACATACGGGGCTCATTTAGCGCACAATGACCCCCCCTCCCGCCCTTCCCCTCGCCCCCGCGGGCTGGTTTTTTCCCCCCTTCCCCTCATCCACCACCTGCCATCCCTCCGGAGCGCCGCGAGAAGCGGCTCCCACCTTCTCCCAGATCCTCCCCGCCGGCTCCTTCTCCGGTGGGATGAGGGGATGAGACCCCCCCCCCCTCTCCGCGCTTGTGTTTTCCAGAGCACCCGGGAGGAGTCGGGCTCTGACACCTGAGGGCTCCCGGCCCGCGGCAGGAGGACACCCGGCCCCGTTTATTTATTCGCTTTTTTATGCCTCCCCCCGCCCTCCCCGCGCCGCTCGCCGCCGAAGTTGTCGCCCGGGGGAAAATGTCCCGATTCCCTCGCGTGTGATGAGGAGGAGGAGGAGGAGGAGAGCAGCACCCGGGGGGTCGCCGCCGTGAGAGCCGCCAGAGCTCGTCGGAGCCGAGATCGGTGCCCTGTCCCCGACGCGTCCGTTTGTCCGTCCCCTGGAAAATGATGCTCAACTCCGACCAGGCGGAGCTCGACCTCCCCCCGCCGCGCCCCGAGGCCGAAGGCGCTTTCGGCGGGGGCAGCGCCGAGGGCTCCGGGGGGGGGGTCGGGCTGTGCCCCCCGGCCCCGGGGGAGAAGAAGGAGCTGCAGCACCTGAGCCGGGAGGAGCGGCGGCGCCGGCGCCGGGCCACGGCCAAGTACCGGACAGCCCACGCCACGCGCGAGAGGATCCGCGTGGAGGCTTTTAACATGGCCTTCGCCGAGCTGAGGAAGCTGCTGCCCACGCTGCCCCCCGACAAGAAGCTCTCCAAGATCGAGATCCTGCGCTTGGCCATCTGCTACATCTCCTACCTGAACCACGTGCTGGATGTCTGAGTGTCCCGTCTGTCTGTCTGTCCCTGTGCTACATCTCCTGCCTGAACCACGTCCTGGATGTTTGAGCGTCCCCAGCTCATGTCCATCCGTCTGTCCGTGTGTCACATCTGCTACATCTCCTACCTGAACCACGTCCTGGATGTCTGAGCTCACATCTGTCTGTCTGTCTGTCCGTGTGTCAGTTCTGCTACATCTCCTACCTGAACCACGTCCTGGACGTCTGAGCATCCCCAGCTCCCGTCTGTCTGTCTGTCCCATCATCCAAACCACGTGCTGGACATCTGAGTGTCCCCAGCCCACGTCTGTCTGTCTGTCCGTGTGTCACATCTGCCTGAACCACGTGCTGGACGCCTGAGCCACCCGGTCCGTGTCCGTCTGTCCATCCACTGCCTCCCCTTCCTGAACTCGTGCCGGGAACTTCCGAGCCCAGAGCTCGAGTCCGTCTGTCCCTCCGCAGCCTGAACTCCCCCTCAGGCACCTCGAACGCTGTGCTGTGTCCGTCTGTCTGTCCAAACGAGCCCCCGGCCGTCTGCTCTCCCCCTGCCCCGCCCACGGTCCGGATTTCCCCGCCACCGACCCCACGTCCGTCTGTCTTTCCGTCCTGCCCCAGCCCAGCTGGACGTCTGGCCCGTCAGATGTCCGTCCGTCCTGCCCAGGGGGGTCTCCGAGGTGTCCCACCCCTGTGCCAGCCCGGAGCAGCCCCCGGGGTCATTCCCAGCCCCTCAGTGGCTCCCCAAAATCCATCATCCCGCTCCCCAGTCCCACCAGTAGGGCACTGGTGTGGCCCCTCCCTCTCCCAGCGGGGTGGGAACTGCACTTTACCGGGGCCGGGATGGGAAGGAAGCAGGAACGGCCCCTTCTCCCGCTTTCCAGCAGCTTCCAGCAGCTTCCAGCAGCCAGGAATGTCCCCTGAATCCCCCCCCCCCAAACACTTGGGGAAAAGGAAGGGAGAGGGAAGGGAAAGCGGAGCTGAGGGCGGGAAAACTCGTCTCAGGAGTGAATGTTTTGCCTCGTTTTGGGGCCGTTTGGGCGGTTTGAGGGTTAATTTTGCACTGGCAGCGGCGGGAGCACGAGCAGGAGCCCCAGGAGGGGGGACCAGGACCACTTGGACACAACATTCCAGGTCAGGAGCAGAGCCAGGGAATGGGAATGGGGGGCAGGTTCCCGGGGAATGGGATGGGGCTGCTCCTCCTCCAGCCGGGCAGGGATCGGGATTTTGGGAGGCCAGAGGTGGAACTGCTGCAGTGTGAGGGGCAGGGAACCCCACCAGACCCCCAGAGCTGGAACAAAAGGGTCCCGGGGCCGCCTGGGACCCCCTTCCCGGGATTTTGGGCGCTGCCAGAGCTTCGTGTCCCAGCCCCACAAGGCCCCAGCTGGGATTCCCGGGATTCCACACCTTTCCTGGCTCCATCCCACCCCTCTCTGCCTCCAGTTCCCAGCACCACCTCGCTCCATACCTCATTTTTCCCCCTCCCCACGGAAGCAGGGAGAAGGATCTCTACCTCTGTCTGGCTTGTCAGTGAATGTCGGATCCCGGAGGGCTGGAGCAGCTGATTCCAGAGGGCTGGAACAGCCAGATCCCAGAGGGGCTGGAGCAGCAGATCCCAGGTCTGGCTCCCCCCCATCACCCCAGAGCAGAGCAGATGAGCCCAACCCTCCCTTCCCCTCCAGTCACCAGTCTCTGTGCCACGAGGATATTTATTGAATTAATTTATTGAGAAATGTTATTATTATTATTATTATTATTAATTATTATTATTTATTTGCCGTGTTGTTGTGCACTTTTGGGAAAGGAAAAAGGAGGAAAACGAGTGTAAAAAAAAATATCAAGATCACGTCGGGAAAACCCTCCAGGGCCACCCTCGGATTCCCCGTGTTCGGCTGCTCGGACCGTGCAAGGATTTATTATTTATGAGCTCACAAGGAAGGTGGGGAGGGGGGAAACGAATTAAATCGCCAGCACAAGAGAGATCTTGAACTCGCAGCGCTCAGCTTCACGTTTTCTGTCCTTTTTTTTCTTTAATTTTCAGCCCGTGTTTCAACATCCCTGTCGGGTGGTGAGAGGCGGCGGGAGGGAGGATGTGCCCTCCTGGCAGGACTCGGAGCGCCTTCGCCTTTCCCGGCCCTGTCGGAGCCCGGTTTGGCTTTGCTGGGACCGGCAGCAGAGGGATGAGGGCGCCCGGTCCCCCCCCGGCACCTCCAAACCCCGACAAACCCCGAAAATCCCTGGAATATCGGGGCGGCCCCGAGCGCGGCGTCCCCCGAGGGTCCCTCTCGCAGCTCTGCCCACCCCCGGAGCCCCCCCGAGCCGTGCCGGGGGTGGTGGGGGGAGATCGCGGCTCCTTTGTCCGCGTCCCCCGGGGCGCGGCTGCAGCTGCTTCCCGACCCGCTCCAAATTTCTTCCCATAATCGATTGGCCTCGGCTGCGGCTCCGCTGCGGGGATGCGCCGGAGGGAAACCACAACCGGGGGGGGGGAGAGGGAGGGCAAGACGGGGCTGGAGGGGCAAGAGGGGGCACGGGAGGGGACCTCGGGGGTCCTTTTTGTCCCAGCTCGTGGATGGAGGATCGAGAATGGTTTGGGTGACAAGATCTTGTTCCAGTCGATGGCAGGGGCACCTTCCACCAGCCCAGGTTTGCTCCAACCTGCCCTTGGGCACTCCCAGGGATGGGGCAGCCACAGCTTCTCCGGGCAACCTGTGCCAGGGCCTCCCCACCCTCACAGGGAGGAATTTGTTCCCAATATCCGACCTAAATTTCCCCTCTGTCATTCCCCCTTTGTCCATCACTCCGATTCCTGATGAAACGTTCATTTCTCCCCTCGGGATGCTCCGTGTCCCCCCTCCTGCCCCCAGACCCGGCTCTTCTCCCAACCCCTCCAGCTCCAACCTCCCCACGTGGATCATCCCCGTCCCACCCCTCCAGGAGCTCCGGGAGGGAACATTCGGGGTCAGGGCAGCCCCAGCTCCGTGGCAGTGACTCCCAAACCTCTTCGGGGCCCGTTGTCCCCCCTGCCAGCCCCCGGCCCTGACATATGGTCCTCATTGTGCCTCTCACAATGGGAACGCTCGGCGCTAATTTGGATGCTGGCTCCGGCCTCGCAGCCCCGCTCCTCCGACAGATCGGGGGTCCCTGGATGTGCTTTGTGCTCCAAAAGGCGGCTCAGCTTCTCCTCTGCCTCCCGCAGCGTTTTCCTACACACTTCCCAACTCATTCCCTGCTCCCTCCTTCCCAGCTCTCTGTCCCGGGCTCTTGGGACGCTGCTCCCGGTGCACGAGGAACGTGGTGCTTCCCGGGGGGAAAAATCCCCCTGGAAAACGGTCCTGGAGGTGAGAGAAACGGCACAAAAGCTGCTCAGCTGCCTCTGCCCGGCGGCATTTCCGTGTCCCTGCCCGGGGATGACACGGAGGGGACGGTCCTTGGCCCGTTTTCCACGTCCTTTCCTCTCCCTGAAAGGAGCAGCCGAGGCGGGACGGGACCCCCTGGGTTGGGA
>NW_020897988.1:101896-105327 GCF_003984885.1 Neopelma chrysocephalum | reverse complement strand
CCCCCTCCCCATTCACTCCAAACAATCCATTTAAATCCGGCCAATGGGCGCGCTCGGAACCGGCAGCGCCGCTCGCCATTGGCCAGCGCCCGGGGGAGGGGGCGTGGCCTGTGGCCGTTCCCAGCGCCGCTCATTGAGAGAACGCGGCTGTTCCGGGCACGGGACGCGCTCCCGCCGCGCTCCCCACGCGTGGGACCGTCCCGAGCCCCCCCAAAAACCCCCTCCAGGACCCTGTTGTGCTTGGGGGGCTCCCTTGGATTGGGAATGCTCCTGTCTGGAGCAAACGGGGCTGCTGTGCCTCCCTCTGTGTGTGTGTGTCTGTGACTCCCGCGAGTGGCCCGTGACAGCTCCTTCCCACGGGGGGATCGCGCTGCTCCAAAGCACCTGGTCCTGAGCCCCCTCCAGCAAAGCCCCTCACCCCTACGGCCCCCTGTTCTCCCTGTTTTCCAGTCCCTCCCTGCAAAGGGGTGGTCTCCAGGCGTGTCCCCCCCCCACTCCATCCCTCCTTGCTCCCTCTGCATCCCGAGGGAGCGGGGCTGGGGGCAGCTGGGAGCTGGGGCAGGGGGGTCTTCCAGGCGCTCCCACCCAACCCGCTGCTGCTGGAGCAGAGAGAGGGTCGGGGCTGACCCCCCCATCCCCTCCCCGGCACCGGGAAGATGCCACTCGCGTGACCGCGATGCCCCGACCCCGAGGGGTTTGGCCGGACCCTCCACCGGGCACCCCGACCCCGAGGGGCATCGCTGGACCCCCACCCCGGGCGATCCCCGGGGCCTGGACCCCGTTTTCACGGGTGGGGGGGGCACCCGGTGGAGTTCACAGCCCCCACCCCAAAACAGCCCGGCCTGGCACAAAGGTGGGAGCGGGTGGGCTGTGCCCCCCCCCCCAGGGGCTAAGACCCCTTTTGGGGGGCGAGGGGTGTCTTTGCCAGGGCGCAGCTTTGCCCTTCCCACCCTCAGGCGCGGAGGGGGGACGTGACCCCACGAGGGCTCCGTGGGCTCCGCCTGACCCCCCCCCCCCCCGCGGGGGACACTCCAGGGGGGGCGCCACCCCCCGCCCCCCCCAAGAAACGGGTCCTTCCCCCCCCCCCCGGGGGCACCCCCAGCGCATCCGGCCCCCAAACGCCCCCGGCCCCCCGATCGAGGGCCGGGGGAAGCGGGTGGGACCCCCGGGGCGGGCGCAGAGGGTGGGACCCCGCGGGGCGGGGACCCCCCCGGGCAGGACGGTGGGGAGGAAGCCGGGGGACCCTCTGTGTGTGTGTGTGTCCCCCCCCTCGCCAGACAATGGCCCCGGAGGGGCGCCGGGAGCGCGGAGCGCAGACAATGGGCGGGCGCGGGGGAGCGGCCGGGAACGGGCGGGGGGGCTCCGGGGCTGGAAGGGGAGGTGGGGGGGGGAAGAGACGCTCCGCTGGGGATCGGGGTTTCCTCCGCCTCCTCCTCCTCCTCTTCCTCCTCCTCCTCCTCCTCCTCCGCCGCCGCCGCCGCCGCCGCGGGAGCCCCGGGATTTCGGTGCGGGGGGGACGCGCACAAAGGTGCGGCGGCGATGGTGAGTGCGGGGGGCACCGGGGGGGGGGGGCCGGGGGGGGGGGGGGGGGGGGGGGAGCGCGGGGCCGGGCTCGGGGGCCGGGCTCGGCGCCGTCCCTGCGGGAAGGGCCCCGGGAGCCGCGGACTTTCCTGGCCCGGCGGCTGCTCGGCGAGCCCCGAGCCCGGGCTGGAGCCGCGGGTCGGGCGGGAGGATGGAGGGGGGGTCCCGGGGGCGGGGGGCACTGGCGGTGCCCCCCGGGGATGGTCCCGCTCCCCCCCTCCGGGTTCTACCTCTTCCCTTGCGCGGGGGTCCCGGGGGAGCGTCCCCGGTGGGCGATGCGGAGGGACCGGGACCCCCCCGCCCCGGGACCCCCCTGGCTGCACGGGCGCGATGTCACGGTGCCCACCGAGGTACCCACCGAGCCCTTTGTGCCCTGCGGGGCTCAGCCCGGCGATGCCCCCCCCCTGCCCATCACCCCCGCGCCGGGGGCACCTGCGGGGTGTCCCCTCCGTGTCCCCTCCGTGTCCCCTCCGTGTGTCCCCCCTCGCCACCTGCGCGGTGCCAGGGCGGGGATGGCGAGGATGGGGAGAGCGGCCGCTGCTCCTGCCCAGGGTTGGGTTGGGGGTCCCGCGGGGCAGGGTCTGCCCGCTTTGTGCCCCCCCACCCCGGGCTCTGCCCCCACCTGCTCCCGGCACAGCCCCGGCCGGATCCTGAGCCGGTTTATCTTGGTCCCGTCCTGGCAGAGCCCGGAGCCAACAAGGGAGTTCCCTTCTCCTCCACACCATGTCTGGGGCTTTATTTTTTTTCCTTGGGAGAGGGTGTAGAGGCTCTTTTTCCCCCCCCCTTCCCTCCCCAAGGCCTCGGGGTAATAACCCGGGTGGAGGTTAAAAAAAAAAAAACACACACACAAAAAAAAAGAAGAATAAGAATTAAATATTATCTTCCCGGAGCCTCTGGGGACGGCTGGTGCTTAATCACAGCAATTCGGGATTGTGCTGGGACCGAGCTGGGCTCCGAGGGCAGCCTGACTCAGATGTGATCCCCAGGTTCCTCCCGTGTATTCCCGGTGTCTTTGTGCCGGGGGGGAGAAGCTCGGGATGAGACTGGATGATTTAATTAGCAGCCGAGCCTCCCGGGTGGCTCCTTGCCCGGCTGGGGGACCGCGGGGTGGCCGGTTTAGGGGCGGGGGTCACCGTGTGCCATTGTGGGAACGGGGCCGGGGCACCCCCCGTGCTCCGTCTGGGCTCCCTCCAGCCTCTGGAATGATCCAATGTGGTTCCTTGTTTTCACCAGCCTCGCAGACAATGGGGCCGGAGGGGGGCTGGGAAGGGGGGGAGAGCCCATCTCCCGGCGTCTGGGCAGCGCTGGAGCAGCCCCAGGTCTCGGGTCTGGCTTGATTTTTAGATTTCAGTGGCGTTTTCCGAGGGCTGGAGCGGGTGGCAGAGGCTTTATGGCTTCATTGTCCGGCTGGAATCCTCGGGAAGGGGCCTCGGAGGAAAACCAGGGACACCATCCCTGCCCTTCCCGGGCTGTTCCCGGGCACCCCAGCGAGGGATCCCAGCCCTGGCACCTCCAAGGGCACTGTGGTGGTGGGTGAAAACAGTCCCCCTGCTCCTTGATCCCGGATAGATCCCGTCCCTGCTGCTTTTCCGGGATCCAAGGCACGGATAATGCTGCCTGGTGGGATTTGGGAGGGTTGTCAGGCGCCTGGAGCTGATGGAGCAGAGCTGTGAGGGATCTAAAAGCACGGCCCTTGGTGCTCTGGGGGTCCTTTTGGGGTAGGAATGGGCCTTTTTGGGGTAGGAACGGGCCTTTTGGGGCACAGATTTTTGGGAGGCTGCTCCTGGAGAACGGGTTGAATTCCCAGGCCGTGGATTTCCAGGAGCACAGCCCCTGGTGCCTCCCGGGCT
>NW_020897988.1:93814-101886 GCF_003984885.1 Neopelma chrysocephalum | reverse complement strand
ACCCCTCTCCCCCTTTTCATCCCAAACCCCTCTCCCCCTTTTCATCCAGCCCCGTTCCCGAGCAAATCCCTGCCTTTGGTCCCTTCCCTTTTCTCCCCGTGGTTCCAGATCCCACTTTTCCCCATGCCAGGGGCAGGAGGTGCATCCCCAGCACTCCTGGACTGGGAGCAGGGCTGGGGCTTCATCCCACAGTGGGAATTCAGTGGGAATTCCCGGCCGGAGGAGCCGCGGCGGGGCCGGAGCAGCTCCAGGGATTGGCCCTTCCCCTGGATATTGTAACAATCCCGGGTGACCCTAATTGGAGGTGACACTTTGGAAGGGATATTAAACCTCCTGCCTCCGAGCCGACGCTGAGGGATTGGAGAGCAGAATGAGACCCCAGGGGGGCTCGGATTGAACCCCTCGGGCTTCCCAGGGGCCTTTCCCATGTCCCAACCGACCAAAACGCTGGAATTTCGTGGATTCCCGCCGGCAGTGGCTTTTCCAGGGGCGGGAAGGGGACTCAGCCTCGGGGTCGAGGGACCTGCCGTGAGCTCCCGGCGAAGCTTCGGCTCCCAGGGGTGGATGGGCCAAGGAAAAGGAAGGAAAACTGGGATTTGTGCTTGGGGAGGGGCGAGTGAGAGGGGAGAGGGAGGTGATTTTGCCTTGGAGGCCTCTCCCTGATTCCTCGTTGGGTGCTTGGGGCTTGGATAGAGGTGGGATGTGTTTTGAGCCCACAGCTCCTGCCCGGGGAGCCCCTCTGCCCCCTCATCCCGGCAGGAGCTCCCACGGGGCTTTTCCTCACCAGTCACGGAATTCCTGAGGCTGGAAAAGCCCTCCTGGGTCACCCAGTGCCCCCCGTGCCCCATCCCCACCTTGGCACTCAGTGCCACATCCAGTCCTTCCCTGGGCACCCCCAGGGCTGGGGACTCCAAACCTCCCTGGGCAGCCCCTGCCAAGGCCTCAACACCCTTTCCACCTGGGGAGGTGGTCCCAGGGACCCCTGAGGGGCGATGGCCGTGCTGGTGACCCCAAAACTGGCCTGGGAACGGCCCAAATGGGCCTGCTGAGGGAGCAGCAGCAGCAGCAGCAGCAGCAGATTTGTTTGCTTGGCTACCCCAACACGCCCTGGTGCCTCCACACAATGGGCACCTTCCCCGGGAAGCCCCCGCTGGGCTCTTCCCCCCCCCCCCCAGAGCCCGAGGACTTGGCAGGGCTGTGGCTGCTTCCCAGACATTGGGGACACTGGGGACATTGGGGATATTTGGGATACCAGGAGGTGGATGCCCAAGGAGTAGGAGGGGGGTGGGACCTCAGGGAACTTCGTGGTTTTTCTTCAAAGGTCGTCGGGCACTGGAAGGGAACGAGGGACAGGAGGAGGGGAAACGGCCTCAAGCTGTGCCAGGGGAGGCTCAGGTTGGACAGCAGGAGGAATTTCCCCATGGAAAGGGTGTTGAGGCCTTGGCAGGGGCTGCCCAGGGAGGTGGGGGAGTGCCCAGCCCTGGGGGTGCCCAGGGAAGGACTGGATGTGGCACTGAGTGCTCTGGGCTGGGGACAAGGTGGGGATGAACTGGATGGGCTGGGAGGGCTTTTCCAACCTGAAGGATTCTGGGATTCTGTCTAGGAGCAGAACACCTGCCCAGATGTGGCTCCTGGCATTAGGAAGTCAGCTCTGGCTGGATTCTGCTCCCCCCCCTCTTGGATCCACATCCCGGGCTCCTGCCCTAATTCCAACCTTTAGGGAATTGTCCTGGATTTCCAGGTGCTGGGAGAAGAGCACCGGGGGCAGTGGGTGCTCCCTGCTCCCTCCCCAAACCCTCTTGGCCAGGAGAATTTGCTCAGCCACTGGATTCTCCCTCTGCCCTTTGCTCCCAAGAGGGTTTTTCCCGGGAAGCCTCGTGTCCGGCTCTCAGCGGTCCCAGGGGTGGCAGGAGAGGATTCCCCTCAGGATTCACCCTGGAGCTGTTTGAAACCAGCCTTTTCATCTCCTTCAAACGCTTGGATCTATTTTTTTATTCTTTTATTATTTTTTTGGGGGAGCATTTGAATACAAAAGGTGTTTGAGGTTCGGGACTCAAAGGCAGCAGAGACTTTTCCGAGCTCCCCCTGCTTTGATCCAGCCCCATCCCCAGGAACCACCATCCAGTCTGGGCTTGAAAGGCATCAGGAGAGGGCAAAAACCCTCTGCTCCCCTGGGGAGAGTCTGTTCTGAGGGTTCATAATCACCTGGCTGTTAAAAATGGGAGTTTTCCTCCTCGTTTGCATCCGGCTCCGGCTCTCCCGGTGCTCCCTGGGCTTGGGAAGGTGAAGCTGCTTCTCCTGGAGACCAGGAATCCCTTCCCTGGGCTCAGGAAGGTGAAGCTGCTTCTCCTGGAGACCAGGAATCCCTTCCCTGGGCTGGGAAAGGCCAAGCTGCTCCTCCTGGAGACCAGGAATCCCTTCCCAGTCTCTCCACGGAGTGCCCCGTGCTGCTCAACCAGCTTTTCCCAACTCTGCCGGCCAAACCATCCCTTTTCCCAGCTGGAGCATGGGAGGACGAGGAGCTCCTGCTTCCAGGGACAGGATGGCTGCCTGAATTCCCAGTTATCCTTGGAAAACTGCTGGGATGGGGGTGATTCCCCTGCCAGCCCCTGGGGAGGAAGTTGGGCCGTTTTGGCGCCGGCAGGACGGAGGATCCACCCTTGGTCCGGGTGTGGAAATCCATGGATCACGCCGGAAAAATCCATCTACACCCCTGGAAAAGCCTGGGAAAGCCCCCCCCAAGGCCTCTCCCTGCAGCCTGTGGCTCATCACCAGTTTGGGAAGGAGCTCACCCAGCTCCTCACTCGCTCCCAGTTGGAATCAGTGCCTGGTTTTCCCTTGGAATGGATCGACCTCCATCCCCCCACTATGGATTTGCCTCGGGGACTTGGACAACCCCAGGGACCCCTGGATCAGAGGGGACAATTCCAGAGGGGTTGGAGTGTGGGACTGTGGTGGCCAAGGGGCCTTAAATCCGTGGGCTGGTGCCGTGAGACACTTGGATGTCTGGAAAATCCCACATTTATTCCAGCTGATCCTTCAGGGCGGTGACACCGGGCAGCTTTTGGGGCTGGGGAGGTGTCCTGATGTCCCCATGCCACTGTCACAGCCATGGGAACCCCTGGATTCCAGGGGGGGAATTCCAGTGTGGTGGCCAAGTGGTGTTAAATCCCTGGGAAATCAGGATACCTGGAAAATCCAGGAGATAATTTGGCTGATCCCTCAGGGTGGCAATGCCAGGGTTGTCCTGATGTCCCCACACCACCAGCACAGTCACGGGAACCCCTGGATTCCGGGGGGGGAATTCCAGTGTGGGACTGTGGTGGCTGAGGGGTGTTAAATCCATGGGAAATCGGGATACATGGAAAATCCCAGTGATAATTTGGCTGATTCCTCAGGGTGGCGATGCCAGGGTTGTCCCGAGGTCCCCACACCCCCTGGCTGGGGGGTGACACGGGGCTGCTGCCCACGGGATTGTGGTGCCCGGGGGGCGTCAAATCCCTGGAAAACCCCAAATCCCTGGAAAACCCCAAATTTCATCGGACTGATCAATCATGGAGGTGACTCTGGGCAGTTTTTGGAGCCAGGGGTGTGTGTGTGGAGGGGGGAATCCATCCCACCCTCACCTCCCTCCCCAGGCCTCCCGGGAGTCCTGGACCGCTCCCGGGGTGACATTCCCGGAGGGATCGGGGCATTCCTGATTTCCCTCTCTCTCTCTCTCTCGCCCCCCGCAGCTCCACCGCGGCCCCCCGGCGCTGCCGCCCGCGCCGTGAGCCCCCTGCCCTCGATGCCCGACCCCCCCCGGGTGCCCACCAGCTGGATGCCGACCCCTCTGGAATCTCCGGATGCTCCAAGTGCCTCGGTGAGCAGCGGGACGGGGGTCGGTGCCCGCCTGCAGCCGCCTCGCCCGGACCCCCCGCGCTGCCCCTCGGGTGAGTCAGAGACCCCCGACACCCCCCCACACCCCTCCATCCCAGTACCGGCCTCTTACTGGTGTCACTGGGGCTGGGTGGAGGCAGCTCCAGGCATTGTTCCCGGCAAGAAACCCGATCCCTGCCCGCAAACAAAGCCCGGGAAAGGCGGGGGGGGGATGTTGGGGGTGGGGGGCACAGGGGGGTCTTTTCTCTGCTGGCCCCTTCCCCCAGTCCTCGCCGGGAATGTCGGGACGAGCTCCCGGCGCCGTTCCCATCTCCCAGACAACGCTGGGGATGGGGGGGGGAGCGGCTTTTGTTTCCATGGTGATAAATGTGGGAGCATCCAGCATCTGGGACAAAAGAATCCATCCACACACGCCTCCCCCCCTTTTTTTGCCTCCTTGACCCCGGCTCCCACTCCTGGAGGCCTCGGGAAAGAGGCCGAAAAGACGTTCGGGGGGTTATTTGGGTGGAAATGGCATTTCCCTGGAAACCCCGGGATGGTTCCCAAACGCGACCGGGCCCCTGCCACGAGGGGTGACGGCAGGAGGATTTGCAGGACGCTCCCAACGGGATCCGACATTCCCGGGTTGGATCAGGCAGCCCTGGGGATCCCAAGTGTCCAAATTCCCTCCCGGGAATGGGGGAGACAGAGCCCCCAAAGTGCCAAACCCACATCAGGGTCCCCAAAGTCAGTGGGATGAGCTGGAGTGGGACCCCGGGAGACCTCCCAGGTCCTGCTGCATCCCACAAATTCCCGGTGCCGTGTGCCTGGGATTTGGGAACGGGCTTGTTTTCCCATCCCGGTGGAACCAGACACGGGATTTGCACGTGGGTGGGTGGGCACCACACGTGGGATTTACACCCGTGTGGGTCGGGAGCTCCCTGCTGTCCCTGGATCCCCTGGAGAGCTGCATCCCAGGGAATCGCTGCTCCCGGAGCCCCTGGAGAGCTGCATCCCGGGAAATTGCTGCTCCTGGAGCCCCTGGAGAGCTGCATCCCAGGGAATCTCTACTCCCGGACCCCTGGAGAGCTGCATCCCAGGGAATCGCTGCTCCCGGACCCCTGGAGAGCTGCATCCCGGGGAATCGCTGCTCCCGGACACTCCTGGGTGTGGGATCCCGATCCCGGCGTAGGGAACGTGTCCGGGCAGAGCTCCCCGCGCCCAGCTGGGCTTGGAACCTCCTCTGCACCCGGTTATTCCTCCCCTTCCTTCGGGGCCCCCACCCGGGGCATTGTCTTGGCAGTTCAACTAATGATGGTTGTGTTAATTAAGGTGTAAATCCCGGCGGTTAATTGGGGGGAAGGGCGGCCAGCCCGGCCCCAGCCCGGGCATGGTATAAACCCAAAAATGCCCAAAACGACCCAAAATCCTTTTTCCTGCTGCTGTCCCGCCCCTGATGCTGCCGGGGCTGGGACCCTTCGCCGGGATATTCCCTGTGGGAATGCCGGGATGCCGCCGCTGAGCCTTTTCCCTCCGTCCCCCCCCCCCCCCGCAGGTGGGCGAGTCCTTTTCTCCTGAGAAGAGCCCGGCCAGGTGATCAAAATAGAGACCCTCAAGGTGACGGTCGACTTCCTGAAGGTGCCCCTGGGCCTGAAGAAGCCCCCCCTGAAGGAGGCCCTGGCCGCCGTCCCGGGGCCGGGCAGATCCAAAGCCCTGGAGCGGCACAAGCCCCGGCGCTCCGACAACATGGACAATGAGTCGCAGTACTCGGGATATTCCTACAAATCCGGCCATTCCCGCAGCTCCCGCAAGCACAGGTGAGGGGTCCAGGGGTCCCCCCGGCCCCGGTGGGTGCTGCTGCCCTGCCGTGCCCACCCTGCTCCCCCTCTCTTGCCCTTCCAGGGACCGGCGGGACCGGCACCGCTCCAAAAGCCGGGACGGGAGCCGGGGGGATAAATCCGTCACCATCCAAGCGCCGGGAGAGCCCCTCTTGGACAACGAGTCCACCCGGGGGGACGAGAGGGTGAGTCGGGGGGCAGGACGGGGCTGGCACCTCTGTGCCACCCTCGGGGGGTGCTGCCAAGGGTGGGAGGCGCTGGCGGGGGGCTCCCGACACGCCCCGGTGCTTCCCGGCGGAGCTTCCCGACGGAGCGGTCGAGCCGGTTGGGTCGGGGAGCAAATGAAAGGCGGGGGACCGGCTGTCGCGGTGCCCCCGGGCTGGAAAACACCCCCCAGGGATCCAATCCCTAGGGATCCGCTCCCCGGGGATCAACACCGTGCCCGGGGGGGCGATGCCGGCTCCCCATCCCGGCTCCCGGAGCCCCATCCCGGCTCCCGGCTCCCAATCCCGGCTCCCGGCTCCCAATCCTGGCTCCCGGAGCCCCATCCCGGCTCGGCCGGAGCCCCATCCCGGCTCCCAATCCCGGCTCCCCATCCCGGCTCCCGGAGCCCCATCCCGGCTCGGCCGGAGCCCCATCCCGGTTCCTCATCCCGGCTCCCCGTCCCGGCTCCCGGCGGGATCGCGGAGGAGGCTCCGTGTCGTGCCTCTCCCCGGCCCACAGGGGTCCCTCGTGCCCTCCCGTGGGTGCCGGGATTCCTCCGGAGACTCCGCGGAGCCTGATCCCGGCCTTTCATCCTCTCCCAGCCGCCCACGCCGGCGGCTCCGGCTCTTTTCGGCTCTTTTCATCCTCCCCTCTCCCAGGAGCCGGCGCCGGCACCAGGCTGAGCCTGCCCGGTCCGGCCGTGGCATCCAGGGGATGGGCTGGGATACAAACTAGGCCCCCCCAAACCCTTTGCTTCCCGTCCCTCTGGAAAGCCCCGGGATGAGGATTTGGTTTAACCTGAAATAAAATTCACAGAATCACGGAATGGGTTGGGTTTGGGTTGGGAGGAACCTTTAAGCTCCTCCAGTCCCACCCCGTGCCGTGGGCAGGGACACCTCCCACCAGCCCCAGGTTGCTCCAAGCCCCATGTCCAGCCTGGCCTTGGGCACTCCCAGGGACAGGGAAGCCACGACTTCTCTGGGAAACCTTTTCCAGGGCCTCCCCACCCCTCTTAGGGAGGAATTTCCCGGCTTTCCTGAAGAAATCCATGGGAAAACCTACACTATGACAACCCTCTGAGTTCCAGGGGGGTCCGAGTGCTGCAAACCAAGGGCTGAGGGAGGGGATGGACGCGGGGACAGACGTGTGGGAAGGGATCAAACGGGAAGGGGCTGTTTGGGCACCGCTGCGGCCGCAGCAGGAGGAGGTTCTGGGGAGGAGGAGGATCCTGCTGGGATCCCAGGGACTCCTTCCCGTCGGGTGTGTCGGGACAGGAGCCGGGCATGTTCCTTCTGGCCCCACCGACGAGGAGGAGACTTCCCACTCTCCCAGAGCCGCCCTCGCCGGTGCCGGAGCGCGGAAAGGAGCCCCGGCGGGGGGTTTTCCAGAGGGTCCCGCCCCAATCCCTGCCGGGTTGAGATCCCACCACCCCAAATGGGGGTGACAGCACCCAGCAGCGCCCCGGGCGACGAGGTGTGGTGGGTGGGCTCGGAGCCGGGGTGGAGGGTCTGCTGAGGGCCCTGCCCCGTGTAACCCCCCCCGTATAACCCCCTCCAGGATGACAACTGGGGCGAGACCACCACGGTGGTGACGGGGACGTCGGAGCACAGCATCTCCCACGATGACATCACCCGCATCACCAAGGACATGGAGGACAGCGCCCACCTGGACTGCTCCCGCCACCTGGGCGTGGCGCTGGCCGGGGCGCTGGCGCTGCTGGCCTTCCTCACCCCCCTGGCCTTCCTGCTGCTGCCCCAGCTGCTGTGGCGGGACGAGCTGGAGCCCTGCGGGACGCCCTGCGAGGGGCTCTTCATCTCCGTGGCCTTCAAGCTCCTCATCCTGCTGCTGGGCAGCTGGGCCCTGTTCTTCCGCCGGCCCAAGGCCTTCTTCCCGCGCGTCTTCGTCTTCCGGGCGCTGCTCATGGTGCTGGTCTTCCTGCTGGTCGTGTCCTACTGGCTCTTCTACGGCGTCAGGATCCTGGACTCGCGCGACCGCGACTACCGGGGCGTGGTGCAGTTCGCCGTGTCGCTGGTGGACGCCCTGCTCTTCGTGCACTACCTGGCCGTGGTGCTGCTGGAGCTGCGCCAGCTCCAGCCCCAGTTCACCCTCAAGGCCGTGCGCTCGGCCGACGGCGCCAGCCGCTTCTACAACGTCGGACACCTCAGGTACCCG
>NW_020897988.1:93624-93804 GCF_003984885.1 Neopelma chrysocephalum | reverse complement strand
TGGTGCTGGGAACAGGGGCACGGGGCTATTTTCCATGGGGTCAGTCCTCTGGGAGCTACTCCAGGTCTGTATTCTATGGGGTCAGTCCTCCGGGAGCTGTGCCAGGTCTGTGTTCCACGGAAGGAACTGCTCCAGGTCCGTGTTTCAAGGGGTCAGTCCTTCAGGAACTGCTCCAGGTCC
>NW_020897988.1:90187-93614 GCF_003984885.1 Neopelma chrysocephalum | reverse complement strand
AGGTCCGTGTTTCAAGGGGTCAGTCCTTCAGGAACTGCTCCAGGTCCAGGGTCAGTCCTTCAGGAACTGCTCCAAATCTGTATTCTATGGGGTCAGTCCTTCAGGAACTGCTCCAGGTCCAGGGTCAGTCCTTCAGGAACTGCTCCAAATCTGTATTCTATGGGGTCAGTCCTTCAGGAACTGCTCCAGGTCCGGGGTCAGTCCTTCAGGAACTGCTCAAGCTCCATATTCCATGGGGTCAGTCCTTCAGGAACTGCTCCAGGTCCACATTCCATTGGGTCAGTCCTTCGGGAACGGCTCCAGCTCCGTGTTCCACGGGGTCAGTCCTTCAGGAGCTGCTCCCACGTGGGTCCCCTCATAGTTTCTCCCAGCAGCCCTGCTCCTCTGTGGGCTCCTCTCTCCGTGGCTCAGCACTCCCAGTCCACCCCTGGCCGTCCCATGGCGTGGAGGGATCCCCCCCAGAGCCGTTTTGGGGTAGAATTCGAGCTCCATCCACAGCTGGGCAGCAAGAGGCTCCCCCCAAACCCAGAGTTCTCTCATCCCACCACGTCTCTCGTCCCCACAGGCTGGTGGTGGCGGTGGAAGAGGCCTTCACCCACATCAAGAGGCTGCAGGAGGAGGACCAGAAGAACCCCCGGGAGATCATGGACCCCCGCGAGGCCGCCCAGGCCATCTTCGCCTCCATGGCCCGGGCCATGCAGAAGTACCTGAGGACCACCAAGCAGCAGCCCTACCACACCATGGAGAGCATCCTGCAGCACCTGGAGTTCTGCATCACCCACGACATGACGCCCAAGGTGTGCAGGGTGGGCCAGGACAAGAGGTTGGAGCAGGGTGGGGATTCGGGCTCTGCTCCCAGGGAACAAGGGACAGGACAAGAGGAAACGGCCTCAAGCTGTGCCAGGGGAGGGTCAGGTTGGACATGAGGAGGAATTTCCCCATGGAAAGGGTGTTCAGGCCTTGGAAGGGGCTGCCCAGGGAGGTGGGGGAGTGCCCAGCCCTGGAGGTGCCCAGGGAAGGAGTGGATGTGGCACTGAGTGCCAAGGTGGGGATGGGGCACAGGTTGGGCTGGATGATCTTGGAGGCCTTTCCCAAGCTCAGAAATCCCAGGATCCAGCCAGAGAAGGGAGTGTGACCCCACGGGATCAGCACAGTGGGAACCAGGGACATTTTTCAGGCAGGACCTTGAGGCTGCAAAAAAAAACCCCAAGGCTGAGCCACGGGAAAGTAACATTCCCATGACATTCCCATGACATTCCCATGACATTCCCATGACATTCCCGTGTCCTTTCCCCCCCCCAGGCCTTCCTGGAGCGGTACCTGACGGCCGGGCCCACCATCCAGTACCACAAGGACCGCTGGCTGGCCAAGCAGTGGACGCTGGTCAGCGAGGAGCCGGTCACCAACGGCCTCAAGGACGGCGTGGTCTTCGTGCTCAAGCGCCAGGACTTCAGCCTGGTGGTCAGCACCAAGAAGATCCCCTTCTTCAAGCTCTCCGAGGAGTTCGTGGACCCCAAGTCCCACAAGTTCATCATGAGGCTGCAGTCAGAGACCTCGGTGTGAGAGACGAGCAGAGGGGTGGTGGGAGAGGGGGGAGACCCTTCCCCGCTCCCCTCCGGCCCCGCCGGGGGCTCGGGGAGGTCACCTCGGGGGGGGTGACCTCGGGGGGTGACCTCGGGGGGGTCATTTTGGTGGTCAAGGACCCCAAGGACCTTGGGCGGGACTCCGGGAAGCGGCTCCGGGCTCGTGGTCACCCGGGGGTGGGCTGAGCCCCTTCTCCTCCTCCTCCTCCTCCTCCTCTTCCCCCTCCACCTCCTCCTCCTCCTCCTCCTCCTCCCCGAAACCCAGGGCCTTGTAGCATCTCTCCCCAGGGGAAGGAGCAGCGACGGTGCCACAACTCAAGGGCTAATCCCAAACCTTCCTCACCAGCATCCCCCTGGATCCCACCGGGATCTTCTGCTCCTGCCTCCTCCCCCCCTTTTCCTCCCTGTCCTGGCTCTGGCCTTAAAACCACTTCCAGCCCGGCCTTTTTAGGGCTGCTTTTTTAAACCCTAGAGATTTTTTGGGGTTTGTTTTTTTTTTTTAGGGGGGGGGAGTATTTTTCAAACACCTCCACATTCCGTGGCTGCTACAAAAAACTTCCCCTGGCATTCCAGGACACTCCAAGTTGTTGGAGCCTCCTCCTCCTCCTCCTCCTCTCCTCTGCTGATGGTTTTTTAGCAAAAACGAGCAGAAATCTGATTTTTTTTCAGAGAAGCAGGAGGTTGGTTCTGGGGTTTTCACCGCTCCCGAGGTGACCCCACATTCCCGCTTCCAGCAGCACTTCCATGGGGCTTCCCAGTGCTGTCGGAGCTGGAGTTGGAGGCAAAGCAGCTCAAAACATCTCCTGGGGTCCAGCCCTGGACCTGCAGCCCCCGAGGGGCTCCCGGGAGGGGTCAACAAGGTCCTTAATTAACGTCCCTGTGGCGATCCCACGGAATTCCCACGTCGGGACGTGGAAAATTTTTGCCTTCTCCCGGTTTCTGTTCAAGGTCTCAAATACCTCATGGGTTGATTTTCACTTTTTTTCCACGTTTTCCCACATCCAGTCCTGGTGGGAGTTTGGGGCCGGGCCCTGCGGGGTCGGTTTGCTCGTGGAGGGGCCGATTTCACCCCGAGGAGGGTTTGGATTTGGGGGGGTTGTTTTATATCCTAAAAGCACTAAAAGGGTGTGAATTTGGGGGGTAGGGGAAGGGAGAGGCTTTCCCAGCAGCACCAGTAGCAAAGTCCCGCTGCTGGAGGGGTCCTGTGGGGTCCTGTGGGGTCCTGTGGGGTCCAACCCCACCCAAGCTCGGGCTTGGCTTTCCCGAATTCCAGGGAATCTCCGTTTTGGGGGAATTTTTAACCCCCTCCTGCCGCTCCCCTCTTAAGGCCGAAGGACCCAATTCCACCCCCCCATTTTTGGGTTTTTTTGGGGTGTTTTCCCACGAAAAAAACCCCAAAGGGTCGGCCCAGGGAGGGGGGAATTTTTCCACTCGGGAGTTTAAGAAGAAGAAGAAGAAGAAGAAAAAAAAAAGCCTTTTTTGGGTCCGTTTTTGGGGTGGGTTTGATTCCTCTCAGCAGAGCCCAGACCTTGTGCATGCGTTGTAGAAAGTTGTAAAATGTAAAATTGTTTTTTAATATATAAAAAAAAAAAAAAGCTGGTTTTTACAGTTTTTGCAGTGGCTCGGAACGTTCCGGCAGTGGTAGAACTTTGGGTGGTGTTTGGTTGGTTTTTTTGTTGGTTTTTTTTGGTTATTTTTGTTTTGTTTTTTTTTTCATAGAGGGACTAAAATTGTACAATTTTTTTTTTTTTAATAAAATAAACACGTTTTGACTTTTTTTTTTTCCTTCGTCTGGGGGGTTTATGGGGCAAAGGGCTCAGGGTCTGTGGGGCCACAGATTTGGG
>NW_020897988.1:89260-90177 GCF_003984885.1 Neopelma chrysocephalum | reverse complement strand
TTTATTGGCTCGGCTGTGCCTCCTCCCCGAGCCCCGAGTGTCCCGGCAGAGGAATTCCAGGGATTTTGGGGTGAAATCCCAGGGATTCTGGGGTGAAATCCCGCTTTATTGGCTCGGCTCTGCTGCCTCCCCGAGCCCCGTCCTGGCCCGGGGGGGGCACAGCACACGCGGGTCCCCGTCCCAGGCGGGTCCCCATTCCCACCGGGATTTGGAGCATCCCTGGGAAGGGCCGAGGCTGCTCACGATGCTCGTGGTCCCCCCGTGCCCGCGGTGCCCCTCGGGGCGGCCTCGCCTTCCCCGGGGGGATCCTGGAAGCCACCGGGACCCCCCCGGGACCCTCAGTCGGCATCGGGGTCCCCGGAGCCGCCGGCGGCTGGGGGGGAATCCGGCTGGGAGAAGGAAAATCGGGTGTTGGAGGGGGGGGGCTACAAACCCTCCCGAGGGTCTGGAGGGGCTGGAGGGGCCGGGATGAGCCGCCCCCTCCCCCGGAGGGAGGGCGGTACCTGCGGCTGGGGGGGGTCGGGCTCGCTGAAGGTGGTTTCTGTGTCGTCCGCGGCCGGGGGGGTCTCTGGCCCCTTCCTCTCCCCCTGAGAGAGGGGCAGGAGCTGCTCCAGGGGTACCCCAGAGTCGAGGGAGGGATCCCAGGGATGGGAGAGGGATCCCCAGGGACAGGAGGGGGACCTCAGGGACCAGGATGGGACCCCATGGACAGGAGAGGGATTCCCAGGGACAAGGGGGGACCCCAGGGACCAGGATGGGACCCCCAGGGACAGGAGAGGGACCCCCCAGGGACCAGGGGGGACCCCAGGGGTGGGAGAGGGGCCCCAAGAGAGGGGAAGGATCCCCGGGGTGGGGGGAACCAGAAGGGACCCCCAGGGACAGGAGAGGGATCCCCAGGGACAAGGGGGGACCCCAGG
>NW_020897988.1:87359-89250 GCF_003984885.1 Neopelma chrysocephalum | reverse complement strand
CCCCAGGGACAAGGGGGGACCCCAGGGGTGGGAGGGGGACCCCAGGGCCAGGAGGTCTGTGGGGAAACTGAGGCCCAGGCTGGGCCCTGGAGCCCTGGAGGATCCGGGCTGTGTCCCTGAGCCCCCCCAGCTCCCCAATTCCCAGGAGGGGATCCCTGTTCCCCCGGGGCTCACCTGGGGGGCTGCGATTATCGGGGTGGTGTCGTGGGCAGGGGGGTGGTCCAGGACCCCCAAATCTGCAAGGCAAAGGTGGAGTCAGTGATGGAGCAGGGAAACACCCCTGGAAATCGTGGAATTCCTTCTCCACCTGCTCATTCCCAGCCTGGATGGATCCCGTCTCACCTGAGGAGTCACTGCCGGCCACGGCTTGGTCCCGAATCCCTGTGGGCCGGGACAGACATGGGGGTTACAACAGCAGGACCACAAGGAATTGGGAAAATCCCACCAAGACCCTCTCGGGAATAACCTGCCAAGGTCCAGTTTTGATTGATTTGCAGGAGGGGGAAGAAAAAAAACCCCAACCCGAGATTTGTGTGAAAACAGGAGGAGAAATCCCAAGGGGGGAAAA
The DNA here is from genome assembly GCF_003984885.1 of Neopelma chrysocephalum. Classification (NCBI taxonomy): domain Eukaryota; kingdom Metazoa; phylum Chordata; class Aves; order Passeriformes; family Pipridae; genus Neopelma; species Neopelma chrysocephalum. The sequence goes on along the minus strand of NW_020897988.1, from coordinate 88,682 downwards.
AGGGCAGAGCCGAAACCAAGAGATGCAAAATTCAGCAGAGATGGGAATTTTGGATTTCTGGGTTTTCAGAGCCGGATCCCAGCGAGGGGGAACTTCACGGGGCTCAGCTGTGGCCGAAGGGGGTTTTTTGGGGGGCCGGTGGTCTCATGACCAGGACCCCCCTCGTGGTTCTCTACCAAATAAACCGAATTTTTGCGACACTTCTGGGTATTTTGAGGATGTGGGTTGAGAGGCCACTCTTTCCTGCCAGCCCAGCTGAGCGAGGGGAAGGGGGGAGAGAGATCTCACCTTCCCCCTTTTTCCTGTGGTAGGTGAAGAAGAGCACGAGCAGAGCGACCACCACGAAGATGAGGGGGGACCAGTACCTGGCGGGAACACCCGACGTGTTTTCTGCGGGGAGACACGGGGGGTTTTGGGGTTTGGGGGGGCTGTGACGGGCACTTTGGGGGGCTCAGGGCATGCAGGACCCTCCGGGGGGGTGTCACATCCCTTCCTTTCCCCGTGGGACTCACGGGTTTGGTTCCTGGAGGGGCTCCAGGGAGGGGTCGGGGGCTCCGTCGGCCACGTCCTGGGTGTGGGCACATCCCTGGGGGTTGTGGGGGGGCCTGTGGTGTCCAGGGGGTCTCCTGTCGTCTCCAGGGGGTCCCCAGTTGTCTCCAGGGTGACATCCTGCCCCGTGATGCTTTGATTCCCTGGCTCCTCTTCCTGGAAACCCGGAGCTGGGAACGAGGGTTGTTAATTCCCGTCAATCCTCCCCCAACCAGAACTGAAACACTGCCCCACATCCCTCCGGCTCAGGGGGCTTTGGGACAGAGGTTTGGGGCTGAAGGGACGTGGCCTGGAGGGTGAAGGGTCTGGGGGAGCCCCCTCCTGAGGGGCAGCTCCAAACTCTGCTCTGTGGGAACAGGGATGGGATCCAGGGAAGGGCTGGAGCTGTGCCAGGGCAGGATCAGGTGGGATATTAGGAATAGGCTGGATTTCAGGACGAGGTTCTTCCCCCAGAGGGTGTTTTTTTGGGCCCCAAAGGCTGCCAGAGCTCCAGGAGGGTTTGAGGGACAGGGTGGGATCCTTGGGGTGCCTGTGCAGGACCAGGGGGGTTGGAATCAATGATCTTTTTGGGTCCCTGCCAGCTCAGGATGCTTCAAGGGGGCTGCTGAACCCACATCCTGCCCCGTTCACACCTGAGCAGCCCCCCCCGAGACAAACCCCCCCCAAACCAAAGCAAACCCTGGGCCAACGGTGCCGTGGTGGTTTCTGGGGGGGGCCCAAGCCAAGGGTTGGTCGGAAACTCAGCAGCTCTGGGGCTTGAGCAACAACTGGTGG
>NW_020897988.1:84829-87349 GCF_003984885.1 Neopelma chrysocephalum | reverse complement strand
AGCTGGATCTTAAAATCCCCAAAAACACCCCCAGCTGGATCTTAAAATACCAAAAAACACCCCCAGCTGGATCTTAAAATACCAAAAAACACCCCGAGCTGGATCTTAAAATACCAAAAAACACCCCAAGCTGGATCTTAAAATCATGGGATATCAGAGGATAGCTGGAGTTGGATCATAAAATCATGGGATATCAGAGGATAAATTGGATCATAAAGTCATGGGATATCAGAGGATGAGTTGGATCTTAAAATCCTGGGAAATGCTGAGCTGGAAGGGACCCACGAGGATCATCCGGGTCCAACTCCTTGGCCCTGCCAAGAATCCCCCCCAAAACAAAATCTGAACAAAACCAAGTCCAAGTAAAAATCTCCCCCAGCCCCCCTGATGCTGGCCCAGGGGAGGGGCAGGCGAAGGTTTTAGGCCCAGTTTGGTGCTGGGAAAGCTCAGGGGGGCCCCCAAACCCCACCCCAAGTGGTGACCTGAGCCTTGTCCCCCCCCTGCCCCGCTGCAAAGGGGCCCTGGGGGTGCTGCACCTTCTGCCTCCACATCACCCCCTCCTCCTCCTCCTCCTCCTCCTCCTGCCCTCCCCGGCCCCACTCACCAGCCCCGGAACAGAGCAGGGCGAGGCAGAGCCACCTCGTCCCGCAGCCCCTCGGCTCCATCCTCCTCCTCCTCTCCATCCCCCTCCTCCGCCGCCCCTCTGCTGCAACATCTTCCTTCCCCTTTTTTTTTTTTTTGCTTCCTGTGAGCTCGGAGGTGAAACCGGGGGTGATTAACACCCCTAAATCAGCCCCTGGAGTCATTTTTGGGAGTGGCAGGGAAAGGGCTGGAGCGGGAAGGGAGGGGGGTGATGATGCTCCAGCTCCTCCCCGGCTCCCTTCGGGCCCCTCCCTGGAGCTTCCAGCGCTGCTTTGAGCCCGGTCCCAGCCGAGGATTGGAGTTCCAAGGACAGGTTTGGTGCCACGTGGGCAAATCCCTCTGGAAAACACACGAGGCTGCGCTTTTAATGGGTCGGTGTGAACCGGAGGAGCCCGAAACCAGAGAAAACACAAATTACTCCCGTCAAGAACGGGCTGTTTTCACCCCGAATGAGATGCAGGCAGGAAAGGGAGCTCTGGCATTTTTTTTTTATTCCAGCGGCTCCTGGAGGACCCCCCTCCCCGTGCCAGGCGACTTCAAAGGCGTCTCCGGTTTCATCCCTGAATTATTCACCAGGCGAGACAAAGAGCAGGAGAAAAGGGGCAGGAAGAGGATTCCCGGAGTCGCTCCGATCGGAGAATTGACGCCAGGGAGGGTTCTGGGGGCTCAGCCACCGGCTCCGGGTGGGTTTGAGGAGCAGGAGAGGATGGGACGGGCTCCTAAATCCCCGCTGGGAACCCGCCGACACTTCACACACACAAATATCTCATCCCAGAACAAAACCTCGCACATCAAAGGGGCAGAACAGCATCAATCCCAGCCCTCATCCCGTTTTTCCCCCGAGCCCAGACCGTCCTCTCCCGGATCCCAGCACGGCACTGGTGGTGCTGGGCTTCGTGCCGGGCTCGGTGCTGCAAAGTTTTGGGGTTTTCGAAGGTCCCCAAAACGTGGGGGGAGGGCAGCAGGTGCCGAAACCCGCGGCCGAGGTGCGGCGGGGGAAGAGGGTTCAGCTCCTCGGGGGTATTTTTAGATCTTCCTTTAGCAAAAAATGAAGAAGCCGAGTTTGAAAGTAAAAACAGCCAAAAAAAAAAAAAAAGAGAGAAAAATAGCAACATAACAAAATAACCAGGAGGAACTTCTTCACAAAAAAGGGTTTTTAAACTTTGGGAGGGGCTGCCCGGGGAGGTCACGGTTCGTGGAGGTGTCCAAGGGACGACTGGACGTGGCACTCAGTCACTTTTTTGGGGTTTTTTTTCAACTCGTTTAGGTTGGAAAAGGCTTCCAAAATCCTCAGGTCCTCGCCTCTGGGATGAGCAGCCACGGTTTTGGTCAAAGTAGGTGGAAAAAGGAGCTCGAACCCCACAAGGGGAGGGTTCCTCAAAGCTCCCGCAGCAGACGGGGCTCAGCTTGCAGGGTGTCGACATCCTCCCTGGGTGCTCACATCCTCTGGGTGCTGACACCCTTCCTGACCCCCCTGACACCCTTCCTGACCCCCCTGTGCCCACGCAGGACCCGCTGCTGGGGGTGAAGTGGAGGCAGCAGCGACCAGGAGGGGAGGGAGGACGAGCTCCACGCTCGGGACGGGCTTGGGGAGATGTTCTGGAGCTCAGCTGTGGGGTCAATCCTACACAACCAACGAGTAGATGCTCTTCTCCTCCACCTCCTGGCTCCCCAGCGTGGTGCTGCCCATCTTCTCATCGTCTGTCTGCAGGGGCAAAGGGACACAAACTCTGCTGGGGCTCGGGGGAGCTCGTCCTGCCCTGGGGGAGGGACCCACCGAGGAGCAAAGTGGAGACCCCTCTGTCCATATCCTGAGCTCCCAGGAATTCCGTGTCTCACCCTATCCCCTGTCTCACCCTATTCCATATCTCCCCCTAT
>NW_020897988.1:81465-84819 GCF_003984885.1 Neopelma chrysocephalum | reverse complement strand
AGACAAAGGCAGGGGTTGTCACCCCCCTTCCCCTGCTGGGGAACCCTGATAAGGGTGCTGAGCCCGGCCCAGCATCCGGCCAGGGAAGGAAAACACTAAAATTATCTGGGATGAGCTTCCCGGGGCACCAGGAATCTGCTTTTGGGGTTGGGGTTTGCTAATTTCTTAGATACAGTGCACTATTCTATTTTGTGCTAGTATTTTATGCCATTTATACTATTTTATAATTATACTAAATTAATATTATTAATATTAATACTATATTAAGATAATATAGAATTAATATATAATATAAATATATATTAATATATAATATAATATTATATTGGTCATTAAGCATACATATAATATATATGTTTATATATATAAAATATATATATTATATAGTAATAATATAATATAGTATTAATAATAAATTTTATATTACATATTCATATATCAATATTATATATTAATACTTATATATTTTCTTAATATAGTATTAATATATATTAATTATATATAGTATACTATATAAATTATTAATATATATTAAATATATAATATTAATATATATTGATATATAATATAATATTAATATATATTGATATATAATATAATATTATATTATTAATACTATATTAATGAACATTATTAATGAACATTATTAATTAATAATACTATTGATAATATTTATATTATTATTAATATTATTAATAATGTTTGTCAAGAAAATTGGTGTAGTATGATTAATTATATTATATAATATTTATATACTTATTTATAGTTTTATATAATATTTATGCTATTATACTAATTATACTATTTATACTATTTTATACTCGCAGTTTTTAGCTTCTACATGTGTAATAAATAACTCTGATGAAGATCTTTCATCTATTCCCTCCTTTCTTCATTTATCATAATAAATAATTCAGCTCACATAAACAGACCTGATCTGCCACCATCAGGAGCTGTGAGACAAAACGATTTAATCCCCCAGCTCTGTAATTCCCGGGATTTAAACCCAATCCCAGGCTGAGGTGGGATCCAGGACTCACCTGGCAGTGGTTCACTTGGGCATAGACGGTCGTCAGCTCCTGCCTGGGCCCTGCAAGGAGGGAAAAGCAGGAGGTTGGCGAGGGAGAGGCTGCAGAGGATCCCCCTGGGTGGGTCCTGGATGCTCCTCGCCCAGGGAAGGAGGGAATTCCAGCCTGGAGCATCCAGGCTCAGGTGAAATCCTGATCCCGCAGCTCCTCGGAGGTTTCACTGTGGACCTGGATCAGGATATTCTGGTCTCATCCCAGAATCCTCCTGTGGGACACTCGCTCCCAGCTCAAAGGACAGTGAAAATCAGCTGGTTTTGTTTAAATCCCAAAATCCTGGGATGTTTTCAGAGGACAAGCTGCCTTTGTCTCCCCTTCACGCCTTGCAGAGGGAATTAACGCCCGGCTCACGGAGCAGAGGGGATTTAAATCCTTCATAATCTCATTTTTGGGTCAAAACTTCTTGTTTGAAGCGCGGGAGAAGGAGCCAGGCGGGCTCCAGAGGGAGGGTTTGCCAACAGTTCCCTACGGAAGAGCAGGATCCAAGTTTTCATCCGCTGAGTGAGCCCTGAAGTCCCGCTTGGAAACACGTGAGGGTGAAAAACACGAGGCAGCGGCTTTATTTTGGGTCAGGGAAACAATAAAAAACACTCCAGAGGCAAAAAGCAAAGTAAAAACCACCTCAAAGACCTGCTGGGATCAGTTCATTCCCAGCAGAGGTGGGAATGGCCCAGCCCTGGATTCCAGGGAGGTGGGAATTGCTCCAGAGGTCTCTCCTTCCAATGGGTTTGTTGACAGGACAAGGGGAAACGGCCTCAAGCTGTGCCAGGGGAGGCTCAGGTTGAACACGAGGAGGAATTTCTTGCTGGAAAGGGTGGACTCGACGGCCTTGGAGTTTTTTTCCAACCTCAGCGATCCTGGGATTCTGGAATTCTTGGCTGAGTGGTACAGCCGAGCTCCCATCTCGTCTCTGCCCTCCCAGTTCTCCCTTTCCAGCTCTTTTCTTTCCCCCCAGATCCCTCTGGCTTTCAGGACCTCACAGCTCTGCTCTCAATCCCTTTCCTGCTGGGTCTGGCAGGAAGTTTTCTGGGAAAGGGAAGGGAGAGGGTGGCTCCAGCCAAGGTGACATCCCCTGGGATTGTCCCCTTCCCTCCCCTCCGGGGTGGAGGTGTCGGGGTCCCTCAGCCAGGGAACCAACCCCTGGCAGTGGAGGATTTCCCTCCTGATCTTAAATGTGACCAGGCTGTTCCCAGCAGGAAAAAGGGAAGGAACATCCCCCAAGTCCCACCTGTGTCCGTATCCTCGGCCGCAGACAAACGGAAAATCCTCCAACCTGGGGGAAAAGCGACACAGGGAACCATCAGCAGCGGCCCCAAATCAGCCCCTGGGTGCCCCGGTCCCCTCTCAGGCACCAGCTCCTGCTTTGCCAGGGCTCCAGGGATGGTTTTCCAAGGGGGATCCAGCTCACCTTTGGATCTACAGCAGAACACAGCGACTAAAAGAGCCACGAGCCCGGTCACCGTCAGGGCGAGGATCAAGGTCAGAGGGATGCTGGCGGTGGCTGGAGGGAGAAAAGGGTCCGGTAAAAACATCCCCGAATAGATCCGACCCTTCCTGGCACCGGGGCACGGGGAACCTGGCACAGCTCTGCCCCAACACCCCCCGAACCCTCGGCACCACAACCCAGCCCGGCAAAGGGGACGAGCGGCTGGGCAGGAGCAGCAGCAGCACAAGGACACTCCCGGCCCGGCCCCTCCCGGCCACGGCCACCCTCGATGGTCCTTGGACCTCCGGGGACCTCCGGGGGGGCTTTTGGGGCACCAAATCCCACGTTGGGATTTCCACCCCCGCCCCGCCCTCGGCTCTGCAGCACCAACGGATCCGCTGCTCCCACCCCAAAGCGGGAATTTTGGGGGGCACCCGCCCTGCCCGAATTCCCCCGGGGGGGGGCACGGACGGCACAGGGGTGCCCGGGGCACTGCCCAGAGAGCCCGAAGGGAGGAGATGGGCCGGGCTGCTCTCGGGGTCTCCATCTCCCCTGTGCCAGCCGGGCACGGGGAGCTGCCCGGGGCACGGGGGGACACGAGGGGCGAGGGTGGGCACGCACGGGGGGGTTGGCAGCTCACCAGTGGGGAGAGGGTGGGTTGCGTTTTCTGGGTGCACCGAGAGGGGAGAGAACAGGGAGAGAAGAGGGAGAGAGGGGAGAGAAGAGGGAGGTCGGTCAGTGCCCGTGCCGGGGGTGCCGCTTCTCCCCGCACACCCAGCACAGCTCGGGGGCAAAGCTGGAGCCGCGGGGAGCGGGACCCAGCCCAGCCCAGCGCCCTGCCCG
>NW_020897988.1:81090-81455 GCF_003984885.1 Neopelma chrysocephalum | reverse complement strand
GCACAGGTCCCTCCCCAGCCCTTTGGGTGCCCCTTACCTGCGCACAGGTGCCCGGGCGAGACGGTGACGCTGCTGTTGCTGACGGGGTTCTGTGCCCGGCACGTCAGGGACACGGACCCGTCCGGGGGTGACTCCTCCAGCAGCAGCGTGGGCCCCTCTCCCCGGGGCTTCTCCCCCTCGCTCCAGCCGTAGGAGACGCTGCCCAGGCCGGGCCCGGGGGTGGAGCAGCGCAGGGCGTAGCGGCAGCTCCCGCCCGAGCAGTTCTGGGCCTCGCAGCTCACCCGGGGCTCCGCCAGCTGCCCTGGGGGAAGGAGGGCAGGGGCTGCCGGAAAACGCTTCTTAACATTGAAAAAACACCCCCAAAA
>NW_020897988.1:80715-81080 GCF_003984885.1 Neopelma chrysocephalum | reverse complement strand
TTTTGGGGGTGTTTTTTCAATGTTAAGAAGCGTTTTCCGGCAGCCCCTGCCCTCCTTCCCCCAGGGCAGCTGGCGGAGCCCCGGGTGAGCTGCGAGGCCCAGAACTGCTCGGGCGGGAGCTGCCGCTACGCCCTGCGCTGCTCCACCCCCGGGCCCGGCCTGGGCAGCGTCTCCTACGGCTGGAGCGAGGGGGAGAAGCCCCGGGGAGAGGGGCCCACGCTGCTGCTGGAGGAGTCACCCCCGGACGGGTCCGTGTCCCTGACGTGCCGGGCACAGAACCCCGTCAGCAACAGCAGCGTCACCGTCTCGCCCGGGCACCTGTGCGCAGGTAAGGGGCACCCAAAGGGCTGGGGAGGGACCTGTGC
>NW_020897988.1:76899-80705 GCF_003984885.1 Neopelma chrysocephalum | reverse complement strand
CGGGCAGGGCGCTGGGCTGGGCTGGGTCCCGCTCCCCGCGGCTCCAGCTTTGCCCCCGAGCTGTGCTGGGTGTGCGGGGAGAAGCGGCACCCCCGGCACGGGCACTGACCGACCTCCCTCTTCTCTCCCTCTTCTCTCCCCTCTCTCCCTCTTCTCTCCCTCTTCTCTCCCCTCTCCGTGCACCCAGGAAACGCAACCGACTCTCCCATCACTGGTGAGCTGCCAACCCCCCCGTGCGTGCCCACCCTCGCCCCTCGTGTCCCCCCGTGCCCCGGGCAGCTCCCCATGCCCGGCTGGCACAGGAGAGATGGAGACCCCGAGAGCAGCCCGGTCCATCTCCTCCCTTCGGGCTCTCTGGGCAGTGCCCCGGGCACCCCTGTGCCGTCCGTGCCCCCCCCCCGGGGAATTCGGGCAGGGCGGGTGCCCCCCAAAATTCCCGCTTTGGGGTGGGAGCAGCGGATCCGTTGGTGCTGCAGAGCCGAGGGCGGGGCGGGGGTGGAAATCCCAACGTGGGATTTGGTGCCCCAAAAGCCCCCCCCGGAGGTCCCTCGAGGTCCCAGGACCATCGGGGGTGGCCGTGGCCGGGAGGGGCCGAGCCGGGAGTGTCCTTGTGCTGCTGCTGCTCCTGCCCAGCCGCTCGTCCCCTTTGCCGGGCTGGGTTGTGGTGCCGAGGGCTCGGGGGGGTGTTGGGGCAGAGCTGTGCCAGGTTCCCCGTGCCCCTGGTGCCAGGAAGGGTCGGATCTATTCGGGGATGTTGTTACCGGACCTTTTTCTCCCCCCAGGCAGCTCCAGCAGCCTCGCCAGGGTCGGGGTCGTGGCCGTGGCCGAAGCCGCGGCGCTCGCAGGAGTTTTCTTGGTGTTCTACCTCAAAGACAAGCGAGGAGCTCCACCCAGAGCCTCAGGGGGTTTGTCCGGCCAAGAATCCCAGAATCCCGGGATCCCTGAGGCTGGAAAACGCCTCCCAGCCCATCCAGCCCACCCCGTGCCCCATCCCCACCTCGCCCCCAGCCCGGAGCACTCGGTGCCACATCCAGGGCTGGGGACTCCCCCACCCCCCTGGGCAGCCCCAGGACTCCGCTCTTGACAGAATTTGGGGCTTTTACACCATCTCAGAGGCACAAGGGGTGAGGGTTTGCCCTGCCCTTCCCTGCACCTGCCCCCACGTTTGGGGGAAGTGGTTGTTTGCAGACGTTTCCAGGGAGGCAGCTCAGTTCTTTTCTGTGGGCACGGAAGGGGGAAGTTGGGGAGGTACAAAAACATTGGTTCCTGTTCCACCTCAGCAGTGGATCCGCCCCGTGACACTCTCCCACCAGCAGCCCCTTCCAAAGGGATTTATTCCCAATTTATTCTCCTTTCCGTGGTCCACACGGCCAGACCTGCTGTAAGAGCTGAGTTGTGCTGGGATTATAAAACACCCCAGACTGGGTCCAGTTGGATTTTACAGCCCTGCTCCCTCATCCAGGCCACCTCCAACATCCCCACACGGGATATTTCCACTGGGAACCAGGAGTTGCTGAGGGCAGGGGGTGAGCAGGGGCTGCCTCCTCCTCCTCCTCCTCCTCCTCCTCCTCCTCCTCTTCCTCCTCCTCCTCCTCCCAGCCACAAATTCGGCTTTAAGTCCGTCTGGAAAAGCTCGGCTGTTCCCACAGAGATCAGTGGGAAAAACGGAGACGGGAGAATTCGGTGGGACAGGGGATGCAGAGCCAGGCTGAGCCTGCAGGGGCTGCAAAACTCTCCTTGGGACAAAACTCCCGAGTTTTTGTAACCTGTCGCAGAGCTCAGAAATAAAACCACTTCTCGTTTTTCTCCCGTCGAACCCCCGTGTCCCTGCGTGTCCCCAAGGAAAGCAGGACCACGGGACGAGTTCCTGGCGTGGAAACCCACAGGGCAAGAGCGAGGTCGGAGCCCAAAACTCCTCCAGCCGCCCCTTCCCGGTGCCGCCGATCCTTCCCCTCCCAGGGGTCGAGTCACTCCCCGTCTCACTCCCGGCTGCGGGGTCGGATCCAGAGTCTCTCTCCCTCCTCCCAGCGCTCCAGGATCCATCCAGGAGCTTCCAGGCACAGCCAGAGGAGGTTTCTTGGTCACTCCTCCCTTCTCCGGGCGCCGTCACCGCCGAGCCGCTCCCGCCGGGGGGGGGTTTGCGTCGATTCCCCAGGGACGAGCGGGGTCAATCCCACCGGGAAACGCGGGATTTGGTGCCCACGAGCCGGGCTGGGCAGCTGCCCGATGCCCCCAGAAGCTCAGGGCCTGGGCATCATCACGCCGACATAAACCGTGGTGGGATCCCGGGGGGGGCTCTGCGGCAAAGATCGGGGGGGGCAAAAGGGGTCAGGGAGGTGCCAGGGTCGCCCCGCAGGGATGCCCAACCAGGGTGAGGGGGGGCAAAAGGGGTCAGGGAGGTGCCAGGGTGAGGGGGATGCCCGGCCGGGGTGGGTGTCCCTTACCTGGGAGAGGGGCGGGGGTCCCTGCAGGGTGGGGGGCTCCGGGGGGGCTCGGGGGGCTCTGCCGGGGGGTCCCGTGGCCGCGGCGTAGATGGTGGTGCAGGAGTTGGGGTCGGGGCTGGGGGGCTCCTTTGGCTTCTGCAGGAAGGGGGGGACAAAGGACGAGCAGTGAAATCCAGATCCCTCCCTCCACCCACCCGTTTTCCGCCCGGTTTTGCTTTAACGGGAACGGGGAAAAGGGGAAAAACTGCCCGGAGCGTCCCCAAAGCTGCGCTGGAGTCCGGGGGGCTCAGGAAGCCGAAGCACCCAAATTTATTCCCAGCGGTTCCCAAATTTATTCCCGGCGGTTCCCAAATTTATTCCCAGCGGTTCCCAAATTTATTCCCAAATTAACGGCGACCGGGCTGACCCCTGGAACACGGGGGTTGGGTGGATGACCCTCCCACCCTCGTGGTGATGTCACCCTGTCCCTCCCCGGCCCGCGGGGCTCTGTTGACACCCCGTGGCCAAAACACAGCGCGGAGGAGGCACCAAAAAACACCTTCGGGTGCTGCTGCTGCCCGAGACCCCCCGTGGCGGTTTGAAAAAGGCTTTTTCTCAGGAGTTTTTGTTTTTGATACGGGACCGATCAACAGTTCCTGCTGCCTTAAAAAATGAAAGGCACTAACTAATCCCACAGAAACTGAAATAAAGGAACTGTGACCTGAGGAGTGACAGAAAGACTTTTCTCTTTTCTTCTTGGACTCTTGTTGAAGAAAAAGAGAAATTTAACCCGATGTAAATATATTATTTCATCGTAGAAGTGATAGCTAAGTTGTTACCTATATAAATGTGTGTGTAAATAAACCTTTGTGAGTATTTTCCCCTTCCCCCCTAATGCTGAGTGGTTGTGTTTTGTCTGAAAACCCTCTCGCACTGGGGCAGGTTGAACTTAGAAATCGGATTTCTGAAGGTTTTCAAACCACCACACGACCCCCAACCCAGGAAAAACCCCCGGGGGTCGTACCCATGTTCCATCCCGGGGTCCCGCTGCTAAAGGAGCATTTCCAGGGCTGAAGGACCCTTTTTTCCCCCCCAGGATCGAGGGGGAAGCCTCACCTGAACCCGCTGGACCTGGGAGTAGATGGTGTGCTCCGGGCTGGGCTCCTGCTCCTGCTCGGCTGGGAGGGGGAATCAGGGGATAATTTGGGTTGGAAAAGCCCCCCGGGATCATCCAGCCCACCCTGTGCCCCTGGGGGACCTCGTGTCCCCCAGCCCAGAGTGCTCAGTCCTTCCCTGGGCACCTCCAGGGCTGGTGAGGACTCCCCTGGGAACATCCAGGACTCCCCTGGGAACCTCCAGGACTCCCCCACCTCCCTCGGGGGG
>NW_020897988.1:75408-76889 GCF_003984885.1 Neopelma chrysocephalum | reverse complement strand
CAGCAGCACGAGCAGCTCCATCCTCGGCCTGGCACCGTCTGGGGGGGGGATTAGAGAGAGGAGAGGGGTCCTGGGTCAGCCCAGAGCGGAGCAGAAGGAGCTGCTGAAATTTTGGGGTGGTTTCAGCAGGAAAAACGAGGTGGGAAATGTTCCTCCTGCTCTGAAGCAGCTCGAGGCTGCACCAGGCAGCTCAAAACCTGGTGAGGGAGTGAGAAAAAGCCCCAAAAATGGCTCCCAAATGGGGAGGCAGCCCCTTTATTACCACGTGAGAGGAGGGACAGTTTGGGGCCACCTAAAAGCCCTAAAAATGTCTCTGGTGGCCTCGTGGAGCCTGGCAGGGAGGCAGACCCTTGGTCACAGGGCTCTGCAGCTCCAGTGGAAGTGGTTTTGGGGAAAAAAGGAGGTGAGAAAAAAGCCTAACCCTCCCCCTGGGGTGTCTCATTTCAGCCTCTGCTTTTCCCAAGCGAGAGTTTCACGGGGAAAACATCCCAGGAAATGAGGTGGGAAATGTTCCTCCCGCTCTGAAGCAGCTCGAGGCTGCACCAGGCAGCTCAAAACCTGCTGAGGGTGTGAGAAAAAGCCCCAAAAATGGCTCCCAAATGGGGAGGCAGCCCCTTTATCACCACGGGAGAGGAGGGACAGTTTGGGGCCACCTAAAAGCCCTAAAAATGTCTCTGGTGGCCTCGTGGAGCCTGGCAGGGAGGCAGACCCTTGGCTCTGCAGCTCCTGTGACCCCACAGAGGGGTGTCACACAGTTTGAGTGGTTTTGGGGGAAAAAGGGGGTGAGAAACAACCCTAAACCCTCCCTGGGGCATCTCATTTCAGCCTCTGCTTTTCCCGAACAAGAGTCCCACGGGGATGTTTTCCCAGCCCAGGTCACAGCCAGAGCTCTATCAGAGGTGGGGACTCCACCTCAACCTCCCTGGGGGAAGGGGCAGCCCCCACCTCACTCAGCCCCCCCAGAAAAAATCCCCCCCAGGTCACAGGGAAGAGCCGAAAAAAAAACCCACTGAGCAAAAACGTGATTTTTGCCCCAAAATCCTCCCCAGGGGAAGTTGTCACCGAGGGGTTTTTGCCATCCCCAAACCACCTGGAGGAGGTTCAGCGCCTCTGAAGTGACCCTGGAGCAGCAGGGCAGGGAAAGGGAAGGGGCTGGGCTGGGCTGGGGAGGGAGGTGGGACCCGCATTCCGAGGTCGGGGTTTTGGGAACCCCGGGCAGGAGGAGCAGCAGCTGATTTTTGGTAAAAAAAGGTCATTTAGGGTGAGTAAAATGGTGTTGAGGAAGTGCCCTGCAAAGCCAGAGCAGGGCTGGGAGGCTGCAGGGAGTTGGGGACCTGTTTGGGCTGGAGAAGACTGAGAGGGGATTTCATCAATCCTCAAATATCCATAAAAATATCTCACCTCAGAGGGGAAGCTCATGAATCCATAGAAATGTCTCAAATATCCACAGAAATCTCTCAAATATCCATAGAAATCTCTCA
>NW_020897988.1:74482-75398 GCF_003984885.1 Neopelma chrysocephalum | reverse complement strand
GAAATCTCTCCAATATCCATAGAAATCTCTCCAATATCCATAGAAATCTCTCAAATATCCACAGAAATCTCTCAAATATCCACAGAAATCTCTCAAATATCCACAGAAATCTCTCCAATACCCATAGAAATCTCTCATGAATCCATAGAAATCTCTCATGAATCCATAGAAATCTCTCCAATATCCACAGAAATCCCTCCAATACCCACAGAAATCCCTCCTGAATCCACAGAGGAGCCCGACACGAGGCAGAACCTCTTTCCCCGGAGGGTTCGGAGTCTCCTTTCCGGGGCCATCCCAACCCCTCCCATCCCTCTCCCTGTGCCACCCGCTCCGGTTGGACCCCACAGGCCCCTTCCAGCCCCGAATCCCGCGGGATCCCGGGATTTCCTGGGATTTCCTGGGATTCCCTGACCTACCCCGTGGCTCGTGGCCGCACTGGGGGGGCTGGAAGGCGACGGCCCCGCTGCTGACGGGGTTGGTGGCGGTGCAGACACAGGGAATGTTGGTGTCCCACGGGGGGTGGGAGAGGCTCAGGAAGCTGCTGTTCCCCGAGCAGGGCCCCGAATTCCCCGAAATCCCGCTGTCCTGGCTGCCCCAGCTGTAGGAAACCTCGTCCCCTTCCTGGGTCGTGCAGTTGAGGGCGAAGGTGCAGCTCCCGTTGGAGAGTTCCCTGCTGAGGATCCGGATGCTGGGGTGGGATATCGGCTCTGGAGAGAGGGATGAGGGGTCAGATGGCATCAGGAGGGGAATTTAGCACCCCATCCATCATCCCCTGGCTCCTAAGGGCAGGGAGCATCCCAAAGGATCATCCCAAGGGCCAGGAGCATCCCAAAGGGTCCTCCCAAATGCCAGGAGCATCCCAAAAGGTCCTCCCAAGGGCCAGGAGCATCCCAAAGGCCAGGAGCATCCCAAA
>NW_020897988.1:73260-74472 GCF_003984885.1 Neopelma chrysocephalum | reverse complement strand
GAATCTCTCACCGTAGACCTTGAGCTGGAGCTGCAGCACCTCCTCCTCGGGCCCTTTGCTCACCACGTACTCGTAGAGCTGCCCGTCCCCCCGGCTCGTGTTGAGGATTTCCAGGGAAAAGTCGGAGCCGTGGAAGCGGATTTGCCCCTGGAAGTGGTTGGTGCAATTGCCCCCCGAGTACTTGACCAGGACTTGCTTCCTGGGGAACGGCCCCCAACGCTTCCAAGAGGATTCCCGGAATTCCCTGGTGAGTTCCCGGAGCCTGGGGGGGATCCTCAGGATCGTGGCCTTTCCCAAGGTGCCCGGCACTGTCTCGGTCTCCCCGTGGTGGATTCCTGGGGGGAGAGGGGGGAGAAGGGATGAGGCAGAGGGAGACTCACACCGACCATCCCCCTCCCCATCCCGGCCCTGCCAGAGGAGGGAGAATCCTCCGGAATCCTCAGGGATCAAAGTCAGAAATGTCACTGGATCTACCCTGGAGGGAGAATCCTCCAGGATCCTCAAGGATCAAAGCCTGAAATGTCACTGGAAGATCCTCCAGAATCCTCAGGGATCAAAGCCTGAAATGTCACTGGAGAATCCTCCAGAATCCCCAAAGAATCAAAGTCAGAAATGTCACTGGAAAATCCTCTGGAATCCTCAAGGATCAAAGCCAGGAATGTCACTGGAGAATCCTCCAGAATCCTCAGGGATCGAAGCCAGAAACATCACTGGAGAATCCTCCAGAATCCCCAAGGATCAAAGCCAGAAATGTCCCTGGAGAATCCTCCAGGATCCTCAAAGGATCAAAGTCAGAAATGTCACTGGAGAATCCTCCAGGATCCTCAGGGATCAAAGCCAGAAATGTCCCTGGAGAATCCTCCAGAATCCCCAAGGATCCAAGTCAGAACCATCCCTGGACCCCCCCTGGTAATCCCCAGTCTGGGGCTGCAGGAGATCAACCAGTTGAAGATGTCACAGGTTCTTGAGCTGCATTTCCAGGCTCTCTGGGTTCTCCCCCCATCCCGGGTGGGTGGGAACACCAGTCTGGGTGTCCAGCACCCCCTGCCCACCCCACAGACCCCCAGGACCACGGGAGAGACCCCCCACCCTCGGCCCCACACCCCGAACCCCGAGGGATGTGGGTCGAGGGCTCGGTGCAGCCGCAGAGGAAACGCTGCCTCCTCCTCCTCTTCCTCCCCCTCCTCTTCCTCCCCCTCCTCTTCCTCCCCC
>NW_020897988.1:66852-73250 GCF_003984885.1 Neopelma chrysocephalum | reverse complement strand
CTCCTCTTCCTCCCCCTCCTCTTCCTCCCCCTCCTCTTCCTCCCCCTGCTCTTCCTCCCCCTGCTCTTCCTCCACCTCCTCTTCCTCCCCACCCTCCCCTTCCCAGAGTCTGATTTGCATCGACTTCACAGCAGCTCAGGAGGTTTTGGGTGGGACGGGGACACCAAAGATCATCTCGTTCCACCACGGGCAGGGAAACCTTTATCCCAACCCGGCCTTGGACACTCCCAGGGATGGGGCAGCCATGGAATAACCTGTGTCAGGGAAGGATTCCTTCCCAACATCCATCCAAACCTCCTCCCTGTCGCTCTGAACCCGCCCCCCTTGTCCTGCCACTCCAGGCCCTTGTCCAAAGTCTCTCCCCCACAAAGTCTCTCCTGTGTCACCCCAAGCAAATAATTGTTTTCCAGGAGGAATTTTCTCCTGGAAAGGGGTGGTCAGGCCTTGGCAGGGGCTGCCCAGGGAGGTGGGGGAGTCCCCAGCCCTGGAGGTGCCCAGGGAAGGACTGGATGTGGCACTGAGTGACAAGATGCTGATGGATCAAAGGCTGGACTGGATGACCTTGGAGGTCTTTCCCAACCCAAAATGATCCTGGAATTCCATGAAATGCAGCCCCCTGGGAGCAGGGGCAGGTCCAAACCTCCCCTTGTCCCTCTCCTTGGCCGAGAGGATCCCAGTGGGTTTTTTTGGGGGGGTTTCAACTCCCCCACCCCAAATTTCCAGGGGGGAAGATCTTCTCCCCCAAACCCTTTGCTGCGTTTCCCTCGAGCCCAGTGACTCACATTTGCCTCCATCCCCGGGCAAACAGGGCTGGGTTTTGGGGCAGGAAAAAGTGTGGGAGGAAGAGAAGGTGCCACCTCGGTGGGGGGAGCAGGGGAAGGGACCCCAAAGTGCCACCCCCACCTTTCCCACCGCCCCCTTTTCCATGGGGATGGAAAAGAAAAGAGGGGGAATTACCCCAGAACAGCCCAGAGGACCCCAAATCCACCCATCCTGCTGCAGCAACAGAGCAAACACTCCCCCCCCCAACACCCCAACACCCCATCACCCAATTTTGCCCCTTCCAAGCACCAGTTTGAGCCACCCCTGGGGGGTTTTATCTCCCCAAAATGAAGCAGGAATGTGGGCATGGTCATCATTCCAAAGGATAATCCACAGGGAGCCTCAGGCACGTTCTGCTGGGACATCTCAGGGGTGCTGGGACATTTCAGGGGTGCTGGGAGCTGGTTTTTGCCACAGCAAGAGGAGTTTTTTGGGCTCCTCGTGAGTTACCAGATGGAAAAGCCCTTTTTACGTCACCCCAGAAAAACCCCCTCTGTGCCCAGGAGAGAGGAGGCATCGGCTGGAGGGGAGGGAGGGATGAAAACAGTGCCCCCAAATAATCCAAACTGAGCAGTAAAAAAAAAATACCCCCTAAATAATCCAAACTGAGCAGTACAAAAAAAATACTCCCCTAAATAATCCGAACTGAGCATTTAAAAAAAAAATACCCCCAAATAATCCGAACTGAGCATTACAAAAAAATATCCCCAAATAGCCCAAACTGAGCATCACAAAAAAATAACCCCAAATAACGTGAACAGAGCACTACAAAAAAAAAATACATCCAAATAACCCAAGCTGAGCATCACAAAAAAATACCCCCAAACAATCCAAAACGAGCACTACAAAAAAAATACCACCAAATAACCCAAACTGAGCATTAAAAAAAAAAAAATCAAATAATCCAAACTGAGTATTACAAAAAAAATACTCCCTCAAATAACCCAAATTGAGCATTACCAAAAAAAAATACATCCAAATAATCCAAGCTGAGCATCACAAAAAAATACGCCCAAACAATCTGAACTCAGTATTATAAAAAAATACCCCCAAGTAACCAAAATTGAGCTTTACCAAGAAAAAAAAACCCCAAATAACCCAAACTGAGCATTACAAAAAAATAACCCCAAATAACCTGAACAGAGCATTACAAAAAAAAAAAAAATACATCCAAATAATCCAAACTGAGCATTAAAAAAAAATACCCCCAAATAACCCGAACTGAACATTAAAAAAAAAAAAAATAATCGAAACTGAACATTACAAAAAAAAATACTCCCAAATAATCCAAACTGAGAATTACAAAAAAACAAACAAATAATCTGAACTGAGCATTAACAAAAAAAAAAAAAAAAAAATAGTGACCCGAACTGAGCATCACAAAAAAATAATAATAAAAAAAATAATCTGAACTGAGCATCACAAAAAAAATAAATAAATACAACCAAATAATCCAAACTGAGCATTACGAAAAAATAAATAAATCCCCCCAAAACAACCCCAAACTGAGCATTTTTGGGAGGCAAAGGCACTCACCCCAGACGGCCCCGAGGGCGAGGAGCAGCCGGAGCAGCAGCAGCAGCAGCAGCGGAGCCGAGCAGCCCATGCTGGGAGCCCCGGAACCTTCTGCTGCTCCGGGGTTCAAAAGCAGCTCCTTACAGGGCCAGGTGCCCTCGAATCAGCGCCGGGGTTGTGGGCCAGGAGTTTCCTGTTTTGGGCTGAACTCGCCTCCTTTTTTCGCCGCCTTTCATTTTCTTGATCGGAAATTATTCAAAATATTCGGCAGAAACGACCCCAGGGACCTGCGGGGGGGAGGAAGCAGAGCGGGGATTGGGGTTTGTACCAGAACCTGCTCGCCCTGATCCCACAAAAAAAGAGGAAATAATTCATAAGGAAATCGTTTTTCTTATTATTTATTGTAAAATTCCCGGCGCTGGAAGCTCTGAAAGGATCCCGAAGGGAGCGGGAGTGGAGGTGCTGCCACCCCAAATGTTGCCCCTCCCACTGTGGTGCCCACCCAGAGGGGTGGGAAAGCCCCAAATATCCTGGGATTGACCCGCCTTGGGGTTTTTGTGGGATCCAAACAGCCAGGAGGAGGAGGAGGAGGAGGAGAAGGGAAGGTGGTCTTGGAAAACTCGCCTGAGATCTTGGAAAACTTCTCCTTCAGGAGAAGGTGAATCCTCCTTCTTGCCCTGAGGGAGGTGACCTTGGGATTCGGGTGCTCAGGGATGGGGACGGTCCAGAGGGGTGGGAATGGGGTTGGAATATCAGCCCTGGGTGTGGAAAAGCAGGGAAAATGGTGCTGGGGACAGGGATGGTCCAGAGGGGTGGGGATGGGGTTGGAATATCAGCCCTGGGGTCGGAAAAGCAGGGAAAGTCAGTCCTGGCCCTGCTGCTGGAAACTCTGGAGGTGTTTCTGGCAGAGGGAATCATTCCCTGGCAGAGGGAATCATTCCCTGCCCATCAGGGCTCAGCTTTGGAACATCCTTCTTCCAGTTTCGTTGCTTTCCCTGTTTTTTGGAGGTGGCAGCAGCAGGAATTCACACGCTCGTGGTTGGGAAAGACCTCTGAGACTCATCCCCACCTCATCCCCCAGCCCAGAGCCACGTCCAGCCCTTCCCTGGGATGGTTTAAAATGACATTTTGATGTCACCACGGGGCAGCAAAGGGTGAACTCACATCCCGCTGCTTTTCAGGGAAGTGGAGCCCCGAGTCTTCCACGAGTTTTGCCGTCAGCAAATTGTGACTGATGGTAAAAGGTGAGTGAGAAACCACCCGAAACAACCACCCCGGCGTCCTGCGAGGCTCCTCCTCCCGCCCCAAGGGCTTCTGACTCAGCCACTTCCCAAAAATCAGCGGCTCCCGGAGGGGGAAGGACCCGGCAAAGCTCTTCCCGTGGAAAACAGGGGACTCAGACCTGGGAAACACGGCGGAGGTTCCTCCTGGAGGCTCCTGGAAAGAGCACTTGGAAAACTTGTTTAATGAGCAAAACCATCAAGGAAAAAAAGTCCTTTGGGGAAGAACATCCTGAGAACATCCAGTTGTAGGAAAAGTCTCTTTTAATGGCAAGGAATGATCCCAAAAACTCCTTTCTTTCCCACAAATTCAGCCTGAAATCTCCTGGAAAGAGCACTTGGAAAACTTGTTTAATGAGCAAAACCATCAAGGAAAAAAAATCCTTTGGGGAAGAACATCCTGAGAACATCCAGTGCCAGGAAAAGCCTCTTTTAATGGCAAGGAATGATCCCAAAAACTCCTTTCTCCATCATTTCCCAAATCCCTGAGCTGTGGGATCTCC
This sequence comes from Neopelma chrysocephalum, assembly GCF_003984885.1. Lineage (NCBI taxonomy): Eukaryota > Metazoa > Chordata > Aves > Passeriformes > Pipridae > Neopelma > Neopelma chrysocephalum. Next base: position 69,130 of record NW_020897988.1, on the reverse strand, counting down.
CGGCCCGAGGGGGAAGAATCCAGAAAAGGCACCTAAAAACCTGGTGTTAAATTAAAAATTTAATGTGTAAACGGGTGTTTGTGAAGGTCCTCATAAAAATGTGGTGTTAAATTAAAAATTTAATGTGTAAATGGGTATTTGTGAAGGTCCTCAAAGCAGGGAGGACACACAGAGGGGAAAGCCAGAGCTCTGCCCCTTGAGATGATCCTGAAAAAAATGCAGGATGCCCAAAATGCCCCTTGGAAAGGCTCAGATTGGGTGACCCCACCGATCTTGGGATGAAGGAAGAGGATTTCCCGGCGAGCCACGGATTGAGGAATTGGGTTGGAATCATTCCCTTGATCCAGCACAACCAGGAGATCTGGGAGCTGCTCCCAGGAGATCCCGGAGCCTCATCCCGATGCTGGGGGGATGAAGAGCTGAGGATGGAGGTGAATTTGCAGGGTCCTCAAGCCAGAGCCAGGTGGAGGAAGAGGAGGAGGAGGTGACCCAGGACCAGCAGCCCAGTGGTGAAGGTGCAGGAGGCGGCGGTGGAGGATTCACCTGGAGGCAGAGGGAGACCAGGAGGGGTAGGGAGAGGGCTCTGGAGTGATCCCAGGTGGGCTCCTGCCCCACAGCAGCCCATGGTGCAAGGGGGGAAAAGGATCCCACAGCTCCTGACCCAAAGAATTTCAGGGACCCCACTTGGGGGTCGGGATCTTCTCCCACACAACCGGCGACAGGAGGAGGGGGAACGGCCTCAAACTGTGCCAGGGGAGGCTCAGGTGGGACATCAGTGGGAATTTCCCCATGGAAAGGGTGGTCAGGCCTTGGCAGGGGCTGCTCAGGGAGGTGGGGGAGTCCCCAGCCCCGGAGGTGCCCAGGGAAGGGTGACAAGGTGGGGACAGGGCGCGGGACGGACTCAACGACCTCGGAGTTCTCTCCCAACCTCAGCGATTCTGTGACCTGCTCTGTGACCCCAAAGCTGCTCTGGGGGGCTGCCCAGGGAGGTGGTGGGGAGTCCCCATTCCTGGAGGTGTCCAAGGATAGGACTGGACGCAGCACTGAGTGCCAAGGTGGGGACGGGGCATGGGATGGACTCGACGACCTCGGAGTTCTCCCCCAACCTCGGCGATTCCGTGACCTGCTCTGCAACCCCAAAGCTGCTCTGGGGGGCTGCCCAGGGAGGTGGTGGGGAGTCCCCATTCCTGGAGGTGTCCAGGGAAAGACTGGACGTGGCACTGAGTGCCAAGGTGGGGACGGGGCACAGGACGGGCTCGACGACCTCGGAGTTCCCTCCCAATCTCAGCGATTCCGTGACCTGCTCTGTGACCCCAAAGCCGCCCTGGGGACCCTCCAAAGCCACCCCAGAGCCCACCCCCAGTTCAGCTGTGTCCCCCCTTACCTGTCCAGGAGCAGGGGTGCCTGTAGGTGAGCGAGGCGCTGTTGGAGGAGGCGGGATTGCTCACCCTGCACACGTACGTCCCTTCCGAGGGGTTGAAGGAGACCCTCTGCACGGGGCCCCCCCCGCCCTCCAGCAGGACCTGCCGGGGGGGGATCCACTCGTAGGTGACCTCCTGGAGCCCCACGGAGCACTCCAGGGTGGCGTTGCACTGCTGGACATCATCCTTGGTCACCGTGACTGTCACCCGGGGCTTGGGGACCACGTCTGCCAGGGGCAGGAGGGTGTCAGGGCCACCCCGAGCCACCCCTGGGCCCCTCAGCTCAGGAAGGACATGGAGGGGCTGGAGCAGGTCCAGAGAGGAGCAACGAGGCTGGGGAAGGGACTGGAGCACAATTCCCGTGAGGAGAGGCTGAGGGAGCTGGGGGGGCTCAGGGGAGACCTCCCCACTCTGCACAACCCCCTGACAGGAGGGGGGACCCAGGGGGGGTTGGTCTCTTCTCCCAGGTAACTCTCAGCAAGACAAGAGGGTCTCGAGCTGTGCCAGGGGAGGTTTAGGTTGGATATTGGGAAGAATTTCTGTCCAGAGAGGGTGATCAGCCCTTGGAATGGGCTGCCCAGGGAGGGGGGGGATTCTCCATCCCTGGATGTGGCATCAGTGCCACAGGCTGGGAACCACGGCGGGGTTGGATCAAGGGTTGGGCTTGGGGATCTGGGAGGTCCCTTCCAACCCAGCTGATTCTGTGATTCTGTGATTCTATGATTCTATAATTGTATAATTCTATGATCCTATAATTCTATGTTTTTATGATTCTATGATTCTATGATCCTATGATTCTATAATTCTATGATCCTATGATTCTATAATCTATGATTCTATGATTCTATAATTCTATG
>NW_020897988.1:51718-66842 GCF_003984885.1 Neopelma chrysocephalum | reverse complement strand
ACCCGTTACACCTGGATCCTCTCCAGGCTCCCCCGGAGCTGCCCCCCCCCTCCCAGAGTGGTGGTGGTTGGGGGGTCCCGTGGGAAGGGAACCAGGGGGGGTTCCATGGGAAGGGAATCAGGGGATCCCGTGGGAAGGGGTCTTGTGGGAAGGGAACCAGGAGATCCCATGGGAAGACAACCAGGGGGTCCCGTGGGATAGGAGCTGGGGGGGTCTTGTGGGAAGGGAGCTGGGGGGGTCCCATGGGAAGGGAACCAGGGGGGTCCTGTGGGAAGGGAACCAGAGGATCCCGTGGGAAGGGAGCCAGAGAATCCCATGGGAAGGGAGTCAGGGGGTCCTGTGGGAAGGGATCTAAGGGGTCCTGTGGGAAGGGAGTCAGGGGATCCCGTGGGAAGAGAGCCAGAGAATCCCATGGGAAGGGAATCAAGGGGTTCTGTGGGAAGGGAATCAGAGGGTCCCGTGAGAAGGGAACCAGGGGGTCCTGTGGGAAGGGAGCCCCAAATCCAACCCCACCCACCCCCTCACCCCGCCGCCGTACCTCGAGGGACGAAGAGGAGGAAGAGGAGGAAGGGGAGGTCCACGACGAGCCCCGGCGCCATCTTTACTCGGGGTTTTTTCCCCCAAACCCAGGGGTGGGAACCCCCCCCCCCGGGCCGGGCAGCTGCTCACCGAGGAATCCCCCCCCCAAATCCAAGCCCTGCCACCGTCCCCAAACCCTGGACTGTGCAGGAAGGGAGCAGGGACAGCCCTTGATTAACACCCTTGATTAATGAACGCTCCCTTCCCACAGTTCCCCTTCCGGACTTGGCGGGAAATCACCCGCCCAGACCCTGAGAAACCCTGAGAAACCTTCAGAAACCTTCAGAAACCTTCAGAAACCTTCAGAAACCTCGGATTTTGGGGCGTTGATGCCGCCTCGCGGGACCCTCGGGAACAGGCAGGTCCCCCAGGACCTCAGGGACCCCCCGAGCTCCCCACCACGGCCACCCCAAAACCGTCCCGAGGGTCCCTTCTGCCCTTTAGGGTGGCTCAGAGACCCCCAGGGTTCCCATTTTCCCCCCTGCTCACCCAGGGTGGTCTCAGTGCTGACCCCGAGGGTCTCCCCTGCCCTTTAGGGTGGCTCAGAGACCCCCCCAGGGTTCCCATTTTTGCCCTCTGCCCTTTGGGGTGGTCTCAGTGCCGACCCCAAGGGTCTCCTCTGCCCTTTAGGGTGGCCCAGACACCCCCAGGGTTCCCATTTCCCCCCCTGCACACCCAGGGTGGTCTCAGTGCTGACCCCAAGGGTCTCCTCTGCCCTTTAGGGTGGCTCAGAGACCCCCAGGGTTCCCATTTCCCCCCAGGGTGGTCCCAGTGCCGACCCCAAGGGTCTCCTCTGCCCTTTAGGGTTCCCATTTCCCCCCAGGGTGGTCCCAGTGCCGATGTTTGAGCTCCGGGTGGCACCAGGGCAGGGTCAGGTTGGGAATTGAGGGGGAATTTCCCCCTGGAAAGGGTGGGGAGGCCTCGGAAGGGGCTGCCCGGGGAGGTGGGGATGGGTCGGACCCCAGAGGTGTTTTCCAGCCTCGGATATCCCGGGATGAGCCTCCGAGGCTCCCTCCCGCCGGGAAAAGGCCGGATTTTAATTCCAGTCGGGATTCCTTCCTGCCAGACGCCTTTGTCCGGGATGGGCGGGACCCGCGGGGGGGAAAACGGCCGCCGGCTCTTCCCAAACAAAGCCCGACGGCGGCACCCGCTGGGCTCTGACCCAGTTCAGTCCCGGAAAATTAAAATAAAAATAAAAGTAATTAAAAAAAATAAAAAAATAAAATACAGGTATTTTAAAAAATAGAAAATAAAATACATGTATTTTTAAAAATTAAAAAATAAAATATATGTGTTTGAAAAATAAAAAATAAAAAATATGTATTTTTAAAAATAGAAAATAAAATATATGTATTTAAAAATAGAAAATAAAATATATGTATTTTGAAAATAGAAAATAAAATATACATATTTAAAAAATAGAAAAATAAAATATACATATTTAAAAATATAAAAAAATAAAATATACGTATTTAAAAAATAGAAAATAAAATATACGTATTTTAAAAAATAAAAAATAAAATATATGTATTTAAAAAAATAAAAAATAAAATATATGTACTTAAAAAATAAAAAATAAAAAATACGTATTTTTAAAAATAAAAATAAGGCAGAAAATGAAATAAATATTAAAAAAAATTTAAAATAAAAATAAAATAAAAAAGCCTGAGCCCTGACCCGGTTCAATCCCAGAAAATTAAAATAAAAATAAAATAAAAATAATTTCAAAAATAAAAAATAAAATATACAGAATAAAAAAATAAAATAAAAATACCACAAAAAATAAAGATAAAAAAATTTAAAAATACAAATAAAATAAACAAAGCTTGAGCCCTGACCCAGTTTAATCCCAGCCCCGAGCCAGGGGATCCGATGCCGGTGAGATTATTGGGGTAAACGAGGCAATTCCTGCCTCCTCCCCATGCCCGGGGTACATTTTGGGTTATAAACAGCCAATTAAACTAATTAAACAAGCAGCACAATCACCTCGTGCAGTTCAGCTCATGTTTGCGCCCAAAAACGAATTCCCAACCCTGCCAAGCCCTAAAAACCCCGAAGATCCCCCCTGACCCCACCAGTCCCATTCCATCCCCACAGGAGACAAGTTTTCCATCCCAAAACCTCCAAAACGCAGCTGGGGGGGTCGGATCCTTCCCAAAAAAAAAGTGTTTCTGGCAGTTTCTATCCCAAAAGATCCGAGTGGGATCCCAGAGGCCGCCGGAATTTCCAGGTGCTCCGGGAAAAACGGATCCACAGGGAAGGGAATTCCCTTGCCAGGGAATTAGGGGAGGTGGAGACCGGCAGGAGTCGGGTTTGGGGTGCTCAAGGAGGGGCTCCAGGGTCTGGGACCGCCCATATCCTGCAGGGAAAAGGGTGGGATTCAGCACATGGAGACCCCAAAAAAAGCTTTGGAGACCCCTCAGGAATCACCCAGTACCTCCAAATAGGCTGTGGAGACCAGAGAGGGGTCCAACCTCTTCCTCCGGAGAGAAGGAGGCTGTGGAGGAGAGTCAGGGATGGTGGGAGTGGGAGGGTGACCCCAAACACCCAAAGGGGGACACGGGGTCGGTGTCACCACCCCGAGGGGTCGGGGAGGAACCGGGACAGTCTCACCCTCCTGCCCGGCTGGACCACGGAGTAGATGGTGCAGCTCCCAGGTCTCTGCTGGTACCTGGGTTCCTCCTGCTGGGATGTGCCAAAAAAGGCAAGTTTTGGGGGTAAAAAAGCAGATTTGGGAGCTGGGAGAAACAGATTCCCCCAGGAGTGACCCCAGGAGTGACCCCTACCTGTTTTGGGGGGCTGACCACGGCGTACACGGTGTTGGGGGCCTGGGGGGACTCAAAGGTCCCATCCTGGGGGAGGGAAAGACCCAAGATGATTAAAATACCCCCCAAAATACCCCCAAAGAGCCAGAGGTGGTTCAAAGGCTCAGCTCGGGGTGAGCAGCATTCCCGAATTCCTGTCCCTCGGGAATTTCCCCATGGAGAGGGTGGTCGGGACTTGGCAGGGGCTGCCCAGGGAGGGGGGGAGAGTCCCCAGCCCTGGATGTGCCCAGGGAAGGACTGGATGTGGCACCGAGTGCCAAGGTGGGGATGGGGCACGGGGGGGGGCTTTTCCCACCCTGAATTATCCCAGGATTCTGTGTGGGAGAGGAACTCACGGGGTCGTGGCTGGTTTTGTCTCTTCCCACCTCCTCGTAGATGGTCAGAGGCTGCTCCACGTGTCCCGGGGGGGCTTGGAAGGGTCAGTGGGAGACATCAGAGACCCCCGGATTTGGGGGGGTTCAGCCCTCGAGCAAAGCAGAGCAAAGCAGAGTAAAACAAAGCAAAAAAAAGCAAAGTAAAACAAAGCAAAGTAAAACAAAGCAAAGCAAAGTAAAACAAAGCAAAGCAAAGTAAAACAAAGCAAAGAAAAGTAAAATGAAGCAGAGGGAGAAAAAGGTCCCCTTGGCAACTTTGGGAGGTTTGATTTGTTGGCAGCTCGGGATAAAATGGATATTTCCGAGTGGAAATCGCCCTCTGGATCCCACGGGCTCCAGGTTTGGCTTCATCCAGCTCATCCTCCCCCGGGTCAGCAGGGGTGGGCAAAGGCTTCCTGCCCTTCATCCACCCTGTCCTTCATCCCACATCAGCCCCAGGAGCGGGAGAATCCCGGGAAAGCATAAGGAGCACAGCTGGAGACAGGAGGAGGGTAGAGAGGCACCTAAACCCCCCCTCAGCTGCCCATCCCACCAAATCCTGCACTGAAATCCCCCCCAGGACAAACCTTTTGGGGTGTTTTTCCTTCTCTTCCTCCACCAGCAGCAGGTGATGGTCAGAAACAGGGTCAGTGCCGAGGCCGAGGCCACTGCAGGCCACAGGAGGAGGGGGGAAAGGTCTGGGGAGGAATCACGGAATTCCAGGAATGGTTGGGTTGGGAAGGGACCTCTGGGGGTCACCCAGTCCAACCCCTCCCAAGGCAAAGAACAGGTTTGATTTGGGATATTGGGAATAAATCCTTCCCTGGGAGGGTGGGGAGGCCCTGGCACAGGTTGCCCAGAGAAGCTGTGGCTGCTCCATCCCTGGGAGTGTCCCAAGGACAGGTTGGAGCAACCTGGGATAGAGGAAGGGGGTGGAACTGGAAGATCTTTAAGGTCCCTTCCCACCCAAACCATCCCATGATTCTAATCTCTAAATTAACACATTTGCCTTTTATATAAAAAAACCCCATAAATAATTATATCTATCTATATATAATAATATATATAATATATAATAATATATTTTATATAAGAAAATGTATATTGTATATTATATATAATAATATATAATATATAATAATATATAATAATATATATTATATATATAAGTATATATATATATTTATGTGATTTTTTTCTAGTGCTTCTGAGCATCGAAAATATGTTTGTTTGGGGTTTTTTTTTCGTTTTTTTCCTGTGACCTCCAAGATCTGGGATACTGGGGACTGGACGATGCACGTGGGGTCCCTTCCCGGGCTCGGGAATTCCGCGATTCCGGGGGGAGGGAGAAAATCCTGACCTGAGCGGGGACAGAGCCCCGCGATGTCGGCGCCGGCCACGCCCCAGCTCACGGGGTTGCTCGCGTTGCAGAGGCAGAGGGTGGGATCGGCATCCACAGGGACCCGCTGGAATATCTGGGAATGCTGGGGGTGCCCCGGGGGATCCCCGCTGCAATTCCAGCTGTAGGAGACGCTCCCGGGAGCGGGAACGGAGCAGGACAGGGAGATGTTGCACCAGCCCCGCTCCCGGTGAAGGGTCTGTGCCCGCAGCTCCGGCCGGGGAAGGGGATCTGGGGGGGACAGGGGGGGTGAGAGGGGACGGGGGGACAGAGGGACAGGGGGACGGGGGGACAGAGGGACAGGGCTGCTCACCCCACACCCGCACACAGAAGGACAGGACAGTGACAGCACCCGATGGATCATCAAACTCGATTTTATAGACCCCACTGTCTTCCTTCCTAACTGGGGAGATCCTCAGGGAGAGGGTCTCCAGCTGGAAAACAGCTCTCCCGGGAAAAGAACCGGTGGTGTAGGAGACATTTCCATCCCTCCGGGCCGTCAGGATCCGTTTCTGTGATCCTGAACTCCCGTTCCATCTCCAATGGACCTTTGTCCACTCCTGTTGGTGCCTCTCCGGCCGCAGCTCCAACATTCCAGCGGTGGACGCGGCTCGTTCCCGGCATTCCCGGCTTCCTGAGGCAGAGCGGGACGAGCCCCAGGTGAGACTGTGACCTCTGTGGCCACGGGGGGACAGAATCACTGCTGGAGCTCAGTCCAGACCCCCGGCACAGCCCCTCGTGTCCCACCTCCATCCCAGAGATTCCAATCCCTCCTCACCATCCCTGTCATGTGTCTCTTCCCCATCCCGGGGGAATTTTGCCCTCTGGACCATTTTTTTCTCCTCTTTCTGCTCTCGCCCCCCTTTTTCAGAGCAGCCGAGGGTTGTGGTGGAGGTGACACAAAAACAGCCCCCAAACCCCGGGAACATCCGGAGGGCCGAGGGCACTTCCTGGGGGCACCTGGGGGGCACCCGGCACAGCCCTGGCTGCACATCCCACCCATCCCACACCTTTGCCTGCTCCCGGGGCAGTTTTCCTTTGCTTTGGAGGCTCCAGGCAGCTCCAGCTCCGAGCCTGGGGTTGGCAAAGCAAAGGACCCCCGGACTGGGCAGATCCGGGGATACAAGAGGCCGGAGCGAGGAAAAGGCACCAAAATCCTCCCCTGGGGAAACGGGAGAGGGGGCTGCTCATCACCTGGGACCTGCAGCTCTCGGAAAGGGGCAATTCCCGCTGCTCCAGGTCCTAAATTTCCCGCGGAACGCGGGGACTGTCTCTGGGAGAGGGTCTTAATGCTCTTGTGCGGGCTGCTGGAATTGAGGGGTGTGGGGGGTTCATCCCGGAGAAAAGGAGGTTCAGGGGGGACCTTCTGGCTCTGGAATTCCTTGATGGGAGGGGAGAGCCCGGGGAGGGGGGTCGGGCTCTGCTCCCAGGGAAAAAGGGACAGGAGGAGGAGGAGGGGAAGTCGTGCGTGCGAGCCCCGCGGCTGCCGCTGCAGCAGAGCCCGGTTTAACCGCGGCGGGGGCCGGGCGGGCTCAGCAGAGCCCGGTTTAACCGCGGCACCACCTGGGGGGAGGTTTTTGCAGCTCAGCTGAGCCCGCGGTCGCTGCAGTTCGAGCTGCTCCGGGTGCTCAACCCCCCGCCCGGTGCAGCCCCAGAGCGGCGAGAGCCCCCCCCGGCCCTGCAGCGGGGTGAGAAACGGGGAAGGGGGAGAGAAAGAAGGAGGGGATGCTCTCCTGTCTCTCAGAGATGCCGTGATGGGGGCACAGAGATCGCGAAATCGTGGAACGTCCTGAGTGGGAAGGGACCCACCAGGATCATCCATCCAACCCCTGGCCCTGCACAGACACCCCAAAGATCCCACCCTGCCCCTCTCCTGGAGCTCTGGCAGCCTCGGGGCCGTGCCCACTGCCCTTGGGGAGCCTGGTCAGTGCCCAACCACCCTCTGGGTGCCCGACCACCCTCCTAAAATCCGGCCTAAACCCTCTCCAGCACAGCTCTGGCCGTTCCTTCTGCTCCTGTCACTTCTCACTCAGAGCAGAGATGAAGCTGCAGCCCCCCGAGTTCTCCCCTCAACCTCTTCTTTTCCGGGCTGAACAGACCAAGCCGCAGCCAGAAGATGCTCCCAGGGCCGAGCTGGACCCCAAACCCGGGCTTTTCCCCGCTCCTACCGCACTAAAGTTGCTCTTTTTGGGAAGGAGACCCTCAGCCTCCACCAGCTGCCCCGAAACCGGGGGGAAAAGTTGCTGCGCTTGTCCAGCAGAGGGATTTGACCTCGGAAAGCCGCGTTTCTGGGCGAGGGAAAGGTCAGGGCCACGGGCATTGTCCTGCCAGGAAGTGGCTACTTTCGGTCAAACCCCCCCCGTGCCCGGGAAAGGGGGAACTGCCCCCCACGTGAGAGCCGGCCCTGGGCAGGGTGGGGCGCGGAGAACTGAGAAAAAGCCCCAAAAAACCCACCCGGCCCCACTTCACCTCCCCAGGGACCCCCTCCACCTCCCCAGGGACCCCCTCCACCTCCCCAGGGACCCCCCCTCCCAGGCCGTGCCCGGGCTGAGCAGCCCCTCCGTGCCAGCTTTTCCCTGGCACCCGCATCCCCTCATCCCCCCCCTTGTCCTCTCGCCCCCTCCGGCCTCCCCCGCACCCCCCCCCGGCCCCAGCGAGCCCCAAAACCCCCCCGGGGGAGCCCCTTCCTCACCTCGGCCGCTGGCCACGACCACCACCAGCAGCAGCAGCGCCGGGGGGCAGCGGGGACCCCCGGGCCGGAGCATCGCCAGGTCCCGGCAGCCCCGGGAGGTGCGAAAACCCCCCCTCGGGGCGAGTGCCCGGCGGCCACTTCCTCCCCTCCTGCCTGCGGTTCCTTCGCTCCCTCCTCCTCCTTCTCATCCGCGTGATCTCAGCCCTCGCTGTGACCCCCTCGGGGCCGCCCCTCCCTCGGGGGGGGTGCCCGGGTACCCCCGTGCCCCGCCGGGGGGGAAAGGACAGGCCAGGCAGCCCCAAAACCTGCGAGGAAATTAATTTTACTGCCCCGAGGAAGAGGGGCGGGTTTGGGGTTATTGTTTTTTTTTTGCTTTGCCTTTTGCGGCTCCTGCGGGGGAGGAGAAGCTGCTCCGGGCGCAATTTGGTCCCCGGACCCCCGAGGGCAGGATCGGGGGGCCAAAGACCCCCGTGCCGCGGGGTCGGGGAGCTGGGGAGCCCGGCCGGGGGTCTCCCAGCAGCTGGATTTCACAACCAGACCGATCCCGCCTTCATCTCCCTCCGAATTCCCACCTTTCCCCGGGACAGGGCAGGTTCTTCCCTTCTCCTCATCCCCTCCCTCTGCTGAGCCCAAGGTGAGCGTGGGAGCATTTTGGGGGGGTCAAAAAGCCTCAGCACTGAGAGCGCCGCTGAAATGGGGCCGTTCCCGATGAATTGTTGTAAGAACCTGTCGGATTTTTTTAAGGAAACGCTGCATTTCTAGGAAAAGGTGCTCGGCTTGTTGTGGGAAGCAAAGGGGGGAGGGTGAGAGCTTCGTCAGAGCTTCCTCTGCCTGTGGAAAACGGGATTTCCTTTATATCAGCCTTGGATAACAAATATATATATCGGAGAAAATAACCCAGCCGAGGAAGTCATTCGGGAGAGGTGAGTGGAGGAGGAGGATACAAAAGAAGAAGGAACTGAAAACACTTCCCAAACCGCTCTCAGGCTTCCCCCAGAGGTTTATTCCCTCTCTCGACTATCTCGACTCCAGATCTGTAAATAAATCCGGGATGGTTTCCATGTGGAAGGAGCATCGCTGTTATCTGGGAGCGGGTTTTGTCGCTCCCTTATCTGGCCCAGACGCCACCTCGGGCGATCTCCGGCCGATATTCATGAGCTCGGCCCCACGGTGGTTTCCCGGGATATCCAGGGTGGCGCTGGAAGAGAGCAAGAGGCGCCGGGGTCAGCGGTCCCCAAATCCGATCACTGCCGCCGTCTGCTCCCCGCCCTTGGAGCCGCGCCACTAATCACCTTATGGTAAGCTCATTGCCATTCCCGGGTGGCTCCCAGCCATTCCCGGGAGGCTCCAAGCCATTCCCGGGGAACTCCGAGCCATTCCCGGGGGGCTTCAAGCAATTCCCGGGGGGCTCCGAGCCATTCCCGGGGGGCTCCCAGCCATTCCCGGGGAACTCCGAGCCATTCCCGGGAGGCTCTGAACCATTCCCGGGAGGCTCCGAGCCATTCCCGGCCGGCTCCGAGCCATTCCCGGTCCAGATGATGGCTTGGAAAACCCTGTCTGGGCACTGAGTGACGAGTTGGGGATCGGGGAGTCACTGGGGGGGGAGGAGGGCGAAAGGGGCAGTTCCCAGCCAAAAAAAGTCTGGGAAAAAGGCGCTGGGAGAGGAGATGAGTGGGATGGGATGAGCTGGAGCGGGATTTCCGCAGGATGGAGCGCCCCGAGGATGCCGAGGGGTCCCTGCTCCATCCCCGGGGGTATTTCAACCCCATCAGGGAGGGAAACGGAGGCACGGCCCGATCCCCCCGTCCCGGCTGGAGGAGCTCCAGGGCTTTCCCTCCCTCCCCACGCGGTGCCCCAGCAGTGACGCGGGGACGCTCCGGCTCCCACGGCCCCTCTTTCCCCCCCCCCTTCGCCTCCCCTCGCAAAAAAACTAATTAAGGCTACAAAGGGAGAAAAAAAAAAGCGGCGTTTTTGTGAGGCTGGAAAAAAAACCCTCGGCTGCGGGAGAAGGGGCCGAGCCGATTAATTAGAGCTTTTGTCCGCGGCTCCATTCAACGCGTAGAGAACAATTTACATCAAGGGGAACCTTCCCGGGGGCTGCAAAAAAGCTCTGCCCGGGGGAGCGCGGAGGGGGGTGAAAGGGAAATATTTACCACGTTGAGGAGGAAGGGAAGACGCCGCGCACTCCAAGCACCGCATTGCGGAGGGTGTTTTTATTCAGCGCATCATCCGCGACTTCTCATCCCCCCCCTTCCAGCTAAATTTGGGCCCCCCGAGACGCGAAGACGGAGGGTTTGGGGGGGAGTTTTGCGCCGGGGCTCGGGGCGGCTTTGGGATGTCCTGTCACGGCTTCGGGGTTTGGGAACGCGGGGCGGGGGATGCTGCGGGAAGGGTCCCGTGGGGGTCCCTCGCTGTGCCCCCCCCCCCGTTGGCGGACGGGCAGCTTTTTAAACCCTTTCCCGGTTTAACGCGCCCGCGGCCTCATCCCCGCGGCGTCCCGGGAAAAACCGGGCAGGGAGGGAAAATCCAAGGAATTTTTTAAAGCTGTGCCCGGGAGGTGGCAGCATTAGACCGCGCTCGGAAGGGCTCGGCTCTGGGGGGGGGTCCCCGAGCCCCCCAAAAACCCGTTCGGCGGGAGCTGAGCCCCGCGCGCTGCTCCCAAATCCCTCCGGGAAGCACCGACCGGGATGGAGCCGCGCAGGGGCTGCATCCAGGGGGGGAAGCGGCGTCTTGTGGAGTCGCTGAGCCTCTTCCCGGCTAAAATCCACTCGTCCCGGGGGTGCTGTGACGGGAAAAGGGCCGGGATGCGCAGGGAAGGACTCCCCCCCCCCGCCAGCGGGATCTTATTCCCGGCCTCCCACCGCCTCCAGGGGTTTATCCATCACCCGCACGAGATCCCAGGGAAGCGGGAGCTGCTTCTTCCCCTCCTGACTGTCCCGGGACGGGGTCGGGTCCTGGCATCATCCACCCACCCACCAGCGCTTCCTCCACCAAGCCCTTCCCACCGCCCGGTCACCACTTCCCCCGGCCCACGGGCATCACATCCATGCGCCGCTTCCCGGCCGCCAGCCTTGGGCAATCCGCTCCCGGGGGGGGTCCCGCCCCGCTGGGTCGGGGGCTGCAGCGCCCACAAAGCCCCACAAGAGGAGGGGACGCGATGGGAGCCGGGGTCGCGCTGTTCTGCTGTTTGCTGGTGGCAGCCGGGGGTGAGGGTCGCACCCGGGGTGCCAGGGCAGGGGGGGTCGGGGCATCCTGGCACCTCCGGGATGCTTTGGGCGGGGGAGGAGGTGGAGACCACCCTCTGCCTCACACTCCCGGGGTCTCCCCCCACCCCTCGGTGCCTTGCAGGGGGCGGCGTCCCGGTGCTGAGGGGGCTGCGGGGACGGTCCGTGTCCTTCCCGGCCCTGCGTCCCGCCTTCGGGGACATCGCCCGCGTCACCTGGAGGACCCGCGGGACCCACATGGCCGAGGCCAAGCCCGGGGAGAAGAAGTTCTCCGTGGATTTCCTGCCCCAGTTCCGCGAGCGGCTGCTCATCCATCCCAACAACCTCTCCCTGGAGATCCAAGGGCTGAGGCTGGAGGACAGCGGGAGCTACGAGGTGCTTGTGGACACCTCGTCTGACCCCACAGCCCCAAAGACCCTCCGCTACCGTCTGTGGGTTTATGGTGAGTCCAAAGGTGGGGCAGCAGGGACGGGGGGCTCGGGTTTGGGGTGGGTTCCCCTTGCGTGACCCACCCATTCCATGGAATTTCCCCCCCTTGACCACGAGGAAGAGTCTGTGGCATGGGTATGTGGGTAGTGGAGAAATTCCCCTTCCTCTTTCGGTGTCTGCTGCACCCACTGCACCCTCTGCACCCCCTGCACCCTCTGCACCCTCTGCACCCATTGGACCCCCTGCACCCAGCCCTGGTGGCTCCCAAACCCTGGGGGGGGGGGGGCTGCACCCCCTGACCCCTCTCCCAGCGGCACCCACCCCCCCCCAAAGGTGGGAACCAGTCCCCTGCTCCCCAAAAACCCCTCTGACCTCCCTGCACCCACCACACCCCCTGCACCCAGCCCTGGTGGCTCCCAAACCCTGGGTGGGGGGCTGCACCCCCTGACCCCTGTCCCAGTGGCACCCACCCACCCCAAAGGTGGGAACCACTCCCCTGCCCCCCCAAAAACCCCTCTGCCCCCCGTCACCCCTCTCCCTGTGCCCACAGGTGACCCTCCCGTGCCCGGTGACCCCTCAGGACCCGGTGCCACCACCGCGACCCCCCCGGGGGCGACCGAGCCGCGGGCCGGAGACCCCACGGGGCAGGACCCGGATTCGGGGCAGCCCCCGGAGGGCGGAGGGGGGCCGAGGGCGTGCGGGGGGTGGGGACACTCCTGTGAGCTCAAGGGTTACCTGGTGGCCGCCGTGCTGGGGCCGCTGCTGGTGCTGGTGGTCGCCGTCCACTTGGTGACCAGGGACGGGGACACCGAGCCGGGAGAGGAGGTGTCAGCGGGGTCTGATTCCTCCCCCGGAGCTGCCATCCCACTGGGATCGTCCCCATGGCAACGGAGAGCCCCTGTTTGTTGTGCCCCGTGAGCCGCCTCGGGGTCGCCATCCAGGGAAAGCCGAGGTTGTCCCGGGAAAAAAAAGCCCCCAAAAAGGATGGGAAGTGCGGGAGGACACGAGGCAGGGATTTCACAAGCGATGCCACTTCCTCCCAGAGGTCACCAGAGCCGCCACCACCCCCCCCCCAGGTCCTGGCAGGAGCCAAAAACACCCTGGCACAACCCCTCCTCTCCTCACACACACACACAAAATCCAGGGATCCTGAGATCCAGGGAATCCAGGGATCCCGGGGCATCCCATTTCCAACCCCAAACGCGCTGGGAGACAACTCAGAGTCCCATAAAACCTCCCCCAGTTTATGATAAGTGAATTATTTACTGGTGACCCTGAGCAGACGCCGCGCAGCATAAATTATTGAGTGGCAGATCTGTCAAAAAGTTCTCATAAATAAGTTATCCGGGGCCGTCCTTAATGTTCCCAGTAAATTACTCATTCAATCTCCCGTCTAAACGCTCTCCCGGGGAAATGACTCCTGCCTGCTGATTTGTGATTTAAGGCCTGGGCAAACGAGGACGAGGAGAGGGAGGAGAGCCCTGCCCAGGACAGCCCAGGATTCCTGGGAGCATCCCTGGGCTCCCCAGCCGGGTGCTCCGGGATGGATCCTGGGCTGTGGGTGATCCCGGAGGGATTGGCCCCACCCCGGTGGGTTTGGGATCATCCCAGAGATCCCGGGGCTCTGCAGTGATCCCACAGCTCCCCAAATTTGGGGAAGCAGCCCATCTCCATCATTCCATCATTCCCAGAACCCAAATCCCTCCCCAGCAGCAGCCTGGGATTGCTGTGTCCATCATTCCATAATTCCCAGAATCCAATCCCTCCCCACCAGCAGCCTGGGATTGCTGTGTCCATCTCCAGCATTCCATTATTCCCAGAACCCAATCATTTCCCACCAGCAGCCTGGGATTGCTATGTCCAACTCCATCATTCCCAGAATCCAATCCCTCCCCACAAACAACCTGGGATTGCTGTGTCCATCATTCCATCATTCCCAGAATCCAATCCCTCCCCAGCAGCAGCCTGGGATTGCTGTGTCCATCTCCACCATTCCATCATTCCCAGAACCCAAATCCCACCCAGGTCCTGGCCATAATTAAGGCACCACGACCCCAACACCCAAAATCCCAAGCCCTGGCCGGGGACTCCACTCGATCCATCCCTCTCCCCGCCTCCAGCACACGGGAATTGCAGCCACTCCCAAGGAATCTCTTGGAATTCCAGGAGCGGGGCTGATTAGGACGATCCATCGAGCCCAGCTCGACCCTGTGGGGTGGGGAATGGGGAAGTGCCACCCCCGTGACGGTTTTGGGAGGGGGTAGGACAGGGAAAACTCCCGTGCCAGAGCCAAGGGTTTGATGGGACAGCGGGAAAACGGGATTTTCCCCCCGGGAGGGGCTGGGATGGATCCCTGGGGACCCTCCCCCCCCTCCAGGGGAACTCCCTCTCCCCTCACCGACACCTCAGGGCCTGTGCCGGTGTTTTTTTTTTAATAATTAAACGTCGTTTGTGGGGGGACAATAATTTATTTAAAGGGAACAGCTTGTTAACAAGATCCCGCTGTAATCCCCGGTGACAGATGTCGCCTTTATTAACACCTCTGTCCGAGCCGAGCCCGGGAGGCAAAAACAAACACAACAACCCTCGTTAGGAGAGGCGGGAATTAGTGTGAGAAGGGGAAATAAATATTCAAAGGCAACAACACAACACCCCTGTGATTGTCGGGTGATCGTCGGCGGCGCCGGGATGGGGGAAACGAGGAGCTGGAACGATGCTGGAGCTGCGGCCTCGGGATTCGGTGCCACGAGTCCCAAACCTGCTCTCAGCGCCCCAAAATTAGGGATGGTTGGATATCAGGAGGAATTTCTTGCTGGAAAGGGCGGTCAGGCCTTGGAAGGGGGAGATGGGAGAGTGCCCAGCCCTGGAGGTGTCCAGGGAAGGACTGGATGTGGCACCGAGGGACAAGGTGGGGATGGGGCACAGGGGGGGTTCCAGGGGCTGGGGGGGCTTTTCCAACCTCAGGGATTCTGGGATTCTGGGATTCCCTGACCGGGAGGCAGCAGGATTTAGGAGATGGGGAAACTGGGGCGCTGAGGGGGCACCGGGCCCAGTTGGCAGCACCCAAAGGGGAGGCACCTCAAGGGACCCTCGGGGGAGGAATCCCAGATCCCAGAGCAGCTGGAGCAGCAGGGGGTGGGATGGGATGGGATGGGATGGGGTGGGATGGGATGGAACGGGATTATTTCTGGGAGAACCAGCTCAGCCCTGGGCCACTGTCTGGGGCTGGAGAGCAGATTGTCGTCCCCCCCCCAAGAGCAGGATTAGGCCGAGGAGCTGATGGGAGGGGTGTGGAGTGGTACTGGGGGGTGCTGGGGGGTGCTGGGGGGTGCTGGGGATGGGGTCCCATGGCCAGGGCAGGGACAGGGGGTGAGGCTGAGAATGGTGGTACCCAGCACCCACCAGCACCTACCAGTACCCACCAGCACCCACCAGTACCCACCAGTACCCACCAGCACCCACCAGCACCCACCAGTACCCACCAGCACCCACCAGCATCCACGAGCACCCACCAGCAGCCACCAGTACCCACCAGCACCTACCAGTACCCATCAGCACCTACCAGTACACACCAGTACACACCAGCAGTCACCAGTACCCACCAGCACCCACCAGAACCCACC
>NW_020897988.1:49244-51618 GCF_003984885.1 Neopelma chrysocephalum | reverse complement strand
ACCAGTACACACCAGTCCCCACCAGCACACACCAGTCCCCACCAGCACACACCAGTACCCACCAGAACCCACCAGTACCCACCAGCACCCACCTCCCCCAGCCGCCATCGGTGCCTCACACGGGGCTGAGCCCCCCCAGTTCTTCCCACCCTCCTCCCCCTCTTCCCTCCCTTCCTCCTTCATCCCTTCATCCCTCATCCCCCTCCTGGAATGTGTCTCAAGCCTCCCGAGGAGCTCGGCAGTTCTTTGGAGGAGGGGAAGGAGCCCGGAGAGGCTTTTCCTCGGGAAATCCAAGTTCCCTGAGGCTCCGCAAATCCCAGGCAGGAGCTGAGGCCCCCCTGGGTGGGAGTTAATTCCCACGGGATGGAGGGCAGGGATATGGGAGCGAGCGGAACATGGGCAGAGAGGCTTTTTTGGGGGGAAAAAATATAAAATATAATAATAAAAATCCGTGTCGTGGCTGGAAGAGCCAGAGCAGAGACTACTCCAGCCTGGCCTGGCAGGGAATTCACCTGCCTTTCCTGGCAAAAGCGCTTCCCAAGATCCAAAAAAATAATGGAAACGCACTTAAACTCTATTTCTGGTGAACAGGCAGCGAAATTCCTTCCCCTCCATCCCCTCCTCGGACCCCCAGCCCGGAGCGGGGCCGTCTCCGAGCTCCTTCCGTGGGAATGAGGGAGATCCAGCGGCTGCTTCCAAAGGGGTTCTGGGAGCTGCCGGAGGAGCCGGGAGGCTCTGGATAAATATCCCAGATAAATATCCTGGATAAATATCCCGATGATTGTTATTATTGTTGGAGCAGATGGGCCTTCACGGCCCGACGGAGATCCCGGCTCCGACGGCGACAATCCCGGCAGCCCATGCCAGGTCTGGATCAGCCCATGCCAGGTCTGGATCAGCCCGTGCCAGGTCTGGATCAGCCCGTGCCAGGCCCGGCTCCGGAGCTCCGGATGCCGATCCCGGCTCCGCATCCCCATGGCTGGAGGGATATTATCCCCCCCAACTCCTGGATCCGGTTGTTTTCCCTCCCAGGGAGGGAATGGGATTGGGGATCTGCCGTGGCCCCGTGGGCTGAGCTCGCCATGGGGGAGCATCCGACGTGTCCCGACGCCGGAATGATGAACCCAGTGCTGGGATTGTGGGATAAACTCCAGGATAACGGGACTGGCACTGGGATAATGGGCCTGACACCAGGATGATGGGTCCAATTCCGGGATGATGGACCCAAGGCTGGGATTGTGGGCCCGACTCCAGGATAATGGGACTGGCACTGGGATAAAGGGTCCGGCACCGGGATGATGGATCCAATTCCAGGATGAGGGACCCGAGGCTGGGATTGTGGGCAAAACTCCGGGATAATGGGCCTGGCACTGGGATAATGGACCCAATTCCAGGATGAGGGACCCGAGGCTGGGATTGTGGGCCACACTCCGGGCTAATGGGACTGGCACTGGGATAATGGGCCTGACACCAAGATGATGGACCCAATTCCAGGATAATGGATCCAATTCCAGGATGATGGACCCGAGCCCAGGATGATGGACCCAAGAGCAGAATGATGGACCCAACGCTGGGATAACGAGCCTGACACCAGGATAAAGGGCCTGATGCCGGGATGATGGATCCAATTCCAGGATGATGGACCCAGCACTGGGATAATGGGCCCAGCCTTGGGATAAAGGGCCTGACACCAGGATTATGGACCTAACACAGGGATAATGAGTCTGACCCCGGGATGAGGGGCCCAACACCGGGATTACGGGTCTGACTCCAGGATTAGGGGCCTGACAGTGGGATAACGGGCCCAGCATGGAACTGGTCGGGCGGTGGTGGCTTTTCCCTTGGCTTTTCCCAGGTTTTGGGGGTCCCCATGGCCTCTCCCAGCCCCCCTGGCAGCCCCATCCCCGGCTGCTCCCGCTCCAGAGGCGGCTTTTCCCTCTCCTGCCGTCAGCAAATTCCCGGCTGCCGCCGCCGCTCCTCCCTGACCTCTCTCCCTGCTCCACAAACTCCCTCATATTTCTCTCCTCCTCAAATTCCTCGGAGCGGGGGCAGCTCTGCGGGGCCCTGGAGACCCTCCAGCGCCCGGGGAAGAGTTTGGGGTGGGTTTGGAGCCAAAAATCCGTGGTGATGCCCGGGAATATCATCCCGGCCCCGGCTTCCCCCGTGGACGCTTCCCAACCCGACCCGCGGGATTTGGGTTTTAATAAACACCCTTTTATTTTCATCTCTCCTTATTGCAATCATCCATCTCTCGGCTCCTTTGGAAGCTCCCGGTTCCTCCCAGCTTTTGCCAGGGGGGAATTTGAGATTCCCTGGAGTTGGGAGATCCCCCCGGAGAGGAGCTGCAGCTGGAGGAAGGCTCCGAGGATGAAGA
>NW_020897988.1:48768-49234 GCF_003984885.1 Neopelma chrysocephalum | reverse complement strand
CCCCCCGGAGAGGAGCTGCAGCTGGAGGAAGGCTCCGAGGATGAAGATGGAGCCCGAAGCCCTCCTGAGTCCGTTGGCACACCAGGGACACTGGGAATGTGCCAACCCGCCACCGCTGGAAGAGAGGAGGGGAAAAAACATTTGGAAATCCCCGGGAGAGCCTAAAAAATCAGGGAAGGGGGAGGGATCAGTGGCCTCTGATCCCGTCCTGGAGCCGCCGCTCTCCGACCCCCTTGGCAGAGCCGGGATGTGGAGCAGAGCCGGGATGTGGAGCAGGGCTGGGATGTGGAGCAGGGCCGGGATGTGGAACAGAGCCGGGATGTGGAGCAGAGCCGGGATATGGAGCAGGGCCGGGCCTGACTCAGGCGCCGCTTCCCGGTTTTTCCGTGTTTCCTCCAAATCCCTCCGGGCTGAAAATTCTATTTAAGATTAAATTAAAAAAAATAAAAAGAAATAAAAAAAAAAA
>NW_020897988.1:39672-45768 GCF_003984885.1 Neopelma chrysocephalum | reverse complement strand
CCCCCCGCCCCTCCCGCGGCGCACTCGGGGCTCGGCGCGGAGCGGAGCCGGCGGAGCTCGTGGCCCTTCCCGGCCCCTGCCCGGCCCCCGGCCCGGCCCCGGGCCATGCTTTAGCCCTGCCGGTGCCGGTACCGGGGCGCGGGGCCGAGCGGGGAGGGGGCGACCACCCCCCGCGGGCCCTGCCCGGAGAGCGGCGGCCGGAACGGGACGGGAGCATGCGGAGCCTCCCCCTCCTCCTCCTCCTCCTCCTCCTCCTCTGCCTGCTGACTCTCGCCGGGACCCGCGGGCAAGGTGGGCAACCGGGGATGGGGGCGCGGAGCATCGGGGAGGGGGGGATCGGGCGGGTTCCGGAGCGGCGGGCACCGGGCATCGCGCATCGGGGAGCGGGCACCGGGTGCTGGGGAGCGGGGACCGGGGATCGAGGTTCGGGGACCGGGGATCGGGGGACCGGGCACCGGGCACCGGGCGGCGGCAGCGCGGGGCCGCCCCGGAGCGCGATTCCCAACTCCTCGGGCACCGCTCCAGCCCAGCTCGGCTCGGTCCCGCCCGTCCCCGCTGGGATGAGCGCGGATCCGGCCGGGAGCGAATCCCCGGGAGCTGAAGGGATTGGATCCCGGGAGCTGGAGGGATCAGACCCCGGGAGCTGGAGGGATCGGATCCCGGGAGCTGGAGGGATCGGATCCCGAGAGCTGGAGGGATCGGAGCCTGGGATCCGGAAGGATTGGATCCCGGGAGCCGGAGGAATCAGACCCCGGGAGCCAGAGGGATCGGAGCCTGGGATCCGGAGGGATCAGATCCCGGGAGCTGGAGGGATCGGCCCCGGGAGCTGGAGGGATCGGATCCGGGAGCTGGAGGGATCAGACCCCGGGAGCTGGAGGATTCAGATCCCGGGATTCGGAGGGATCGGCCCCCGGGTGCCGGAGGGATCGGATCCCGGGAGCCGGAGGGATCGGCCGCGGGAGCTGGAGGGATCAGACCCCGGGATCCGGAGGGATCGGCCCCGGGATCCGCCGGATGGCTCCGCTGGGGGCGATCCCGGGGGGATTTGGGGGACCCCTTCCCCCCGTCGGTGCCACCCCGGAGGGGCCCCCGGAGCTGCTCCTCGTGGTCCCCCCCTCCTGGACCGGGGGGTCCCGATGGGATCGGGGCCGGTTCTCCCCCCCGGCTCCGCTCCTGTTGGATGCTCCGCTCTGGGGTCAAGGTTTTGTGTCTCCCCCCGTCCCGAGCCCCCCCATCCCGGTCCCGCGGGGTTCCCAGCCCGGCCAGTCGGGGTTTTGGGGGGTTTGGGGGGGTGACCCCGGGATCAGAGGGTGCCCAGCAGTGGGGTCTCGGCCCTGGGCACCCACCGTGGGGAGGGGGGGGTGAGGGTGATGAGGGGACCCGGCCTGGCCATGGCGGGAAGCGAGGGGGGGGCTGCTGTCCGTCCGTCCGTCCGTCCGTCCGTCCGTCTGCGGGGAGTGGAGGGGACATCTCCGAGGTGGGGGGGACATCCAGGATCCCCCGCTCCCAACGCGGCCATCCCTCGGAAGAGGCACCATGGGGACCGCGGGCCCCCCTTTTCCCACCCAAATTCCCCCCCCAAGGGCTCCCAGTCGGAAAGAGGGGGGTCGGGGGGGCACAGCTCGATCCTTCCCCCCTCCCACATCCCTGTGCGACCCCCCCGCTGCCCTCCCGGGGCAACTGAGGCGCCGGGAATGGCTCTGCCAAGGTCACCAGGAGGAAGAGGAGCGGGGTGAGGGTCCGGCCCCGCTGTCCCCCCCCCTTCCTCCCCCGGGCCTTCCGTGCCCCCCCCCCCGCCCCGCAGCAGTTTTTGGGGTCTGAGCCGGAGCCGGGCATCGCCCCGCGGCCCCTGCGAGGCCTCTCCGAGCTCCTTTCCCCAAGATCTGCAAAAAATCCAATCTAATTTTTAATGAAGGGGGCGGCGTTGCTAAGATGCCAAGAGGAGGAAGGGGGGGAAAAAAAAAACAACATAAAAAAAAAATCGAGTCGACCCGGGGGGGTTTAAAAAGCGGCGTGTAAAGCCTCTTAGGGGGTCGGGGGGCAGGGTCTGGACCACTCCCCCCTTCCCCAACGCCGGGGGCTCCGCTGCCCTCCCGGGAACAAAAGCTGCCGCTCTCCCGCCCCGGTGCCATGTGGATCCATGTGGATTCCGGCGGTGAGAGGGGCCCGGCTCTTCCCTGGATCCGCCTGGATGGATCCCTGGGGATGAGGGGGGGGTGACAAACCGGTGACCAACCCCCACCCCGGTCCATCCCCGGGCATCCCCATCCCACCCTCGAAGTTTCTCGGTGGCCTCGGAGAGGCCAAACCACGGTGCCGGGAGGGTTCCTGCCGCTGTTGGGGGGCAAAATTTGGGGTTCCTTCCCCCCTAGAGAGGGGAGATTTTGACTTCTGGGTTCCTTCCCGGGGCCGTGCCGGTGGGTCTGCTCGGTGCCATTCATGTCCTTGCACACAAAGATGTTGAATGGGTTTCATCACTCTTCATTTCTCACTAAATAATTTTCTGTATCTTATCTAAATGAAACCCATTATTCTTCCCCCCCGTTTCAATCACCCGCCGTGATTGCGCCTCAAATTGAAATATTTATTCATTTTCTGGGCGATTCTTTCTCTCTCTCTCTCTCTGTGCTTTTGGTTTTTGCGTTGTTTTTTGGTTTTTTATCCCCCCCCCAACACTTTCCTTTCCCAAAGCTGCAAAAATTGAAAGGGCAGAGAAGGGGGGGTGCTGATGGAGAGGTGGCTGCAGGTTCTGGGGGGGTGAGAGGGGGGTTTGTGCCAGTCCCCCGTGGCTCATGGGCCACCCCAGCGTGACTCTGAGGCCTGGCAAACTCGCTGCACGTCCCGTGGGAGCTGGGATGGTGCAGCAGGGGTGGCAACGGGTGGTTCGAGGTCAGGGCTGGTCCCTGGGCTGGTGACGGGTTCGGGAGGGATGGGATGGGGATGGGATGGAGCTGGGATGGAACTGGGGCTGGGATGGAACTGGGGCTGGGATGGGGCTGGGATGGGGCTGGGATGGGACTGGGATGGGGCTGGGATGGAGGGATGTGACTCCTTGACCTTAAATTTCATGCTGGGGTGGGAGGGACGGTGCTGGAGCAGGAAGGATGGACCTGGGATGGAGCTGGGATGGGGCTGGGATGGAGGGATGCGGCCCCGTGACCCTGAATTTCATGTTGAGGTGGAGGGGATGCACTTGGGATAGGGCTGGGATGGAGCTGGGATGGGGTTGGGATGGAGCTGGGATAGGGCTGGGATGGGGCTGGCATGGAGGGATGTGGCTCCTTGACCCTGAATTTCATGCTGGGGTGGGAGGGATGGGGCTAGGATGGGGCTGGGATGGGGCTGGGATAGAGCTGGGATAGAGCTGGGGCTGGAATGGGGCTGGAATGCAACTGGGATGGGGCTGGGATGGATCTGGGATGGAAGGATGTGGCCCCGTGACCCCAGCCTCGGTGCTGGCGTGGGAGGGGACGGTGCCAGGGCACGAGGCCACCCTGGCTGGGCACGAGGCCACCCCGGCTGGCCCCGGGCCAGGATGTTGCTGATGCTCCCAGTGGCTCCCGGAGGGGGGAAGGAGGCCAAGGAAGGTCCTGCTGGTCCTGGCAGAGCCTGAGAGATGCTGGGAATGGCAGCGGGAACCTGCCTGTCCTCCCTCCCTGCTGGGATACCTGGATGGAGTTTGGGGTGCCAGGAGGGGGTTTGGGGTGCCAGGATGGGGTTTGGGGTGCCTGGATGGGGTTTGGGATGCCTGGACAGGGTTTGGGATGCCAGGAGGGGGTCTGGGATGCCTGGACGGGGTTTGGGGTGCCAGGAGGGGGTCTGGGATGGGGTCTGGGATGCCAGGAGGGGGGGTGAGATGCCTGGACAGGGTCTGGGATACCTGAATGGTGTCTGGGATGAGGTCTGGGGTGCCAGAAGGGGGTCTGGGGTGCCAGGATGGGGTTTGGGGATGCCAGGATGGGGTCTGGGATGCCTGGATGGGGTCTGGAATGGGGTCTGGGGTGCCAGGATGGGGTCTGGGATGCCAGGATGGGGTCTGGGATGCCTGGACGGGGTCTGGGATGCCTGGACGGGGTCTGGAGTGCCTGGACGGGGTTTGGGATGCCTGGACAGGGTCTGGGATGCCTGGATGGGGTCTGGGATGGGGTTTGGGGATGCCAGGATGGGGTTTGGGGTGCCAGGATGGGATCTGGGATGCCCGTGGGCCACTGCAGGGTAAGAAAATCCCCTGGGGGCTCAGGGAGGGAGGACAGCAGCCCCTCACCCCCCTCCCCAGGCCCAGGGGCCGTGCAGGAGCCGGGGGTTGGGGTTTCAGCATCGTGCCCTGGGTGTTTGGGGACCTTTGTCTGTGCCGTTGCCCCCGGAATTTTCCCGCTCCAGGGGCTCCCTGAGCCTCCTGCGGGCGCTTGCCCGGGATGACCCCGTGGTGCACGTGGAGCCCTCGCTCTGGAGCTGCTCTCTGGGGTGAATTGATCCAGCTCTGCCTCTGGTTTGACTCCATCCCTGGCTCCGGGATGACCTCGCCGTGTCCGTGGCGGCTTTTCCCTGTGCTTTTCCCTCTTCCCTGTGCTTTTCCCCGTTCCCTGTGCCATCCACCCCTGGGGCAGGAACCCCAACAGCCCCCAGGACCCCCAAAAACCCCTCGGTGGAGGGGACAAAGCCGTGACAGGTCCCTGCAACCCTCGGAGAAACCATTTTGGCGACCGGAACCGACGCTCGTGGCTTCAAGGGGGGATTTTCCGACGCTTTTCCCTCCTCCAGGGTGGGTTCCATCCCTTTCCCACCCTCCATTTTTTCCGTGGAGGAGCGAGGGACACGTGGCAGGAGCCGGGGCCGGGGTCCAGGAGGTTTTTGGGGCCTGGCAGGAAGGGCCCTGCCAAGGCAGCCACGGGGCCGTGCCGGGACTTGCCCGGGCATCCTGTGCCAGGGCTGAATCACCCCCTGGGTGCCAGGGCTGAATCACCCCCTGGGTGCCAGGGCCTGTTTCTCCATCAGGGAGCCCTCGGGCAGCTTCTCCCTGTTCCCTGCAGGACCTGGAGCCATCCAGGGAACCTCTGGCATCCCAAACATCCCGAGGTGACCCCCGAGGTGACACCGGGGTCGTCTCCCACCTCCCAGAGCCGAGTTGGCATTAGTCGTATTCCCACCCTTTAATTCGGGATTGGTTTAATCCCGGCTTTCCAGCTTTCCATCCTGGCCTAGATCCTACCTGGATCCTACTGCCCGGCTCACAGGGATGCAAACCCACCTCGGGGATGCAAACCCATCCCAGGGATCCTCGGCTTCCCTGGGTCCATCCCTGCATCCCGGGTCCATCCCCGCATCCCGGGTCCATCCCCGCATCCCGGAGCCCCCCCTGCCCGCGTGGGCGACGCCGGGATTAGGAGCTAACTCTCCATAAAGATTCCCCTAATTGCTCGCCTTACCTCAGGTTTTATCATCAAAGCATCCGTTATTCCCTCTCCAGCCTCCTTTTCTTTTTATTATCTCTTAATTAATCACTCCAGCTTTCACACTTAGCGGATAATTACAGTCTCCTGGGCACGAGGCTCATTTTCATAACCTCCTGCTCCCAGCCAGGAGCGGGCACGGGCGCGGGAGGAGGAGGAAGAGGAGGAGGAGGAGAGTGGGAGACGCGAAGGAACCGTCCCGGCGCTGCCAGGAGCGGCCGCGGGCGCTTCCCTCGGCCCTCGCCCTCCACAGGGGAGAGTGGGCAGCGCTGGGAACCGGCACAGGGGGTGAGGAGACCCCCGGGACCAGCACAGGGGGTGAGGAGCCCCCCAGGACCAGCCTGGGGGGTGAAGAGCCCCCCAGTACCAGCCTGCGGGATGAGAAGCCCCTGATGCCACCTTATGGGGCGAGGAGCCCCCCAGGACCAGCCCATGGGGTGAGGAGCCCCCCAGGACCAGCCCATGGGGTGAAGAGCCCCCCAGGACCAGTCCAGGGGGTGAAGAGCCCCCCAGGATCAGCCCATGGGGTGAGGAGCCCCCCAGGATTATCCCAGGGGGTGAAGAGCCCCCCAGTATCAGCCTACGGGGTGAGGAGCCCCCCAGCACCAGTTCACGGGGCGAGGAGCCCCCCAGTACCAGCCCAGGG
>NW_020897988.1:32016-36672 GCF_003984885.1 Neopelma chrysocephalum | reverse complement strand
GGAGCAACATCTGGAGCGTCCCAAACATCTGCAGGCCAGGCCTTTGTTTGGCAGCGTCGGGGGGGCAGGAGGAGGAGGAGGAGGAGCCCCCCGTGCCCCCCTCAGCTCCCCGTGCCCCCCTCCAGCCCCCCGTGCCCCCCACACCCCCTCGTGCCCCCCTCCAGCCCCCCGTGCCCCCCACACCCCCCCGTGCCCCCCTCCCAGCCCCTTTGGGGCCCCACGGAGCCCTTTTGTGTTTCTGCCTCGCTGCCCCCTTTCAGCACAAAGGGGCCGCGATTCCTCCGATTTTTGGGGCATCCCGGGGTCCTTCCCCGGCCCGGGGGGGGTGGGACCGAGACGAAGACCCTCCCCCAAACCCCCCCTTCCCATCGCGGGACCCTCAGACCCCTCCCCGGGCGGGAACTGTTGGGGTCTAAGATTCCCTCCCCCTCCCCGGACTCCCTCGGGTGTCCTTGGGGACATTCCCTGATTCCTTGGGGACATTCCTTGAGCTCCAACCGGTGTCCCCAGGGGGGGGTCCCGCCCCCCTGTTTCCCTCCCACCCCCCAAACTCATTGGCAGCTCGTTTATTTGCCCCTGATTTATGTTTTATTGGCACTTTCACATCTCTGAAAGTCCCGTAATTACGGGGGGGGGATTTATGTGTTGGGAGTTCATTTTTTAATATTATTATTAATATTATTATTATTATTAGGTAGGGGATATTTAAGGCTCCTCAGGAAGCCAAAACCAGAACCCAATTCCAGCCCCTTCAACTCCTCCCCGGGTGTTTTATGTCCCTTCCCGGCGAGGTTTTAATTGAAAATTGGTTTGTGCGTCGTCCCCTTGCTGTGTGTTTTTATTTTACCCCAACAACGACCCGGCTGCTCAGGTGGAAAATTTGGGGGGATGAGTTGGGAATGGGAATGTGGGGAATTGGCGTTGGAGGGGATGGAAGCAGCTGGGGGGAGCCAGGGGAGGTCAGGGGAACAAAATCCCAGGGAACAAGGGACAGGAGGAGGGGGAACAGCCTCAAGCTGTGCCAGGGGAGGCTCAGGTTGGAATTTCTTGCTGGAAAAGGTGTTGAGGCCTTGGAAGGAGCTGCCCAGGGAGGTTTGGGGGAGTCCCCAGCTCTGGAGGTGCCCAGGAAAGGACTGGATGTGTCCCTCGGTGCCAAGGTGGGGATGGGTCACCCCTCCCACATTCCCGTGCCATGGAAGGGATGGAGACCCCCCCCCCCCGTTGCCAATGGGCACCAATCCCACATCCCAGTGGCACCGGGATGGGGCTCCAGAGCCTCTCCCTGTGCCCTGGAAGGGATGGACACCCAGTGGACACCCATCCCATGTCCCCAGGGGTGGCACAGCCAAGGTGACCCCGGTCTGGGCACAGGGAGGGGTTTTTTTTGGGGGGGGTGGGTTTGCCTGGCAGTGCCCAGAGCGGGGTGAGGGGGGGTGAGGAGAGGCGGTGGCAGAGCCGGGGGAGGGGAACCAATCTCCTCCTCATTTGTTTTTATAATTTTTGCCTTTTAAAAAACCGAGAAAAATAACTGGAGCATCCTTTCCCCCGAGAGCTTCTTCTTCGCTTCCACCGGCTCCGGGAGCGGGGAGAGGAGAGAGAGGGAGGGGGGGAAAAGGCGGGTGGAGAGGCCCCCACCAGCACCCCCGGGGACACCCCGGTGTCCCCAACCCCGGGGGAAACCGGGACACGGCCGTGGGAAGATCCAGGGGCGGGTTGCGGGGCCCCCCATCCCTGGATTTCCCCCTCGGGAGGAGGGTTTGGGTTAAAACAACCCCGGTCCCGGGGACGACGGCGCTTGGGGACGCTCCGAGGGGCAACCCCGGGATGGAAGGGGGGTGTCCGCGCTGGATGTGGCCCCATCCCGGTGCCTCCCGAGGCCCGGGTGCTGGGAATGCCAGGGATGCGTTGGCATCGGGTGATGGTGGTGAAATAGTTTCCGTTGCTGCCGGGACGGGACGGGACGGGGAGGACCCGGGAGAGGGGCCGGGGAGGAGCAGCCGGAGGAGCCGGGAGGGGACAGGGAGGGGGACAGGGATGGGACAGGGAGAGGGATGGGGACAGAGAGAGGGATGGGGACAGGGAGAGGGACAGGGATGGGACAGGGATGGAGATGGGGACAGGGAGGGGACAGGGATGGGGACAGGGATGGGGACAGGGATGGGGATGGGAACAGGCACAGGGATGGGGACAGGATGGGGACAGGGACAGGGACAGGGACAGGCATGGGAACAGGCACAGGGATGGGGATGGGGACAGGGATGGGGACAGTGACAGGGATGGGGACAGGGACGGGGACAGGGATGGGGATGGGGACAGGGAGAGGGATGGGGACAGAGATAGGGACAGGGAGAGGGATGGGGACAGGGACAGGGACAACTGGCCACTGAGGATGCTGGGATGGCAGGGATGGGGTCAGGGACAGGGATGGGGCCAGGGACAACCAGCCCCCAAGGAGGGTGGAATGAGGACAGGGATGGGTACAACCAGTCTCTGAGGCCGCTGGCACACGGGGACGGGCACAGGCACAACTGGCACGGGGGGGGGTGTGGCCAGTTCCCTGCAGATCGTGGATTCAGGCGGCGGGATTCAATTAATGGGGAATTAAAGGATGGTAATATTTAATTAATGTTGATGCAGGAGGGATTATGGGAGAGAGAGGGTTTGGTCAAACGGGGTCGGTGGCTCTGGGGTCAGGAGGCCCCTGGGAGCGGTGCCGGGGTGGGGGGGACACGGAGCTGTGACCCCCAAATGCCACTGGGATGGAATCCTGGCTGGGATCACCTTCCCAGGGGCCATGGAATGACTGGAAGTCTGGGATCACCATCCCAGCATTCATGGAATGACTGGAAGTCCAGGATCACCTTCCCAGGGGTCATGGAATGACTGGAAGTCCGGGATCACCATCCCAGGGGTCATGGAACGACTGGAAGTCTGGGATCACCATCCCAGCCTTCATGGAATGACCAGACAAGGTGGTTGACAAGGTGGTGACCAAAGGTCAGGCTCGATGGGCCTGGAGGCCTTTTCCAACGTTGGTGATTCCGTGATCCTGGGATTCCACGATCCCAGGCCTCCTCCCGGAGCTGCTCCAGCTTTTCCATCCCTGTCAGAGTCACAAAGCCAGGGGGAAAAAGAAAAGAGAATAGAATAGAAGAGGGCATTGAGTGATTCCCAATGGGAGCAGAAGCTGCTCCTCCTTCCCGAGCTCCTTCCCGAGCTCCTTCCCAGCTCGGCCCGTTCCCGGCGCCGTCACCGCGGGGTTGTCGTGGAAAAGGAGGATCATAAATTGTTGATGGCAAGAGGGACCTTCTTCCCCGGGAAACGTCAACCTGGTGCTGCTCTGGTGCCTCCCCGTCCTCGCCGCGCCGGGGGGGATTTTTGGGGTTGGAGGAGCCTCCCAAAATTCAGGCTCCTCATCCCAACGGGTCCAATTAAGGTCCAATTAAGGACCCTCGGGTTGTGCCGCCAACCCTGGGGCTCAGTGTCCCCCCCCCTCCTCACCCCTGAGCCCAGGCTGGGTTTAGCTTCGAAAGCCCCAAATCGGCGGCTCCCAAAATAGCCCCTGACGGCCGCAGAGGAGCCGGGGGGGGGGGAGGGCTCTGGATGTGCCAGGGCTCATCACGTCTCTCTCGGCGCCGGCACATCCCGCCGGCGACACTCGGGCACCGGGATGGGACCCGGGAAGCAACGGGACCCTCAACCCGACCCCGACCTCAGTTTCCCCCCCCGGAGCCTCCCCAAGGCTCCGTGAGGTTATTCCACGAGGTTATTCCGTGAGGTTATTCCACGAGGTTATTCCATGAGGTTATTCCACGAGGTTATTCCACGAATTTATTCCACGAGGTTATTCCGTGAGGTTATTCCAGGGCTGCCGCAGCGGGTGACGAGGTGGCCCCGGGGGTGGGGACAAGCGACAAGAGCCGTGCCCTGTCTGCAGGACCCGTCCCCGGCCTCATCCCGCCCTCTCCTCTCCCATCTTTCCGCTCCGCCGGGCAGGGCCCCAAGGAAGCCAAATCCTCTTTTCTCTCCCGCGGAATAAAACCAGCAGAGAGAGAGAGAGAGGGTATTTTTATTTTTCTTTTTTTTTTTTGCTTTTCCCCCGTATAAATAGAAACGAACAACTTGGGAAGAGGGAAGAGGGAAGGGGGAGGGGGGGGGGGGGAAAGGCTTAAATTTAAAAGCGACGAGAAGAGGAAAGGGGAGGAGGGAGAGATAAAATAATTTTAAAAAATAAAAAAAAAATAAAAACCAAGGGGGGAAAAGAAAAAAAAAAAACCTCCAGCGCGGAGAGAGAGATTTGGCTCCATCTGAAAGCTGTCAGCGCGAATAAAAAGCTTTTCTTTGAACCCGGAGTTTAATAGCGAGAGGAGAGGGAGGGGCCGCGGCTCCGGCCCCGGGGCTTAATCAGCCCCGCGCTGGATAAATACAGGGAGACAGCCCGGGAAGGGGCTCCGGAGCCGGGAGAGGGGGCACGGGGGGGCCACGGGGAGCCCTGCAGGGAACACGCGTGTTCCCAGGGACATGGAACATCCCATGGACACACGTGTGTTCCCTGGGACATGGAGCATCCCAGGGGTTCCCACAGACACACATGTGTTCCCTGGAACATGGAACATCCCAGGGGTTCCCATGGACACACGTGTGTTCCCTGGAACA
>NW_020897988.1:28903-32006 GCF_003984885.1 Neopelma chrysocephalum | reverse complement strand
CCTGTACATGGAACATCCCATGGGTTCCCATGGACACACGTGTGTTCTCTGGAATGTGGAACATCCCATGGACACACGTGTGTTCCATGGGCACAGGAGTGTTCCCATCGAGGGTGGGCACGGTGACAAGGGGGGGTCACAGTGGTGAGGGAGCAACGGTGACAAGGGGGGACACGGTGACAGGGGGGACACGGTGACAAGGGGGGGACACAGTGACAAGGGGGGGCACCGGCCCTTCTTCCCCTCTCTCCCCCCGCCCCGGGGCCGCCGCCGCGCCCTCCCCGCGGTGTCACAGCGGGACCCGCGACACGAAAATCCTTTCAGCGCCCGCCGCAAGCGCCGCTCGCCGCCGCCTCCCCCGCGCCCGCCGCGGCTCCGCCAGACTAAACAACCCCTCGGCCCGGGCAGGGCGGGCACCGCGGAGGGGGGGAAGGGACGGGGGGCAACATCCAGACCCCCCCATCCCGCTGCTTTTGGAGGGGAGGAGGCGGGAGGTGGTTTTTGAGCGGATCCCGCGCTCCAAACAACCGCTGGCGCCCACCCGGCTGGCACCGGGGAAGGGGCGGGATTGGCACCCGCCGGGGAGACCCCCGGGACGCGGGAGGGACCCCCCGAGTGCTGTTGGGGTGGTTGGGGAGAGGGTCGCGCCCCGGGTGGGTACCGCGGGCATCCTCGCCCTCATCCCGCCCTTCCCGCTGCCCGCGGAGCTCCAGGGGCGAGGAACCCCCGGGATCAGCGGCCGGGGCTGGGCAGGGGGAGCATCCCTGGGAATGCTCTGGATCCCATCCAGATCGGGGAGGCCGTCGGCACCTTTATATCTGCCCGAAATATCCGTCCCAGCCCGGCGCTGTGCCAGCCCGGTGCCACCCCCCCGTGCCCGCCGGGCAACCGAGGGCTGCGTGTCCCCCCCTCTCCCCGTCGCTCCCTTCTCCTCCTCCCACCTGTCTCCCACCCCCCCCTTTTCCCCGCTCTGATCTTCCCTCCCACCTCCCTCTCTCCCGGCACCTTCCTCTTTGATCTCCCGCTCCGCTTTTTGTTCCTTCCCCCCCCCTTTCCCTCGCCCCCCTCCCTCCCCATTCCTGCTCCATCCCCCGCCTCTGGATCGCTCCTTCCCTTTATCTTCCTCCTTCCCTGGATCCTTGCTCGGTTTTCCCTCCCCGGGGGAGGGGGCACGGGGCTGGCAGGAGTGGGTTGGGGAGGGGGGGAGTGGCACAGGGTCACCCCCGGGGTGGCCTCGGGGTGGGATTGTCCCCAAAATCGAGGGGTGCAGGGGCTGGGATTGTCCCCAAATTGAGGGGTGCAGGGGCCAGGACTGTCCCCAAATCAAGGGGTGCAGGGACCGGGAGTGTCCCCAAATTGAGGGGTGCAGGACCCCAGAGCATGAGGCCTCTTTGCTGCTGGGGTGCCCCCCATCCCGGGGATCCAGGGGTGTCCTATCCCAGATATCCCCGGGCACCCCATCCCAGGGATCCTGAGGTGCCACGTCCTGAGGATCCAGGGGTACCAGGTCCCAGGGATCTGGGGATGTCCCTGGGCACCCTATCCTGGGGATCCCAGGGCACCTGATCCAGGATGTCCTATCCCAGAGATCCTTGGGAATCCCATCCCAGGGATCCTGCCCTGAGAATCATGGGGTACCAGGTCCCAGGGATCTGGGGGTGTCCCTGGGCACCCTATCCTGGGAATCCCAGGGCGCCTGATCCAGGATGTCCTATCCCAGATATCCCTGGGCGCCCCATCCCAGGGATCCTGCCCTGAGGATCCTGGGCTCCCAGAGACTCTGGGGTCCCGGGAATGCCATCCCATGCCATTCCAGGCCCATCCAGGCCAGGCCATGTGGGGACTGAGCCGCTCCGTTATCCCCAGAAGGGATTTGTGCCTCCCTCTCTCCCGAGCCATTAGAATATTCCAGAAAAAAAAAAAAAAAGGGGCTTTTAGCTGGGAGAAGCGGCTCCTCCGAGGCGACTCCCCTCTCCCAGTGCCCTCCCGGGGGTCCCAATCCCCATTCCCTGTCCCGGGGGACGTCACCACCCAACACCCGCGTGTCAGAGCCACGTCCCTCCCTCCCGCCCCATCTCGTCCCTCCCTCCCGCCCCATCCCGTCCCTCCCTCCCGCCCCATCCCGTCCCTCCCTCCCTCCCCATCCCGCCCCTCCCTCCCCATCCCGCCCCATCCCGGTCGATTCCCGCTGAGCCGCGTGATGGGACACAGGGATCGATCCCAGCTCCCGCCGCTGCTGCCCGGGCTCGGGGGCACCTCCGGCCCGGTTTGGGGGTCCCGCACCCCTCGGGCAGCCCCTGGGAACCTCCCGGGATGATGGAGCAGGGGATGCCGGCGTGCCCGGCGCCCCAATCCCGATCCCAATCCCAATCCCCGGCTGATCCCGCAGTGGTGCAGACGCGGTTCGTGGAGGAGCCCGAGGACCAGACGGTGGTGGCCGGGCAGAGGATCGTCCTCTCCTGCGTCGTCCTCAACTACTCCGGGATCGTGCAATGGACCAAGGACGGGCTGGCCCTGGGCATGGGGCAGGGCCTCAAAGGTACCCGAGAATGCCGGGAATGGCTTTGGGAATGACGGGAATGTCACCGGGAGGGGCGGGGATTCGCCACGGGGGGGCTGGGGGTGGCACTGCACGGGGCAGGGGTGGCACCACAAGGGACAGGGGATGTCACCACAGGGGGCAGAGGTTTCCCTTCTCCCTAATTCCCAGCTCCCCGTGCAGCATTCCCGGCTTTGGGATGGTGCCCTGTGCCAGCTCTTTCCAATCCCTGCGGGCACCGAGCATCCCGAGGGGAGTTGGGATCACCCACGTGCCAGGGATCACACCCATGCCAGGGATCCCACAGTGCCAGGGATCCCACAGTGCCAGGGATCCCACATGTGTCAGGGATCCCACGTATGCCAGGGATCCCACATGTGTCAGGGATCCCACAGTGCCAGGGATCCCACAGTGCCAGGGATCCCACATGTGTCAGGGAACCCACAGTGCCAGGGATCCCACAGTGCCAGGGATCCCACGTGTGTCAGGGATCCCACAGTGCCAGGGATCTCATGTATGCCAGGGATCCCACAGTGCCAGGGATCCCACATCTGCCAGGGATCC
>NW_020897988.1:28550-28893 GCF_003984885.1 Neopelma chrysocephalum | reverse complement strand
ACCACATCCCATGTCCCTTCACTGCATCCTGGGTCCCCTCACCATCCCTTGTGTCCCCTCATCATCCATCCCTTGTGTCCCCCATACCCTGGGTCCCCTCACCATCCCCTGTATCCCCTCACTGCACCCTGTGTGTCCTCACTGCATCCTGGGTCCCCTCACTGCATCCTGGGTCCCCTCATTACATTCTGGGTCCCCTCACCATCCCCTGTGTCCCCTCATCACATCCCATGTCCCCTCCTCATCCCGTGTCCCCTCACCACACCCTGTGTCCCCCACAGCCCCCCATGTCCTCACAGCCCCTCGTGTCCCCTCGCCACATCCCGTGTCCCCTCACCATCCC
>NW_020897988.1:21416-28540 GCF_003984885.1 Neopelma chrysocephalum | reverse complement strand
TCCCCCACAGCCCCCCGTGTCCCCTCACCATCCCCTGTGTCCCCCCATGTCCCCCAGGAGCATTTGGACAACGTTCTCAGGGCCAGGGAGGGATTGTTGGAGCGTCCTGTGCAGGGCCAGGAGCTGCACTGGGTGCTCCTCGTGGGTCCCTTCCCACTCTGGAATTGGGTGATTCTCCAAGCCAGGAGCTTTGGCTTCAGCTCTGGCTCCACAAGAGGATCAACCCTCATCTCCACTGGCCATCCCAACCCTGCCCCTGATCCCCCTTCCCTCCATCGGAGCACCGTCAATTTTCCAGCATGGAATTTTCCAGCATCCACCCGTTTTTGGGGCCACGGGCGGGGATCCAGCACCCACCCGGCGTCCCCCTGTGCCCCTCCGCAGTCCCCCCCGAGGACCCCACGATCGACGGAGCCCCCGAGATCCTGCTGAGGGCGGGGACCCCCTACAACCTGACGTGCCGGGCCCGCAGCGCCAAACCCGCCGCCACCATCGTGTGGTTCCGGGACGGGCTCCAGCAGGATGGAGCCGTCACCACCACGGTAATGGGGTCACCACCATGGTGTATGGGGTCACCACCACAGTATGGGGTCACCACCACGGGATGGGGTCACCACCAGGGTATGGGGTCACCACCACGGGATGGGGTCACCACCACGGGATGGGGTCACCACCAGGGTATGGGGTCACCACCATGGTGTATGCGGTCACCACCAGGGTATGGGGTCACCACCAGGGTATGGGGTCACCACCACGGGATGGGGTCACCACCATGGTGTATGGGGTCACCACCACGGGATGGGGTCACCACCACGGTATGGGGTCACCACCAGGGTATGGGGTCACCACCATGGTATGGGATCACCACCACGCTATGGGGTCACCACCACGGTATGGGGACACCCCCTGCCCCGTGCCCACCCCTTGGGGCGTCCCCAGAGCCGGCAACGACCATCCCATGTCCCCCCCAGGAGGTGCTGGCCGACGGCAAGAGGGAGACGACCACCAGCCTGCTGGCCATCAACCCCACCGACCTGGACATCGGGAGGGTCTTCTCCTGCCGCAGCTCCAACGAGGCCATCCCGGCCGGCAAGGAGACCTTCGTCAAGCTCAACGTCCACCGTGAGTCGGGAGGGAGACACGCGGGAGGTTTTGGGGTGTTTGGAATCCCGGGGGGATGTGGGATGTGCCTGCGGGGGATTTGCCGGGTCCTGGTGGAGGGAGGCGGGAGGAGGAGGCTGGGCTGGGATTCAGGGGGTGGATATGGAGCTCCGGTGGTGGATGTGGAGCTCCGGTGGTGGATATGGAGCTCTGGGGGTGGATGTGGAGCTCCGGTGGTGGATATGGAGCTCTGGGGGTGGATATGGAGCTCTGGTGTTGGATATGGAGCTCCGGCGGTGGACACTGACCTCCGGTGGTGGATATGGAGCTCTGATGGTGGATGTGGAGCTCCAGTGGTGGATATCAAGCTCCGGCGGTGGATATGGAGCTCCGGTTGTGAACACTGACCTCCGGTGGTGAAGGTGGAACTCTGGTGTTGGATATGGAGCTCCGGCAGTGGACACTGACCTCCGATGGTGAATGTGGAGCTGTGGTGGTGAATACCGAGCTCCGGAGGCTGATACGGAGCTCCGGTGGTGGACACTGACCTCCGGTGGTGGATATGGAGCTCCGGTGGTGAATGTGCAGCTCCAGTGGCGAATACCAAGCTCTGATGGTGGACACTGACCTCTGGTGGTGGATACC
The DNA here is from genome assembly GCF_003984885.1 of Neopelma chrysocephalum. Taxonomy (NCBI): domain Eukaryota; kingdom Metazoa; phylum Chordata; class Aves; order Passeriformes; family Pipridae; genus Neopelma; species Neopelma chrysocephalum. The sequence goes on along the minus strand of NW_020897988.1, from coordinate 26,794 downwards.
GAGCTCCGGTGGTGGATATGGAGTTCAGATGGTGAATACGGAGCTCCGGTGGTGAACACTGACCTCCGGTGGTGGATATGGAGCTCCGGTGTTGCACATGGAGCTCCAGTGGTGAACACAGACCTCCAGTGGCTGCCGGGGGAAGGCTCAGCCCCGCTGCACCGACCCCGCTGAAGCGCCACGAGGGAGGGATGCAGGGAGGGATGGGCAGGGGAGGTGGGTACCCATTCCAGGGATGGTGGGTGCCCACCCCAGGAATGGTGGGTACCCATTCCAGGGATGGTGGGTGCCCGTGCCAGGGGGAATCCTGGATGCCCACGCAGGCAGGGGACGCTGGGTGCCCACACCGGGAAGGGATTTAGGGTGCCCACCACAGGGCAGACAGGGGTGCTGGATGCCCACATGGATCACCAGCGCTTTGGGCACCCCCTGGGCCACCCTGAGCCACCCTGAGCCCCTGTCCTTGCCTGTGATGGCTCCGTCCTCCCTCCCCCACAGATCCCCCGACCGTCACCTTGTCCATCCAGCCCCAGACGGTGCAGGAGGGCGAGAGGGTCGTGTTCACCTGCCTGGCCACCGCCAACCCCGAGATCAAAGGCTACAGGTGAGAGTCCCCCTGGCCCCTGAAGGTCCTCCTAGGTCCTGGCGGGTCCTGGATCTGCCAGGAGGTGGGAAGGGGTCGAACAGGACCCCTGAAGGTTCTTGTAGGTCCTGGTGGGTTGGGAGGTGGGAAGGGGTCAAACAGGACTCCTGAAGGTCCTCGTGGGATCTGGTGGGTCCTGGATCTGCTGGGAGGTGGGAAGGGATTGAACAGGACCCCTGAAGGTTCTCGTAGGTCCTGGCAGGTCCTGGATCTGCCAGGAGGTGGGAAGGGGTCTAACAGGGCCCCTGAAGGTCCTGGTGGGTCCTGGATCTGCCGGGAGGTGGGAAGGGGTCAAACAGGGCCCCTGATCGTGCCCATGTGCCCCCACCCAGGTGGGCCAAGGGCGGGGTGATCATCGAGGACGCCAAGGAGAACAGGTACGACACGCAGGTGGACTACACCTTCTTCACGGAGCCCGTGTCCTGCGAGGTGCACAACGACATCGGCAGCACCAACGTCAGCACGCTGGTGGACGTGCACTGTGAGTTGGGGGGGGGCAGCCCCCCTGTCCCCGCTCCCCAAAATCCCTCCCCCCTCGGCTCTGCTCCTCAATTCCTTCTCCCCCCAGTCGCCCCTCGCATCGTGGTGGACCCCAAGCCCACGGTGACCGACATCGGCTCCGACGTGACGCTGACGTGCGTGTGGTCGGGAAACCCCCCGCTGACCCTCACCTGGACCAAGAAGGAGTCCAACATGGTAGGGCCCCACGAGCTGAGATGTTGGGGGGGGGTCCAGGGAGCCCCGTGACCCCTCTGTGGTGACCCCCTAAAACTCGCACCCAGGTCCTGAGCAACAGCAACCAGCTGTACCTCAAGTCGGTGACGCAGGCGGACGCGGGGCAGTACGTCTGCAAAGCCATCGTGCCCCGCATCGGGGTGGGAGAGAGGGAGGTCACGCTCTTTGTCAACGGTGAGTGACCCCCACAGGACCAAGAACCGCCCCCCTTGTGCCCCCCAAACACCTCCTGGGGGTTGTTGGGTCAAGCTCCCTGCGGTGGGTGGAGCGGGAACCCCCCAAAGCCGCTCCGTCACCGCCCTTCTCAGCCGGACACACCGAAACATCCCGAAGGTTCCTGAGCTGGGGTCGCTCCCCCAGCCCCTTCCCGGGCAGGACAGGCCCCAATTGGGGTTGTTAATGTCATTTTATCCCCCCTGTAGGGCCCCCCATCATCTCGAGCGAGGCGGTGCAGTACGCCGTGCGCGGCGACCGCGGCAAGGTCGAGTGTTTCATCGGCAGCACCCCGCCCCCGGACCGCATCGTGAGTGCCACCAACACCCCGGGGAGGGGGTCCCAGGGCCTTCCAGGGGCTCACCCATCCCCGTTGTGCCCCCCCATCCCCTCCCCAAGGCGTGGGCGTGGAAGGAGAACATCCTGGAGGCGGGCACGCTGGAGCGGTACACGGTGGAGAGGACGAACACGGGCAGCGGGGTCCTGTCCACCCTCACCATCAACAACGTCATGGACGCCGACTTCCAGACCCGCTACAACTGCACGGCCTGGAACAGCTTCGGGCCGGGCACCGCCATCATCCAGCTGGAGGAGAAAGGTGGGATGACCAAGAGACCACCGTGGGACCACTGGAGAGCCCCGCGAGGCCTCTCTGGGGTGTGGCAGAGCTTTGGAGAGTCCTGGTCCCGTCCTGGCGGTTCCAGGGCCCCCAGATAACACCCCCTCTGTCCCCCACAGAGGTTCTGCCCGTGGGCATCATCGCGGGTGCCACCATCGGCGCCAGCATCCTCCTCGTCACCTTCCTCGTGGCGCTCACCTGCTTCCTCTACCGGCGCCGCAAAGGGAGTGAGTGAGGGGGTCCTGGGGGTCCTGAACCACATCAGAGGGCACCAAGGGTGTCACCATGGAGGGTGTGACCCCCGGGGTCCCCTCCATGCCTCCGTGTCCCCCCCCAAAAAGGCCGCAAGGACGTGACCCTGCGGAAGTTGGACATCAAGGTGGAGACGGTGAACCGGGAGCCGCTGACGCTGCACGCGGACAGGGAGGAGGACACGGCCAGCGTGTCCACGGCCACCCGGGTCATGAAGGCCATCTACTCGGTGAGGGACACCCCAAAGAGCCCACCCCACACCCAGCTGGTCCCTCCCAGCTCGGCCTTCTGAGCTGAGGGAGCCAAGAAACGCGGAGAGGGACTCGTGGCAGGAGCTTGGAGCGACGGGACAAAAGGGGGAACGGGCTCAGACTGAGGGAGAGGAGGGTTAGATGGGATTTTAGGAGGAAGTGAGGGCATGGCACGGGTTGCCCAGAGAAGCTGTGGCTGCCCCTGGATCCCTGGGAGCATCCAAGGCCGGGCTGGACGGGGCTTGGAGCAACCTGGGAATAGAGGGAGGTGTCCCTGGGGGGGTGAAACGAGGTGATCTTTAAGGTCCTTCCAACCCAAACCATCCTGCCCATGGAAGGTGTCCCTGCCCATGAGAGGTGTCCCTGCCCATGAGAGGTGTCCCTGCCCATGGGAGGTGTCCCTGCCCATGGGAGGTGTCCCTGCCCATGGCAGGGGGGTGGAACGAGGTGATATTCAAGGTCCTTCCAACCCAAACCATTCCATGATCCCTTAATTCTCCCCCCTCTCCCGCAGTCGTTCAAGGACGACGTGGACTTGAAGCAGGACCTTCGCTGCGACACCATCGACACCCGCGAGGAGTACGAGCTCAAGGTCAGCTCTGGGGGGGACAGAAGGAGAGGGGCAGGTCCCAGTTCTGTCCCAAACTGGGTGGAGGAGGAGGAGGAGGGTGGCTTGGTCTGCTCAGCCTGGAGAGGAAGGGAAGCTCCTGCTTCAGCCTTGCTTCCCAGGCATCCCACTCGTCCCAGGTCCTCCCACTCCATCCCATCAGGTCCATCCATGGACTCAATCCCACCAATTCCATGCATGGACTCAATCCCATCCAGTCCATCCATGGACTCAATCCCATCAGGTCCATCCATAGACTCAATCCCATCAATTCCACCCCTGGACTCAGTCCCACCAATTCCATCCATGGACTCAATCCCATCAGGTCCATCCATGGCCTGGTTGACCCCTTTGGGTCCCTCCCAACCAGGACATTCCACGACTGATTCCATGAGATCCATCCATGGCCTGGGTCCCTCCCAACCAGGACATTCCACGATTGATCCCACGAGATCCATCCACGGCCCGGTTGACCCCTTTGGGTCCCTCCCCACCAGGACATTCCACAATTGATTCTATGAGATCCATCCATGGCCTGGGTCTCTCCCAACCAGGACATTCCACGATCGATCCCACGAGACCCATCCACGACCCGGTTGACCCCTTTGAGTCCCTCCCCACCAGGAATTCCATGATTGATTCCATGAGATGGCAGCTCCCAGGCCGTCCCATCAATCCCATCAAGTCCATCTACTGCCTGGGTGACCCCTTTGAGTCCCTCCCAACCAGGACATTCCACAATTGATCCCACAAGACCCATCCACGACCCGGTTGACCCCTTTGGGTCCCTCCCAGCCAGGACATTCCACAATTGATCCCACGAGATCCATCCATGGCCTGGGTCCCTCCCAACCAGGATATTCCACGATCGATCCCACAAGACCCATCCACGACCCGGTTGACCCCTTTGAGCCCTTCCCCACCAGGACACCCCCTGACACCCCTCTTTCCCCCTCCCCTTTCCACAGGACCCCACCAACGGCTACTACAACGTCCGGGCCCACGAGGACCGCCCGTCCTCGCGCTCCGTCCTCTACGCCGACTACCGCGCGCCCGGCCCGGCCCGCTACGACACCCGCCCGCCCTCCCGCCTCTCCCACTCCAGCGGCTACGCCCAGCTCAGCACCTACGCCCGGGGGGGCCCCGAATACGGCCCCGAGGCCCCCCCGGCCGCCGCCGGACCCGCTCCCGGCGCGACCACCGGCGACACCTCCAGCCAACTGTCCTACGAGAACTACGCCGGCCACGCCGCCGCCGCCTTCCCGGCGGGTCCCGGTTACGCCGCGGCCACCACCACGTACCGGTTGGGCTACGGGAACCCCCCGCCGGGCTTGGACAGGCCCTACGACGCCTACGAGGCCATGGGGAAGTTCGCCAGCGCCGCCCGCTTCTCCTACACCTCCCAGCACTCGGACTACGGGCAGCGCTTCCAGCAGCGGATGCAGACGCACGTTTAGCGGGGGGCGCGTTTTTTTGGGGCCAAAAAAAATGATTTTTCGGGGCCGAGTTGGGGTGGGGAGTCCCCCCCATCCCCTGCAGGTACCTCACGACTGTCCCCTGATATTCAGGGGCTCATCCCCCCCCCCCCCCCCCCCCCCCCGGCCCCGGGTTTTCCCACCCCCCCCCCCCCCCGAGTGTCTTTGAGCTTCCACTCATTCCGTTCTTTTTTATTTTTCTCTCGGTACCTTCCAGGGTTTGGGATGGGGGGCGGGAATGATGGGGGGTTTCCTGCCTGTGCCCCCCACGTTCCCATGTCCGTCCCCCTCTTCCCACCCCGTTTTCCAGCCCCCACGAGCTCCGCAGGGCCGGATCCTTCTCCCCCAGCACCCCCCTGGAATCCCGTGGGATGGAGGAGGAGGAGGAGGGGGGAACTTCCCACCAGGAAAAGTTCCCCATCCCAGCCATTCCCATTCCCTGTGCCTTGATTTTTTAGGGCCAGCCCCTCCCTCCCGGGCCGGCTCCACCCCCCCTCCCCTTCCCTATCCCCAACAGCCCCCTCGGAGCCGCTCCCGGTGGTCTCAGGGGACTGGGATTGGGGGAGATTTGGGGGATTTGGGG
>NW_020897988.1:20503-21406 GCF_003984885.1 Neopelma chrysocephalum | reverse complement strand
TTGGGGGATTTGGGGCTCGGAGCCGCTCCCGGGGGATTGGGGGAGATCTGGGGGATTTGGGGGATTTGGAGCCCGTCCTCTCCATACGCACACTCATTCCCACACTCATTCCCATGGGAAAGGGAATTCCCGCGGGAATCCAGCCCAGCCCCCACCTCTCTCCGGGCTGTCACCTTGTCCCCAAGGCCAGGGACACACTCGGGGGGGTCCCTTTCGTGAATGTACAGGGGAAGAAAAGGGGGAGCAGAGCCCGCCCAGGCCCCGCCCCGCATTCCCAGAGCATTCCCAAGGAACGTCGGGAGCCGGGACGATCCAAACCCAGTCGGGATCGGGAGCTCCAGGGACTGGGAGACAGCGGGGGGGGACCCCAAATTCGCTGCCTGGAGTGACAAATTCCCCCCCCTCGGGAGTGGGAGGACGGGGGGGGAAAAATCCTGGATGAGTTTGGAGGGAAGGCAAAGAATTCCCAGTTTATCCCAGCCCTGATTCCCAAAGGATTAGGATCAGGGTTAGGATTAGGTACGAAACACCCCCCCCACACACCCTGGGGGGGTCTGTCTGTTCTGGGGAGGGGAGGGGGGGACACATTTTACCGTCCCCCTTCCCATCCAGCCCCTCATTCCTGATCCCAGCGGGGTCCCAGAATTTGGGATCTCAGGGTTTGGGGGTCCCTGGGTTTGGGATCTCTGGATTTGGGGGTCCCCGGGTTTGGGATCTCCGGGTTTGGGGGTCTCAGACTTGGGATCTCTGGATTTGGGGGTCCCAGGATTTGGGATCTCAGGGTTTGGGGGTCCCTGGTTTTGGGGGTCCCCGGATTTGGGATCTCAGGGTTTGGGGGTCCCCGGGTTTGAGGGTCTCAGATTTGGGATCTCTGGATTTGGGGGTCCCCGGATTTGGGATCTC
>NW_020897988.1:18272-20493 GCF_003984885.1 Neopelma chrysocephalum | reverse complement strand
CCGGATTTGGGGGTCTCAGGTTTGGGATCTCTGGATTTGGGAGTCCCCAGATTTGGGGACTGGGATCCCGCAGGAACGCTTCCCAAAACCTCCTGCCAAGAGGGGGAAGGGGATTATCCCAACTTCCAGAGCCGGGAGCCGGGCTGGGATCCCGCAGGAACTCTTCTTCCCAAAACCTCCTTCCTGGGGGGCTCCGCCCGCCCTCGGCAGCTCCGGGAGAGGCTCCGGGAAGGGTCCCCGAGGCCGGAGCACGGGAGCCAAGCAGGGAATTCCACAGCCCAACCATTCCAAGGGGAAGAGTCCAAGCTCGGCCCGGCCCTCGGGAATCAGGTCTCCACCACTCGGATCAGAGGCAGCGGCTTGGGGCCCGTCAGCCTCTTGCTGGGGGGGGAAAAGGGGGTTTTTAGCTGGATGAAGAGGGAAAAAACTGCATCCCTGCTTCCCAAGAGCATCCCCAAATCCAGAAGAGCATCCCTGCTTCCAGAAGAGCATCCCAAAACCCAGGAAAGTATCCTCAATTCGTGGAGAGCATCCCCAGATCCAGAAGAGCATCCCTGCTTCCCAAGAGCATCCTCAGATCCAGAAGAGCATCCCCAATTTGTGGAGAGCATCCCTGCTTCCCAAGAGCATCCCCAGATCCAGAGCAGCATCCCTGCTTCCCAAGAGCATCCCTAAATCCATTGGAGCATCCCCAGATCCTTTGGAGCATCCCTGCTATCCAAGAGCACCCCTGCTATCCAAGAGCATCCCTGGATCCAGAGGAGCCTCCCTGCTATCCAAGAGCATCCCCAGATCCAGAAGAGCATCTCTGCTTCCCAAGAGCATCCTTAAATCCAGAGGAGCCTCCCTGCTTCCCAAGAGCATCCTCAAGACCAGAAGACCATCCCTGCTTCCAAAGAGCATCCCCAAATCCAGAAGAGCATCCCTGCTTCCCAAGAGCATCCCCAAATCCAGAGGAACATCCCTGCTTCCAAAGAGCATTCCCAGATCCAGAGGAGCCTCCCTGCTATCCAGGAGCATCCCCAAGCCCAGAAGAGCATCCCAAAATCCAGCAGCACCTCCCAGCCAGGTGTGCCCCCCCCCCTTCCCGGCCGGAATTCCGTACCTGCTCACGTATTCCGACTTGGAGCGGGCCCTGGAGCTGAGGCCGCCCCGGCTGACCTGCTTCTCGATCAGGTGCTCGATCCGGTCGTGCATCTCCAGGTTCTGCAGGAGAAAGGGACGGGAATTGGGACCAGGAGTTGGGAACAAGGCGGGTTTTCCAGCCCCGGGGAGCAGAGGACAATTCCAGGGGGAATTTTGGGGGCACCTCACGACAACACCGTGGGGCTGGAGCGTGTCCAGAGCTGGGGAAGGGTCTGGAGAACTCCTGAGGGAGCTGGGGGGGCTCATCCCGGAGAAAAGGAGGCTCAGGGGGGACCTTCTGGCTCTGGAATTCCCTGACAGGAGGTTGGAGCCGGGAGGGATTCAGGCTCTGCTCCCAGGGAACAAGGGACAGGAGGAGGGGGAACGGCCTCAAGCTGTGCCAGGGGAGGCTCAGGTTGGACACCAGGAGGAATTTCCCCCTGGAAAAGGATGTTCAGGCCTGGGAAGGAGCTCGGATCCAACCCCCAGAACCCCCCGGGACCCACCTCGGCCTCCAGGTAGGAAACCCTCTCCTTCAGCTCCTGGATCGTGGAATCCTTGGCCTGGATCACCGTCTTGGAGTTCTGGAGCTGCGAGGGGGAAAGTCCAGAAGAACTCAGGAACCTCTCCCGTGGATGGACGGGGCTGGAAAAGCACCCAGGGAGCTGCTTTTTTTTTTGGGAAGCCCCTTTTCCAGCCCCTTTTCCCAGTCCCTCCCCTGACCTGCTCGATCATCTGCCGCACTTTGCGCTGTTGGCTCTTCAACATGTCATCCAGGTGATGGATCTTCTCCCTCAGCGTGGCCACCTCCTTCTCCAGCTGGGCCACCCTGGGAGACAGAACACGGGGAACACCCTCCAGGAGCCACCCAGGTGGGGGAACCCCAAAACTGCAGCCTGGTGGGGACACCCACCCCAAATCTGCAGCCTGTGGGAACATCCACCCCAAAACTGCAGCCCTGTGGTCTCTCCTCCTCTCCAGCCTCAGGATTTTTTTGGGGTCGAGCAGAAGAGGAGAGACACACCAACCCTATATCACAGGAGAGCAACACCCACCCAAAACTCAGCCCTGTGGGGTCTCTCCTCCTCTCCAGCCT
>NW_020897988.1:16980-18262 GCF_003984885.1 Neopelma chrysocephalum | reverse complement strand
GCCCTGTGGGGTCTCTCCTCCTCTCCAGCCTCGGGATTTTTTTGGGGGTTGAGCAGAAGAGGAGAGAGCCCTGCAGTCTCTCCTCTCCAGTCTCGGGATTTTTTGGGAGAGACACACCAACCCCATATCCCAGGAGAGCCCACAAAGCCCTGGAAACCGCGGGAAGAGCGGGAAGGGAGCCAGGCCACAAACGAGGAAACAACAACAACAACAACAACAACCCCGTCCCCAAATCAGCCCCTGGAGCGGCGGGGCCGGGGCGGGATCGGATCCCAAACCTCCGGAGCGTTTCTCCGGGAGCCAGGCACAACTCCAGGGGTTTTTTTTGGGGATGAATCAGCTCAGGGAAGGTGTTTTGCAAGGCCAGCCCTGCCCTGCCCAGGAATGTGCCTTTGCCAGGGCACGGAGCTCTGGCTGCGAGTGACACCCCGACCCGGGGCGGCTCCGGAGAGGAGGAGCTGGAAGGATTCCTGGGAAAGAGCTGGCAGGATTCCCGAGCTGGCAGGATTCCAGGGGATGGGGGGAAACACTCACCGGTCCTGCTGGGCCAGCTTGTCCCCTTCCACGCTCCGCAGCCGCTCCAGCTCGGCCTCCCCGTCCCTCAGCTGGGCCACCAGACCCCGGCGCTCCTGGGGTGGGAGAAGAGCCAAGGGGGAGTTATCCCACAGGGAAAAAAATGGGATGCACACAGGGATCACAAATGGTCACCCAGGGTCTGCTGGGGGGGTTGAGGGATGGACAGACAGAGGGATGTCCCGCTGGTTTCCAGCCCCCCGCAAAGGATACGGGATGAATCTGGCCCCAGATCCGTCACGGGGTGGTGGGATATCCCCGTTTGGAAGGATCAGGGAAGGGGAGGGTGGTTGAGTTGGGAAAGAGCTGCGAGATCAGCCAGTCCCAGCTCTGATCCCCCAATCCCACCTCTGATCCCCCAATCCCACCTCTGATCCCCCCAATCCCACCTCTGATCCCCCAAATCTCACCTCTGATCCCCCAAATCCCACCTCTGATCCCTCTGATCTCCAAATCCCACCTCTGACCCCCAAATCCCACCTGTGATCCCCAAATCCCACCTGTGATCACTCAAATCCCACCTCTGATCCCCAAATCCCACCTCTGATCCCCCAATCCCACCTCTGATCCCCCAAATCCCACCTCTGATCCCTCTGATCCCCTAAATCCCACCTCTGATCCCCAAATCCCACCTCTGATCACCCAATCCCACCTGATCCCACCCCACCCTAAACCCCCCTAAAACCCACCCTAAACCCCCCTAAAACCC